>NC_134102.1:61164353-61480853 GCF_000715075.1 Nicotiana tabacum | reverse complement strand
ACCCCGAATCACATCCGAACCGTACGGGACCCCGTCCAGTCCTGCCAACAAGTTCCAATGGATGAAACTTGTATGATTGGACTCGTATTCGAATGGATGTTTGGGATTTGTGAGTTTTGTCGGGTTTCAGGGTGTCGGCCCGGGTTGACTTTTTGGTGGACTTTGAGTATTTGGTAAAACATTCGACCTTTATCTTTTGAGTTTGATTCCTATGGCATTATTTGATGTTTTTGAGTTGCTTTTGGCTAGATTCGAGCCGTTCGGAGGTCGATTCGAACGGGAAGATATTTTTAGAGTATTGATTGGGCTTGTTTGAGGTAAGTATCTTACCGAAACTTTGTTGAGGCACTGGTTGCCTGAGTTATTAGTGATAGCTACGTGCTATGGATGGCGCACATGTGAGGGGTTGAGTCCATGTTGTTACGCCCTGCAGTATTACGTCGATGTTACGCTCCGCAGTATTATATTACGACGATGTTGCACCCTGCAGTATTGTACGTTCAAGTTTCATCGTAAGTTAATCGACGTAAGTTCGGAAATAAGATTATTTTGAGATTATAAGCATTATGCTATTTTAAACAAGTAATAAGTAAATTCGTGAAGGTGAGAGGGTAAGCAAATTGATGAAATTGAATTTTGTCGAAGTTTGACATTTTGAGATAAAATACGGTCCAAGCTACAATACCCCGTATTTATGGACTAGTGCCATACAAGGTACCGTATGACCATGATAGTAATATGTATAAAGTATGTTAAAAGTGAGTAGTATTTTAAGTAGTTTGAGATAATTCTTAATTAAGTAAATAATCGGGTAATTATTAATTTTAGTGGGAGATTAACAATTAATTAAGATGTTGGTGATTAATTAGTATATTTTGGATAAGCCTAAAGGGTCCAACGTGGCAGCAAGACAAATAGAGGACAATGACTCTTAATTTATTTGTTAAGGTGTCACACTTAGAGGCTTAGTCATCCTAAAGTGGGCCCCACAAAAGCCAACAATTTTAAGAAGATATCTTACCTTATTAAGGAGGATGCTAGGTGTTTTAAGTAACAAATGATATACTTTGCCTAAAAATCATTCCTTTGTTCATCTTTTTAGTGAGAAATTAAGCTTCTATATGAATAGTATCTCTAAAAGTACACTATGTTGAGTGTACAAACACGTAAAGGAAAAAGAAGCGCGAATTTGGATTGGTCGAGATGCAATTCTAAGAGAGCCCGGTACAATCTTTCTCAAGGATATCGTACGAATTTTTCCCTATTTTGATCCGCCGTTACGTGTTTCGTCGTAAAAGACGTGTGTTAGAGAAATTGTCAAGAGAATCGGTCCATGTATGTTAAGACTATCCCTTCTTTCTTTTGGCATGATCCAAATGATACAAATGAAATGAGCAAAATACGCAACTTTCATAAATGACTCTATTCATAGAAATACTAGGGGTGTCTATATTTTTCATTCCCCATGTATCTTATTATTCTATCATCTGTTCATGGGTCTCAGAAAATACGTAAGTTGATAAGTTTATTTTATGACATTAATCAAAGGCATAATGGTCTTATGATGTTCCGAAAATTCTTATTAACGTACTTCTTATGTATTTTATTCATTTATACATGCACATTAACGCATGACCAGATAGCGTTATATACGCATATATATGTATATATGTACATATATATATATATGTATGTATATATGTATATATATACATATGTATATATATATATCCAAAATATGTATATATGTACATATGTATATATCTACATATATACATATGTATATACATACATATATACATATGTATATATGTATATATATATACATATGTATATATGTATGTATACATATGTACATATGGCTTGTATACATATATATATATATATATATATATATATATATATATATATATATATATAGGGATATGAGAAAGGTTACGGCGTTATATACGCACCACCACCTGATCAGCTGGTATACGTTGATAATTTTGCCCACAGTGGCCGAGATGATATGATGGGATGCCCTCAGAGGCTTGATGATATTATGAACGCATATACCCACGCATGATATGACATTTAAACGCATATGCATGGCATTATAATATTAACTGATTCACAGAGCTATTCAAACATACATGTTGAGTCTTTTACTCCATGTTTTTCTCATGTCTATTATTTACTGATTTTTATTCCTTACATACTCGGTACATTATTTGTACTGACATCTCTTTTGCCTGGGGACGCTACGTTTCATGCCCGCAGGTCCCGATAGACAGGTCGAGAGTCCTCCAAGTAGGCTATCAGCTCAACGGAAGATGTTGGTGCGCTCCATTTGCTCCGGAGTTGCTTGTTTGGTCAGTATGATTTAGACGCGTATTGTTTGGTATGGCGGGGCCCTGTCCCGACCTTTATGATAAGTATGTACTCTTAGAGACTTGTAGATAGATGTCATGTATACAGATACTTGTATGGCCTTGTCGGCCTATATTTTAAGTATATAATGGATCACATTGGCCTTATAGGCCCTTATGTCATATGTATGAGTTTCTATATCAGGTTGGGTCGTTCTATGTCGGGTATTCCCTCATGTTTACTCTGGTTATCTCATGACGCCCCTTCTGGCCCACTTACCTATGATGATGTAATAAGAAAGATACGTTACGTTGGTACTCAGTTGAGTAAGGCACCGGGTGCCCATCGCGGCCCATCGGTTTGGGTCGTGACACATGTGCGTCCACCGGGGGTATTATCCATGCTCGGGGTAGTGCTTAGGCTACGGTATGCCCTGAATTGATTGCTGAGTCTCATGCTATAATGTTTCTTATGTTTGTACCCCTTTGTGAGCTAATTGGATCATGTTAGAGGTTACATATAGGTTAATCCGCTGATTGAACATGATAACTGCTACTTTGTGATGAAACTTCCTAATTTGAGCTATGGTAGTACACTTCGCGCATGCATATACCTTAGCATGTCACTTATATTAATCTATGGGTATATAATTTGATATCCATTGTTCATGTATATATATTCTTGTATATATGCTTTCTGTGTGATATGGACTGGACTGATAGCTCGTGAGTGGTCTGTGCGGATCCGAGTTATGATTTCACGTGAGTTGTTTGTGCGTTGTTATGATAGCACGTTAGTTGTCCGTGCGGATATTATTAATGGCATGTGAGTTATACATGCGGTTGTTACTATTGGCACGTGAGTTGTCTGTGCAGTTGTTTTTAGTGGCATGTGAGTTTTCCTTGCGGTTGTTATTATTGGCACTTGAGTTGTCCGTACAATTGTTATTATTAGTACGTGAGTTGTCCATACAGCACGTAAGTTGTCCATGCAGCGTGTGGCTAAGGATCCACCCCCCTAGGTTCACCCTCTCATATTTCTCTCTTGATGGTATACACGCAGGTTGTGAGAAGCCGACGGGTTTCTGGTTGTTGTGAATTTCGGTAAAGTTGATCATTGGTTGGACCTTGCATCTCTTCTTTATTTGCAAACTCCTTGGATGTATACATAATTGTTTTGTATATCTTCTCTATATGCTAGCTCTGGAATGTATACATGCCTTTTTGTATATCTTCCCTATATGCTACCTTATTTGATGAGAAGAGACACAATACGTATCTTCTCTATTTGTGAATCCATGTGACTCGACTTGTTTAATCACGCATATCTTCTCTATTTGCACTTATTGAAGGATTAATTGTTATTTCATGCATATCTTTTCTATATGAAACTGTGGAAGGATTATTTGATACTTTACGCATATCTTCTCTAATATGAAAGTTTGATGATTTAATGATATTGGACGCATTTTCCACATTATCTCTCTGTACACCGATGTGGTTTTATTTGTGTTATATGATTAGATGGCACCATTGTTGTGTACTTGTGAAATTCAGAAATTGAATATGTTAGTAGCGATAATCATTATTAATTCTTGCCACTATTATCTTGCTGAGGTTAGTTATGATACTTGTTGAGTACATAGGGTCGGTTGTTCTGATACTGTACTTCTGTACCTTGCATGTAGATCTTGGAGCTGAGCTGATGTGGATGACGAAAACTGGCAATAAAGATGCACCTGCTTTGCGGATATAGCTACCACTTATCATTGGTAGTTTTGGATTCATACTTTGTTCATGTATATTCCAAACATATGTTGTATTTATTTTCGTACCAAATTTGTAAACCTAAGTCTTAGTAACTCATGACTTGTACTACCAGTCCTTGGGATATTGTATGGAAATTCAGAATTTTATTTATTGATTACTTATGATCTTCATTAGAATTGTGTAACTGTTGTTTGGCTTACCTAGCAGGTTGGGTTAGGTGTCATCAGGACTGAGTGGAATTTGGGTTATGACAAGTTGGTATTAGAGCTCTACGTTCATAGGTTCTACGAGTCATGAGTAAGTGTCTAGTAGATTTTTGCGGATCGGTATGATGACGCCCATACTTATCTTCGAGAGGCTACATGGCATCTAGGAAATTTCTCATCTTTCTTTCTTTATCGTGCGCCTTTATTTAAGCTTGAAGCTTACATTTTTGATTTCTTTCTATTCAATCATATGTGATGTTGAGCACTCGGTATCAGCTGTGCACTGACGACTTGTGATGTCTTGGATAAGGTGCGAGATGTATTTTCTGTGTTGTGGAGGAGGGCCAGTCCGGAAGACTTGAGGCAAGGTTCAAACAACAGTTGAGGCTCGGTAATTGCAGTTGTGTGAGTATGTGCATTTGGACCTATATATCCCTAGGAGTGGGATTGATGGGTCAGTAAATTGCGAGATAGCTATATGATGAGTATTATGTGACTGAGGAATATGCTTAGATGGTTTGGATATGTGATGTCGCCCAAATTCACACCACTGATTGGGATTGTGAAGCGGTCGATGCAATTATAATTACCCAACTTTGAGTCGAGGTCGATTCCTCAAAGAGCTTATATTGGATTAGGTATATACTTAGACTAGGTATATGACGTGCCTAAAATGCACTTCCACATACTTGGTTGTTTCTTTCTACTTCTAAAATTTATGCTAATTTTTTGTAAATATAAAGCTATAGAATGATATTTTTGGTGTTGTTGTTTTTCAAGTTTATAAAAGATCTAGGGTTGTGACTTCCACCTAGGTGGTTACCTAACGGGTTGTGGGCTTTAGGCATGTTTCGTTGGTCGGGGTGTAATATAGCAATCAACACGCGATTATCCACTCGATACCTCTCGGTAGTTAGAGTGGTTTTGCCCAGTTTGGCTTTATCAAGTCCAAATGGGTAATTCACAAAACCGTTGATATATGCTCAAGTCGGGTCTTACTATCTCTAGATTCAACTCTTTAATTGGGGCTATCAATTTCTTGAGTTCACTTTAATTTCTTGTTAGCTAAGTTTTTCCAGACTTAGTCTCCCTTTTTCAAGTAGAAACTAAGTCAATTAGGCATGAATCAATGTTTGCAACCAATAATTCCTAAATTCAAGCAAGAACTAGGCTAAATATCATACACCCAACCTTAGACAAGCCCTAAATCAAACACCCATTAGGTACCCACACTAGGGTTGGGTCACAATCCTAGCTAGAGATTTAGCTACTCATAGGCAGAAATAAAGAAACTAAGGAAGAAAATAAGATTAAACTCATAATAGATGATAAAGGAATGAAAATCCAATGTTAAAATGATAAACTAATATAAAGTTTCCCAAAGCTGTAAAGGAAAAATGGCTATCTATTTTCTGGAGTTCAAACTTCACCTAAATTTGACAAAAAGAACTATTTATACACAACTAAAATTATCGGACAAAATTATCCCTACGGAGGTTCTGCGGCCGCACAATTCTGTGTGCGGTCCGCACTTTGAAGCTGGCTTGACAAGATGGACTTTTGCGGCCACATAATTCTGGGTTGCGGCCGCACGTCTTCAGATTCTGCGGACCGCAAATATTTGAGTGCGGCCGCACTCTTGAATTTGAGCTTGACATGAGGGACTTCTGCGGACCGCACATTTGTGAGTGCAGCCGCACTCTTGAATTCTGCGGCCGCACAATAATAGTGCGGTCCGCACTTCTTCATGGACTCAGAACTCCATCTCTATGAACCTCATCTTCTGCGGCCGCACAATAATTGTACGGTCCATACTTTGCAAAGGAATTCTGTCAGAGGTCCTTCATAGTCTGCGGCCGCACTCAATATTGTGTGGTCCGCACTTTGCTCTTTTTGTTTGGTTTAGTCCTTGTCCAGAATACTCCTTCTTGAGTTAAATTTCATCGTTTTGGCTCTTTTTCCAATGCCCCTGCAAGTAAGCACATTTTATCAGTTTTCGGGAATACCTTTAAGCATTTTTGAGCTAAAACTAAAGTAAAAGAGTGCAAATAAGTAGTCAAAATCCCTACTTATCAACTCCCCTATACTTAAGCTTTTGCTTGTCCTCAAGAAAATAAGGTAATTCCTACTTCCACAAGAAAAGAGCTATTTCAGCTGGCCTAAGTTGCATCGAACACACATCAATTGGGACCAACAATTACCCACACACTCATGAATTATCAACAAGGCCATGTTTTGAATATTAAAGCACAAATAGCTCTAATGTGACACTTGAGCATCAAGAGTTGACTTTACTCATCAAGGAAGTTCACACTTTAATGTAGGTCACTGTGGATCCCAAACTCCTCCTCCTATACTCTCCGTAAGCTCATATCACTCAAGAATGTAGCACTCAATTCAATGATTCGTGAAAGGTTCACTCATCACTCTCAAAAGAATGTCACAAGTATGGCTCTAAGTACCATATGCTTGCCCCTCATGTAGATCACCACTAATGTAAGCTTACTCGGTTTGAAATCACGTAAGGCTTTTTCGGCATGTAATGAAGGCTTTTGGACTAAGGAGGGAAATGTTGGAATGGAACGGGTTCATCTTTCCTTTAGCACTCCATTTTCTCTTTTTGGCTCATACTTTGCCGACTCTTTGAGTCATTTCCTTTTTCCTTAGGTGAACTAGAGAGACTTGACATCACTCTTTCTTGGTAATGATATTCATGTTCTCCTTCTTTGTTTTCTCCATGCTTTGCACTTTTGCTTTCTTTTGAATCCTTTCAACCCTTCAAATTATTCACTTTTTTTTGTGTTTTTTCTTTTGTTCTTTCTTTCTTTTTCTTTGCCTTTCCTTTTCTTCATTTATTTTCTCTTCTTATGCCTTGATACCACTTTCAAACTCCTCATCTCTCCCCCAAACTTATGTTTTCGCCATTTGTTTCTCATGAGTGCTAAGGAAAGCTCGGCTGCCAAGAGAGGGTCACTATAAAACGGGTAAAGGCTTGTAACATGGTTATCGAATGAAAAAGGCTTTAGGCTCAAAAGGGTTGACTAAGGATAACATCATTGGTGGGCCATGGAAGGTTTAAAAATGGGTTAAGGAGAGCCTACAATCACTTCTCAAGCCAAGCAAACTTAGAATTTCGCCTAGAAACACATTAGGGGCAAGTTCTAGACCATTCGCACGGGTACTTAGACTTGTAACAAAATATTTCACCTCTCACACAACCGGATTGTTAAAGAGGATAGAGTCGAGGGCCCACAACAACCGTATTCAATATTGAAGATCACTAATGGTTCAACTAAACTACCCGATGATTGCCTAAGTCAACACAAGAGTCACAAGGTCACTAACTTGAGCCATTTCTTTCCAAAAGCTTATTTTTAACCATAAACGTGTAGTTAAGTGTGTTGATACCAAGTGAAGCATGCTTGACCCTTTTTTATTCATTAACGCTACTATTTCTACCTAAACATCAAAAACGGACTCAATCCCTTAAGAAGGTTGTCACGCCATCCATCGTTGGGAAGAGCCACCCGGTTCACACAAAACCCACCTTTGGAAAGAACCGTGGTATTAAGAAAACCAAAGGTTTACTGCTCACTTAAACATAAAAAGAAGCTACCGAATCAAAAAGAAGCTATTAACATAAATAAGAAGCTAGACTACTAAGAAAATAAAATAAAGAAGCCATGAAATAAGCTACTGAAAGTAAGACAAATGAATATACAAACCGAGGGGAATAGAATATATACATCAAAAGAGAGGGAGGAATATATACATAATGAAAGAGAAAATAAAGATAAAAGAAAAATAGTATTAAAGTTATTACAGGCCAATGTCATCAAATCAAACCAACCAAAATAGACCACCCCCTGAATAAAAATAAGCATTGTACCCAATGCTTAGCAAAATCAAAATAAGGGAGGGTAGAGAGTAAAGAAAACTCCCTATGTGGTCCCAGGGTGCATGTCAACATCACCACCCTTGGGCTCCTCCAACTGGATCTCATCATCCTCTGCTCGGGGAACAACGGGTTTGGTGAACATCTGAAGCACCTCCTCGACAGTATGGGAAGCAAGGTCTGGCTCGTCAGACTGGCCAGCTGGTGCCTCTGCTGATGGTGCTGCTGGGTCTGCTGGTACTAATGGATCTGTCTCCATCAGTATGTCAAATGGTAAATCACCAGCTGCTGCAATCTTTGTCACCTCCTTTCTCAATCTCTCCACTGATTTCTTCGAGGCCTGGTATTTCCTCATCTTCTTCACCTGTTTTCCCAACTCCTCAATATATCCCCCATGTGCTACCAGTGTATCCATAATGGTCTTCTGGTTGTCCAGGATCTTCTTTAATGTTTCCTCTACTGACGGAGGAACCTGTGGTGCTGCTGGTGTAGAAGACTGTGCTGCAACAGCACTAGATATGTCAGATAACTTTGAAGTAGGTGTCTGCATCCAGTTGTTGAGACTCGCTAATGTCTGGGAGACTCGCAGCATAGTGAGTGAATATATGGAGAAGGTAGGCACTGGTACTGATGCTGATGGTCTAAAAAATGAAGATGGTGGCATGTCAGCTGTCTCGGTGGAAGGATCGACTGCTGTAGAAGGCATAGGAGGTGTAGAAGGCTCAGCAGCTGACTCTGTAACCACCACGGCTATCAGACTGACCAGGTAGTTGCCTTACCCTTGAACTTTGGGTTTTCTGGACCTTGCAAGGAGTACCATGAGAAGGGCTTCTTGGCCCACACTTTTGTATCAAAACTCCTCGGCTCCACCTTTGCATCTGTGAAATATTTTATGAGGGTGTTGGGATATGGGTAGGAGCTTTCACCTTTTCGGATAACTACTGACATGTTGGCCGACATGATGGCACCCACATTGATTGGGTACCCGGCCATAATAGATGCCACCAAAACTACTCGGGGGATTGGAAGATTGTTCTCATTCCGGCTGCACACAAAAGTTTGCCACCCTTTTGCTTCAAAATTGAGGGTGGTCCATGCAATAGGAACCCCTGCTGTGATCTACGGTGGTGGTGGTCCTGGAGGAGCTGCATCACCCATAGCAAGCTTCTCCAAGTACTGGATTACCTCTACCTCCTCGAATCCCATGTAAGTGTTCAGAGTGCTTGGGTCGAATCTGACTTTCAAATTTCTCACTTTGGTCACTTTGGTACCCTTCTTAATGTGTGCCACATTGGCATAAAACTCCCGTACCAAGTGCTCTTTGGCATCCATAACACTCTGGGTGAACCACATCCACCCCTTGCACTCCCTGAACTGCTTAAGGACATTTGGATTGTATTTATCCAAATCCTTCAGCAAGAATTGTCGCTCAAGTGTGAGCGATCTCTGGGGCCACCACTCTCTAAACTTTGTGAAGGCAGTCAAACTCATGAACCTATCTTCCCATACTTCCTTCTTCTTCAACCTCTCTAGGCGGCCCACTCTAGTGTCACCTCCCCCACCATCATCAGGAACATCATCATCATCTACTGTAACTGGTACAGAGGGAGTGTGTGTAGAGGAGGGCTCTGAACCCTGGCTATCGGCATCAGAACCCTCAGAAGAACTTGCTGTGGTGGAGGGTTCGTTGCGCAGTTGGTATCTCCCAGTGAATTGTGGTGGTTAGGACTGGGCCTCAGGCTGTACCTCCACCGAGTGGCCCTCGGAGGCTTCCCTAGACGGGACATACGAGCTTGATTCTGAGGGTTCTGTGGCCCTACCTCTCCCAGTGGTCGGCCTTTTGGTTATTGCTTTTGATTGCACTCCTAGAGGTGGAGGGTTCACCCCTCCCTTTAGATGCATCACGTCTGCCTCATGATCGAACCATTGTCTGCAATACGAAGCACGTAAGTCAGTTAAAGTTCAGAAGCATGTTAACAGTTGCAGGAAATCAGTGTACAAAAGAGACAGGGCGGACTGCATAATATTGAGTGCGGCCACAGACTGCCTTGTGCGGACCGCACAATTTCAAAGTGCGGTCGCACATGCTGAAGTGCGGACCGCAAAATTTTGAGTGTGGCCGCACAAAACCAGGTTCAGACTACTGGTTCTCTGAAGTTCCAAAGTGCGATCGTACACATTTTTCCGCGGACCGCACAAATTTGTGTGCAGCCACACAATTCAAAAATAAAACGGTACTGACTTAGGTTTTGCAATTTTTGCACAATTTAAACATGGTATTTGCAAATTAAACATGATGAATGATATACCCAGTCCCCAATGAGCGCACATGAAATCACCCACACAATTTCAAGCACACATGAAGAACATTTGACATATTAGGCCTAAAAATAACTATACTAATTAAGAACAAAAACTAAAAAATTGAAAAATCTAAACATGAATTGAACATACCAGTGATGAAGGATATAGGTAAGAATCTACATTGATGAAATGAATGTGGAGTGTGAGGTATTTGTGTGCACTGTGCTTGCTTAGGTCTCAAAAGTTCAGAGTGTATAAAGTTGTGAATAGTGCAATGAGTTCCTATTTATAGGTTGACCAAAGTCGGTCAAAATTGAAGCTGAGTGCGGCCGCACAATTTTGAGTGCGGTCCGCACTCTTTACCTGAACCTTGCTGAAGTTCTGCGGTCCGCACAAAAGAGAGTGTGGCCGCATAAATTTGTGCGGTCCGCACAATTTTGTGTGCGGTCGCAGAATGGCCTTTTCTCTGCAATTCAAAACTTCAGAGAGTTGGATTTTTGGGTCTCCAGTTGTGCAGCTGCATAAAGAATTGTGCAGCCGCAGATTCTTCTCTACTATGGCATACAAAATTGTGCGGTCCGCACAATAAATGTGCAGTCCACATTTTTTCAATGCTTGGCCAATTTTTTTGAACACAGTACCTGCAATGCACACTCATTCCTACAATTCACTTCAAAACCAGTTAGATCAATACAAAACCTATCTAAAAAAGAAGAAAATAAAAATAAATGAAAAGAAACATGGGTTGCCTCCCAAGAAGCGCTTGATTTAACGTCGCAGCACAACGCGGATTACCATCAATCACTTGAAATGAATTAGTGCCACGACGTGGCCATCATCAACTTTGCCAAGATAATGCTTTACCCGGTGACCATTGACTCTAAACACTTCATTATTTTTGTTTTTCAAGTCTAATGCACCAAAGGGTGTCACATTCACAACCTCAAACGGACCACTCCACTTAGACTTCAACTTTCCCGGGAACATTCGTAATCGAGAATTGAACAATAACACAAGATCACCTTTTTTGAACTCCTTGTTCCGGATGTACTTGTCACGCCCCAAACTAAGGGAGCGCGACCAGCGCTCAACCGAGAGAAAACAGCCGAGCAAGCCTATTAGACATACTTCTACCCAAACTCATCCATGAATAAAGAGGAGATGTACTCCATTAATCAATCACTAAAAAGATTATATTAACAACTTCCTTTTCATTCCCATTAGTAGCTTCATTCATAATTTCAAAAACCTTACGAGTTTATAGAATTAATGAAAAATATAATATCCAAGTACCAACATTTCTAGTTCAATTCCCAACATCAACCATAACCCACAACCTGTCTACGGAGCCTCTAAATACAATATAAGAGTAATATGGAAATGCCGGCAACAAGGCCCCGGCTATACCTCAAAACACTATACATGGGAAGCAAAAGATACATGACCCCGAAATGAAGTGGGGCTCACCAAATCAGCTGAAAAGAGTGTATTGCTATCACTGATCAATGACGCCTGCTGAAGAACCAACTGCATCTATTAAAGATGCAGCGCCCCCGGCAAAAGGGACGTTAGTACTGTCGAATAGCACTAGTATGTATAGCTAAAAATCCTCTTTCAAAATAGAATGCCCATATAAGAAAAGGCAACACATAGAAACAGCAAGTCACAATCAACAATATCCAAACATCCAGTTAAAACATAATAATTTCTAAAATACAAACTTCATATATAATTTTGCTTGGGAGATCATTAGCCCCGATATACCATCGTCTTTGTTAGCACGGAGTCTGATCACACCCGATCGGCTAGGCCATCTCCCCACGAACAATGTGGTTTGACATGTGATGCGAAAGAAAGTTTTTATCAAGAGTAGTACCACCATATGCGCAATATGGCATCTGATCTCCACCCGATCAGCTAGGCCGCCTTCCCACATATGCCGCGCGGGTTGACTTTTCCAATCCATAAAGGTTTCAGTTTCATCCCAATTAAGGGGAATAATATCACAATCCACCCATACACCGGCACGTATAGTTTCAAGTGTGGGCGTTATGACCCACCCTTCCTCAGTATTGCTAATGATGCTCCCAAAAATAGTTTTGATTTGATTTGCAAACAGAAATATCATAAATACAATTGTACTCACATAAACATCTTTCACATTGTATTAATTCTTATTATTATTTTCAGTCATTCACAACGACAATATTTCCTTGGCTCATTAGGCCATTCATAAGATTCTTTATTCCTGGTACAATGGCCGTATTTCATATTTCACACTTTCACCTCTTTCAATTTCAAAGATCACCATCAAGTATCAACATATAGGATATTTTAAAAATCATATACTTCAAATCCATTTGAAATGGAAACTTCAAACACAAATGGTTTCTTCCCAAAGAATGAAGCATACCAACCAACAATAGAAACACACATGAAACATCATAAACAATCAATACACCATTTACTCTTGCAATACTCTCCCCCCGAAATGACAATGTACAATTTCAACACATGAGTATATAGAACTCGAATCACACTGGATATATTTATAAATCAAAGCATTAGTTAAAGCAGCCACTAATGGGCATGAATTTAGTACAAAAGCTTTTAGAGAATTCTATCTTTCATTGAAACACGACTCAAAGCCATAACCTTTTAATACGTAACCCACACTTTGAAACTTGCAGAAACATTATGAAATTCAATTTCAAGAGAGAAAGTTTAGCCAACATACCTCAATCGCGCTTCTTTAGACTCTACAATTATTCGGAACCCTTAGCAACCTCAATCTATTTTAGCAATATACAAATTGAACCCAAAATTGGGAAAACATTCATGGTTCTAGTTCCCTTTTTATTTTTCCCACACTCTTTATCACATGCATGCAAGATGAACCACCCTCATACCCATGAAGTATCACACTAATACCCCATTATAGTTATGTTTGAAATTAAGAGCTGGGGGTGATGAAGCCTTACCTTTTAGGGTGAAGAATTTTGGTACTCTACTTGAATATTTCCAAGGCTTTGAGTGATGGTTGAAGATCAATTAATGAAAATTAGGCCCTCCCTCAAGAACCCTCTCTCTCTCACACTAGAAATATCAGAAATGAGCTTCAAAATAGACTAAAGGTGTGTTTTAACGGAATGGGGGTCGGGTTTTAAATTAAGAAAATGGGTGCCCTGACACAGGTCTGCGATCGCATATGCGACCGTATAATGGTTATGAGGTCTGCAAAGTGACCGCAGAAATGGCCCTCAGGGGCCTGAACTTTCGGCCCAGGTATGCGACCAGTATGCGGTCCACATACTCGTTCTGCGGTCGCATAATGCACTGCAGAACTCCCTTCGCAAAAACCCAAGAGGGATTATGCGACCGATATGCAGTCCGCATATCGATTATGCGGTCGCATCATCGACTGCAAAATGGACCTCAAGTTGGCCAAACTTACTGCTTTAATTTGCGGCCATTATGCGGTCCGTAGAGTGATTATGCGGCCGCATCATGGGCCGCATAAACGCGCTTTTCTGCCAAAAATTTTCCTTTACTTTCCGGTGCATTGTTCAACCCAAAAATATGAACCGCGGCTCGCAAGCACGCCGCGAAGATCTTATACCATCCTCAAACACGTAAGTCTACTCTGGCACCACGAAACCTTGAATTCATTTGCGAAAATTACGGTGCTTTACCCTGAAATACATCAAAATTTTTCGGGGTGTTACATTCTCCCCCACTTAGGATCATTCATCCTCGAATGAGGGTCAAAATCCATCATTATTGTGGTTCAACTGTTGGTTCACACACACCAGTAGTTTCAAAAATTGGCTAACTCCCTAAATTTCCAAAAAAACAATTTCGCCAGAGTCTCCCCTGTAACTGGGCCTATCCACTTGCCAGAGCAACACCAAAATAATTCCTAACAACACATCCGCAACTTGACAAAACATCACCATGTATAACAATGTCACTAATCTCATCATTACAGGCATTATATATCAAGAGTGGTATCTAGACATGAGCTGCATATATTTAAATCATAACACACAGAAGTACCTTTCAAATCACAATCATTTAACTATACACTCAAGTGGGAACATTTTATTTCCTTAACATTTTTTCTTTTCCTCCATGTGGTCTCCTCAACTTACAGACTTCGCCATAACACATTAACGGAGACAATCTCAACTCCCGGACTTTTCTAACAAGGATAGCAAATAGTTGCTCCTCACAATCCCATTATCCCTTATCTTCACCTTATTAGACATAGATACATAAAACACCGGGTACACGAAGAACAATAATAGGGAAACATCATGCTCATAGTTTAGCCTATTTCCTTTCAAAATTTCATAAGGCCTAATGTGACTTCGCATACTTTACCTTTATTGACAATTCACATAGCATCCTCATGCAGAAAATATTTAGAATAACCCATTCACTTTCTTCAACTCTAAATCTCCACGCCGAATACCTAAACTAAACCTTTAGCAACCTCCAACAATTTCTCTAACATGTGCTAGCTTGACTATGACCATAAAATTTCCTATCCCATATATTTGATCACGGGATGATGCTTCTTGTTTGACATGCCTGAACCTACAATACTCGACAGATTTGCTACAAACAGGAATAACGAGGTTCGAGATTTCGCTGGAAATATTTAAGAATCCATCAACGTGCTGAGCATGGCATTTCAGGAGGTTATATCCTATGATACATGAAGGTCACTACCAATAGCGTTGACATGGAGATTCATTGTGGTGACACCATCGGTTCAACAAACGAATCATAGAGTTGCCTAGTAGGCATAGATAATGTAGGGATCAGGTTCATGATTAGGAGATTTAAATAAATGAGTCATTTTAGACATGTGACATATGGGAGGCATGGTCTGGAGGATAAAGACATTAGCGTCAGTTATTCTTGGAATACTATGAGCCAGGAAAAGGACAACAACAATTGTTTCATTCCATACGTGCCTTGTTTGGCAATAGTAGGCCTCAAAGAGAGATAGCACTTATGTGACACCAGTCGGCTCTTGGAATGTAGGGAAAATCAGTTTAACTCGAAATGAGAATATTCTAGCACCCTGAATATGATATGGGTTTCAAGATACACAAAGTTGCATTACACTCTTTACAGTAACTAGCACAAGGAATCTATGCCACAAGATTACGAGGATGAAAAGAAATTGAACACTTGTGAGATTATTATCATTCCCACAACTTAACCTTTGCCAATATTTGATCCTATGTGAGAGGACTAGAGATACGACGAGTTTGTCGTTCAATTCAATATGCTCATCATAAGGCTGCTCAACTTTCAATCTCACACAAGTGGAATCATGTAACTTAGGACATCTTAATGTGGGATGAAATCATGTATTAGTTAAAGAGAATGAACACTTTGCCGTGAGCTAGACATGTTTTTGCCATAACAACTCTCAAGTTGCCATTTCAGGCCAATTCATGGGCAACCACAATACTAGGAATAAGGTGAGTTACTCACTGAGACATGATCTAGGTGGACATGAAAGTCATACTGAGATGGGTAAACAACAAGACCTCCCTGTGACGAATTTGTGATAAATCTCAAGTTGCTCAGAAACTTTATGCGGATAAGTGGCCCCTTTCAATTGGCATGTACGCACATGATAGGTGCTAAGATATACTCTCATGTTACTAGACAATGAAAAGGATTCACGATACTATTCATAAAGGAGTAGAATAATTGTTCCAACCATAGAAGTCACATATACCGGAGAGAAAAACAGTGACTCAAGAAGGATCTCAACACTAGGCTGCTTTCCATTGGATATGATACCGCATAGGTAAATATTACGGTGATGCATGTATAGGCACAAATGAGCAGATGTTATCCACTTGAATCAAAAGTTTCTGTACGAAATTCATCAGGTATTGTCCCTTGTTGAGAATTTAGGGAAGCAGTGGGAAGTATTAACCTAGGGTTATAACGCAATTCAAGGAACCCATTATAGAACTCAATTTCTCAAGAGGTTGTAAATATAAGGAATTGTGATAAAGAGGCTTCACGAATACTGTGCCTCGTTCTAAGAGTAGATACAGAGAACGACTCATAAAGTTATTTCGGTTCTATCCCAACTTCCATAGTAACATAAGAGGTGACATATGACAAAGTGGAACCGGGATCAATAAGAACATACACATCATGAGATCGGACAGTCAATATACATGTAACCGCATCTGGAGAAGCCTCAAACTTTTGACGCCTCCTCATAGTATAAAACCTATTGGGCCCTCCCGAGCTCTGAATACCACCCCTAGCTGTTCCACGCCCTGCAGGCGTTATAGTGCCTCTAGCTGGGGGAGGCATTGTGGATGTAGTAGCTACAGAACTGGCTGGCTGTGCCATACCCTTTCCCATGCTCTGGCGAGACAAATAACAATCTCTTTGAAAGTGGCCCATCATACCACACTTGTAGCATACTTTTGTACCATAGTGACACACTCCTGGATGGCATCTCCCACACTTCACACAACGGGGATGAGGTCCGCTGAACTGACTCGTCTCACTGACCTGATATTTACCCTTTTTGCATACATCATAAGCATACCCCTTATCCTTCCTCCAAGCTTCCAATGCAGGATTAACAATTCCAGCACCGGATGCTGTGTGGGCCTTTGGAATTGCCCAAAGATACCACCTCTAACGTGCTGCTGAGCATACTCACAACACGACGCTAAATGTTCCTCCCCGCATGACGGACATAACTGGATGGGTGTACCCAACCTATGTCATTTGTTCTTCTTGTTCCCCCTCTTTCCACAGTCATATCATATTTCAAGGGTCATCCAACATGTTCCCAAGTGTCGCTTCATGCAAATTATACAATCTGGTTCATTAGCACCAACAACCCTCTTTCATTTCCTAGATTCTCTCACCACTCGATCCGGTGGTGCGGTGACAGTGGTAGGAATAAGGACACTTCCCTTAGCAACAAGTTCTTCCAACCCCTCCAAGCCTCGACGCATTCTCCCAACGAATTCTTGTGTAATCTCCCCCAGATTCAATGGAGCGGTCATTCCTTCCTCGTTGTTTTGAACTCGTGGATTACTCATCTGAAAAATATCATGAGACTTAATGAGGAAATTAGCTTCCTATCTTGAGCTCTATCCCACGATTCTGGAGTATCAAAGAAGTGTGAAATTCCTAAATGTCAAAGTAGCCTCCTCATTATAGATGTGGTCGACAACACACCGATAAGAAGGACTCTACTAGACACGGCTCCGAGACATCCTAGGACACTTTAAAACCTTAGGCTCTGATACCAAGTTTGTCACACCCCAAACTCAGGGAGCGCGACCGGCGCTCAACTAAGAGAACCCGGTCGAGCTACATACTCAAAAATATCCTTCTTTATCCTCCGCCACCAGTAGTGCTACGTCCAATCCTGATACATCTTCATGGCACCCGAATGGATGGAATATCGCGAACTATGGGCCTCCTCAAGAATCAACTCATGCAACCTATCCATATTCGGAAGACAGATCTGACTCTATAGTCTCAATACCCCACCATCACTAATAGTAACCTCCTTGGCATCACCGTGTTGCACCATTTACTTTAGGACAAGCAAATGGGGATCATCATTGATAGTAGGCTATAATCCATATTTTAATCGCTTATTGCACAATAATTCACTGCACTTTATTTGTGTTGAGCTTTAATTGGTAGTGTTTTTCACTTATTATGTGTTTTATGCCTTGTAGGAGTGATTCCAAGATGTGTAGATGTTGTGGAGCTAATCTGAGCTATTTGGAGCTTTGAAGACTAAGTAAAAGCCCAAGGAATTAAGTTGGGATCGTGTTCAGGGGTCGAGGACCACGTCTGGACATCAAAAATCAAGTTGAAGCCGTACTTTGAGAAATTTACACTACTGCGGCACATTGGGCGGTGCGTGATGCACACAGAAGTGTAATTCCTGCTTCCTTACAAATGTTGAGCTCTTTGGATATCCCTACTAATGCCCCACATGGCACGTCGCCCCATGTGGCATGCCTGTGCAATTTTCCCAGAGCTATTTCCTATTTTGCCTAGGAAATGGTGGTTTCGTCCAGGCCTGACCATACTTGATATAAATGCATGGAAAAATGTTATTTTTACTTCTACCCAAACTCATCCATGAATAAAGAGGAGATGTACTCCATTAATCAATCACTAAAAAGATTTTATTAACAACTTCCTTTTCATTCCCATTAGTAGCTTCATTCATAGTTTCCAAAACATTACGAGTTAATAGAATTAATGAAAAACATAATTTCCAAGTACCAACATTTCTAGTTCAATTCCCAACATCAACCATAACCCACAACATGTCTACGGAGCCTCTAAATATAATAGAAGAGTAATATAGATATGCCGGCAACAAGGCCCCGGCTATACCTCAAAACACTGTACATGAGATGCAAAAGATACATGACCCCGAAATGAAGTGGGGCTCACCAAATCAGCTGAAAAGAGTGTACTACTATCACTGATCAATGCCACCTGCTGAAGAACCACCTGCATCCATTAAAGATGCAGCGCCCCCGGCAAATGGGACATTAGTACTGTCGAATAACACTAGTATGTATAGCTAAAAATCCTCTTTCAAAATAGAATGCCCATATAAGAAAAGGCAACACATAGAAACAGCAAGTCACAATCAACAATATCCAAACGTCCAGTTAAAACATAATAATTTCCAAAATACAAACTTCATATATAATTTTGGTTGGGAGATCATTAGCACTGATATACCACCGTCTTTGTTAGCACGGAGTCTGATCACGCCCGATCGGCTAGGCCATCTCCCTACGAACAATGTGGTTTGATATGTGATGCGAAAGAAAGTTGTTACCAAGAGTAGTACCACCATATGCGCAATATAGCGTCTGATCTCCACCAGATCAGCTAGGCCGCCTTCCCACATATGCCGTGCGGGTTGACTTTTTCAATCTACAAAGGTTCCAGTTTCATCCCAATTAAGGGGAATAATATCACAATCCACCCCTACACCGGCACGTATAGTTTCAGGTGTGGGCCTTAGACCCACCCTTCCTCGGTATTGCTAATGATGTTCCCAAAAATAGTTTTGATTTGATTTGCAAACAGAAATACCATAAATACAATTGTACTCACATCAACATCTTTCACATTTTATGAATTCTCATTAGTATTTCCTGTCATTCACAACGATAATATTTCCTTTGCTCATTAGGCCATTCACAAGATTCTTTATTCCTGGCACGATGGCCATATTTCATATTCCACACTTTCACCTCTTTCAATTTCAAAGATCACCATCAAGTATCAACATATAGGATATTTTAAAAATCATATACTTCAAATCCATTTGAAATGGAAACTTCAAACACGAATGGTTTCTTCCCAAAGAATGAAGCATACCAACCAACAATAGAAACACACATGAAAAATCATAAATAGTCAATACACCATTTACTCTTGCAATACTCTTCCCCAGAAATGACAATGTACAATTTCAACACATTAGTATATAGAACTCGAATCACACTGGATATATTTATAAATCAAAGCATTAGTTAAAGCAGCCACTAATGGGCATGAATTTAGTACAAAAGCTTTTAGACAATTCTATCTTTCATTGGAACACGACTCAAAGCCATAACCTTTTAATACGTAACCCACACTTTGAAACTTACAGAAACATTATGAAATTCAATTCCAAGAGAGAAAGTTTAGCCAACATACCTCAATCGCGCTTCTTTAGACTCTACAATTATCCGGAACCCTTAGCAACCTCAATCTATTTTAGCAATATACAAATTGAACCCAAAATTAGGAAAACGTTCATGGTTCTAGTTTAATTTTTATTTTTCCCTCACTCTTTATCACATGCATGCAAGATGAACCACCCTCATACCCATGAAATATCACACTAATACCCCATTATAGCTATGTTTGAAATTAAGTGCTGGGGTGATGAAGTCTTACTTTTTAGGGTGAAGAATTTTGGTGCTCTACTTGAATATTTCCAAGGCTTTGAGTGATGGTTGAAGATCAATTAATAAAAATGAGGCCCTCCCTCTAGAACCCTCTCTCTCTCTCACACTAGAAATATCAGAAATGAGCTTCAAAATAGACTAAAGAGGTATTTTAACGGAATGGGGATTGGGTTTTAAATTAAGAAAATGGGTGCCCCGACATAGGTCTACGGTCACATATGTGACCACATAATGGTTATGCGGTCCGCAACGTGACTACAGAAATGGCCCTCAGGGGCCTGAACCTTCGGCCCAAGTATGCGACCAGTATGCGGTCCGCATACTCGTTCTGCGGTTGCATAATGCACCGGAGAACTCCCTCTGCAAAAATGCAAGAGGGATTATGCGACCGATATGCGGTCCGCATATCGATTATGCGGTCGCATAATCGATCGCAAAATGGACCTCAAGTTGGCCAAACTTACTGCTTCACTCTGCTGCCATTATGCGGTCTGCAGAGTGATTATGCGGCCGCATAATGGGCCACATAAATGCGCTTTTCCGCCAAAAGTTTTCCTTTACTTTCTGGTGCATTGTTCAACTCAAAAAGTCCGAACCGCAGCTCGCAAGCGCGCCACGAAGATCTTATACCATCCTCAAACACGTAAGCCTACTCCGGCACCACGAAACTTTGAATTCGTTTGCGAAAATTACGGGGCTTTACACTGAAATACTTCAAAATATTTCGGGGTGTTACAGTACTTGTCATGGAGGTACTTCATCTTGTCCTTATATAAGGACGAACTTGTATAAGCATGGTACCGGAATTCATCAAGCTCATTCAATTGAGCCACCCTTAAGTTGGCGGCGACATCCCATTCAAGATTAAGCTTCTTCAATGCCCACATAGCCTTGTGCTCAAGTTCCACCGGAAGCTGACAAGCTTTCCCGAACACTAACCTGTATGGAGACATACCAATCGGCGTTTTGTAAGTCGTCCTATAATCCCAAAGAGCATCATCAAGTTTCTTTGACCAATCCGTCCGGTTGGCATTCACTGTCTTTGACAAAATACTCTTGATCTCCCGGTTGGATATTTCCACTTGCCCACTTGCTTGAGGATGATAGGGGGTCGAGACTTTGTGAGTGACACAATACTTGGTGAGTAAGGTATCATAAGCTTTATTGCAAAAGTGTGATCCCCTATCACTAATAATGGCCCATGGAGTACCGAATCTTGTGAAGATGTTCTTTTTTAAAAATGCCACCACACTTCGAGCTTAATTGTTGGGTAAAGCCACGACTTCAACCCACTTTGACACATAATCCACAGCTACCAAAATGTAAGTGTTTCCACAAGAACTCATGAACAGACCCATGAAATCAATGCCCCACACATCAAAAATGTTAATCTCCAAGATGGTGGTGAGGGGTATCTCATTTTTCTTAGAAATCCCACCGGCCCTTTGACATTCATCACAACGCTTGACGAGATCGCTGGCGTCCTTGTAAAGAGTAGGCCAATAGAATCCACAACTCAACAATTTTGTTGCCGTTCTAGCTCCACCTTGGTGACCACCATATGGTAAAGAGCGGCAAGCCTCAAGAATTTCCACTTGTTCTTCCTCCGGTACACATCGTCGAATCACACCATCGGTACAAATCTAGAAGAGATATGACTCATCCCAATAATAGTCAAGGCAATCCCGTTTGAGCTTCTTCCTTTGGCGAACCTTGGCATCCCGATCATTGAAATGGCTTGAAGTTGCTCGTCGGGGAAGGAATCATTTATCTCAAGGACGTCATGTGGCCTCCCCTCCTCCTCCAAACAAGACAAGTGGTCTGCCACTTCGTTTTCACTACCCTTGCGGTCTTGAATCTCTAGATCAAACTCTTTCAATAGAAGCACCCACCGCATTAACCTTGCCTTTGAATCCTTTTTGCACATTAAGTACCGAAGGGCCGCATGATCGGTGTGGACAATCACCTGTGTACCCATTAAGTACGGGCGGAAGTTCTCCATAGCAAAGACAATATCAAGTAGCTCTTTTTCGGTCACCGTGTAGTTGACTTGGGTGTTACACCCCATGTTTTTGTACATGAAAGTACGCCATAAGTAAATTGATATAAACTCGGAAATGAGATGTTACATTCCGTATTTTCGTATGTTAAAGTTTTGTCGTAAGGTAATCGACGTAAGTTCGGGAATGAGATTATTATGAGATTATAAGTATTATGCTATTTCAAACAAGTGATGAGTAAATTCGTGAAGGTGAGAGGGTAAACAAATCGAAGAAAATGAATTTCGTCGAAATTTGATATTTTGGGATAAAATACGGCCCGAGCTAAAATATCCGGTATTTATGGACTAGTACCATACAAGGTACACCATATGACCATGATAGTAAGGTATGTTAAAAGTGGGTAATTAATTAGTTATTGGGTAATGGGAGATTTTCTAGTTAATTAAGAAATTATTGGGTAATTAATTAAAAAGTTGGATAAGATTTAACCCTCCCCACGTGGCAGTAAGCACCCCATGAAATTGTGACGCTTAAGACCTTGCATTATGTGGCAAAATTATAGATATGGGATTTTGCATTCTTAAGAAAATGTGAGTCACATATATCCACTTTTAAGAAAGAGTAATATATCCATTCTTAACATATCCTTTCTTAAGAAACGTGAGTTATATAGTCATATATCCACTCTTAAGAGAGAGTAAGATATCCATTCTTAACATATCCTTTCTTAAGAAACGTGAGAGTTATATAGTCACATATCCATTCTTACAAAAGAATCACATATCCTTTTAGTAAAATAAAACCATTATAAGTATTAAGGAACTTGAAAATCACACCTCCATTCTTAAAGACATAAGATTTCAAGGATTTTGCAAGAATGGAAATATTTGTAAGTTTCTGCATGGTGGATTTGGCGAGGAAAATACTCCTAGCAATGTTGAGTATTTTGATGAGATTTTGCGTGTGAAAGTTTTATAGCAACGGCAAGGATTTTGCAATTATAAGGGAGTACAGTGTAATCTTTCTCAAGAATATCATAAGGATTTTTCCCTAACTGGATCTAGCTTTACATGTTTTTCACAAAGATGTGTATTAGAGGGATTGTAAAGAGAACCGGCTCAGGTATGTTAAGGCTATTCCTTCTTTCTTTTTGGCATGATCAATACGATACAAACGAAACGAGCAAATGCACAATTTCCATAAATGACTCTATTCATAGAAATATTAGGGGTCTCTATATTCTTGATTCCCCATGTGAATTATTATTATATATTCTGTTCATGGGTCTCAGAAAAATACGTATTTGATAAAATTTATCCGACAGGCATATTATTTTTATGACATTCCAAGAAAATCTTATTAACGTATTTCTTATGCATTTCATGCATTTATACATGTACATTGACCCATGACCAGATGACGTTAGATACGCGTATATTATATTTATATGGGATATGGGAAAAGGTTATGGCGTTATATACGCACCACCACCTGATCAGCTGGTATACGTTGATGATTTGCCCACGGTGGCCGAGATGATATGATGGGATGCCCTCAGAGGCTTGATGATGTTATGAATGCATATACCTATGCATGGTATGACATTTATACGCATATGCATGACATTATAAAAATGAGATGATTCATAGAGCTATGCAAACGTACATGTCAAGTCTTTTATTCCATGTTTCTTTCATGTCTATTATTTACTGATTTTTATTCCTTACATACTCGACACATTATTTGTACTGACATACCTTTTGCCTGGGGACGCTGCGTTTCATGCCCGCAGGTCCCGATAGACAGGTCGAGAGCCCTCCAAGTAGGTTATCAACTCAACGGAAGATGTTGGTACACTCCATTTGTTCCGGAGTTGTTTATGTGGTCAGTATGATTAGGACATGTACTGATAGTATGGCGAGGCCCTGTCCCGACTTTATGACATTTATGTACTCTTAGAGGCTTGTAGACATATGTCGTGTACGTAAAATATTGTACAGCCTTGTCGGCCTATGTTTTGAGTTTATAAATGATGATGTTGACCTATTAGGCCCGTATGTCACATGTATATGATGATGTAATAAGAAATATACGTTACGTTGGTACTCGGTTGAGTAAGGTGCCGGGTGCCCATCGCGGCCCGTCGGTTTGGGTCATGACAAAAGTGATATCAGAGCCAGGTTCTGTCCTAGGGAGTCTACAAGCCGTGTCTATTAGAGTCTTGTTTATGGGTGTGTCGTGCACCATACTTATAAGCAGGAGGCTACAGGGCATTTAGGACTGTCACTCTTTCTTCTTACTCTAGATCGTGTCATAGAGCTCAATTGTAAGAACTCAATTTCCTAACTCTATCTTATTCATAATACGACGATGCCTACATCCAGAAAGACGGTTGGCAAGAGATATAGCTGTGGAAGAGTTGAGTCAGAGGAACTCGATTTTTGCATCATGCTTATAATGGATAAATATGAGGTATTCAGCAAATCATGTGTATACTAAGATGTGTAAGCTTCTTGATAAGGATCCCTAAGGCAAGAATACCAATCCACTCTTACGGTAAAAAGGAATAAGGAGGGAGACACAAGTTTCAGCAAGTAAAAGAAGCAAGGTGAAGAAGGGTACGAGGCACCCAGTTAATGAATATTATCAGTATTACAGAATCTATAGTCAAGTGAAGGAAGAGACGAGAGGTGACAGGCCTTAAGACAACAAAAGAGTATAGGCCATAAAGTTAAGCTTTCCTAAAGCAAGCAATGTGAGCAAAGTTAAGCTTAAGGGGCTTTATGTGCCAATTACACTAAGTGTCACCCTCGTGAGTAAGGAATTTTATTATCCTTGGTACAGAAGGATTACCGCAAGGTGAGCAAGGGTTATCGATGATGTGAAAGGACGCCAAAGATGAAGAGATAAAATATCTATAGGTAGATCGTCGTAGCACTAAATCTCAGTACTCCCTTAAAAAGGGGGAATATGGAGTGATGTGGCATTAAGTCAGAATTAAGTGGTTTTAGTAACTACGGAATGGTAAAGGAAGAATGCCATAAAAAAATGAGAAAGGAATGAGATTTCACTTATCCGAATCCTACAAATATGCTACGATTCCAAAACAGTATGCAAGCACGATGTCAAGAAAAGGAAGTAAGGGTTCCTACGCGGGATGTTATTAATAAATAAGGAGCCAGTGCGAGAGGTAAGTTAAGACAAAAGAAATAACCCAAGAAAGATTACGCAGAATATTTATATGAGAATGGGCCATCGAATAGTTAGTAGTTGATTCAGGAAGAGCCTAGTTATGGCTAGACAAGAGGTTGCATACAAATCAGCAGATCGTGTAGGATAAACACAGTAAAATCCAATATAGTAAATTCAGCCTCGCAATTATGACATTGTAATACTTGAGATATATTCAGATAGGAGTTGAGGAAGTTAAAGGTACCGTATGAGTATTACGAAAATAAAAGAGAATGCCACCGGGAAGACTGTCAAAATATCAAGCAACCCTACAAGCACAAGGGCGTGGAGGTATGTAACTATGAATAATTATATGCAAGGAAGGACATCAAAAATTCTATCGGGAATGCAATGTAATAAGCTCGCATCTTTACAAGAGCCAGAAGGTCTCCCTAAATACTACAATGAAAGACTAGTTGAGAAAGTAAGGAAGAAGGCTTCAACCTAAGCTCAGTGACCTAAGGAGGGAATGGTCTTATAACAACAGTCTCACAACAACATTGTATGCACTCCATAAGAAAATGGCACCTACCGTGGCTAATGAACGGGAAGTAAAATCAGAAGTGATATCCAAGATCATATGAGTTGTATGTAATTCCAATATACGTGGGCACAAAGATAAGCTAAAGTATGCACACGAAAGGGGGAAGAAAGACCAGGAAAAGTAAAAGCCTACGTTTAAAGAAAGCTGAGAAGGAACAAAAGGAATTATTCGATCAATGATCCGAAGTTAGTTACGTTATGGACGTACTTAAGAGTTGGAGTTTTATACATGCAGCATATATAGCCATGGAAGATTCCGGCATAACTTTAAAAAAAAAATTAAGCCCAGGTCATAAATCGAATTGTTAAAGGATTATATCATGGATATTCCACAACACCCGTGAAAGGCTAAACATAATAACTAATACCATGAATTGCAGATCAGGAGATAGCTTAAGCCTACATAAAGGCTAATCAAAAAAAGACGGAAATTAAAGAGTTACATCAACGAAGTAAATCAGGAATCTGATTATTGGACCCGAAAAATTATAGAAATTGTGATTGAGGGATAGTACAACAACCATATTCTATAACGGCCCTATAATAAAGCTGGTTAGAAAAGTACCAGTCTCCTAAGAAGTTAGTACGAAGCTCCTACCGGCTTGTGTATGCACCAGAGGTATAAGTATTATAATAGAGCTTCAAGTTATGGACGTGAATTACACCTAGATGAAAGGGATGTCATGAAAGAGATAGAAGATACGATGCAAGATTTTAAGGTAAGTAAGGTAAATGTGAACAACGTACAATATACTCAAAGGCAGAAGATCGTGAATAATCCTTGCTTCAGATAGAAGGCTAGAAGCACTAGGATTCAATATACAGGAATGATAGCAGCGTCATCAGTGGCGTACCTTCCAGCCTATGGTTTCTAAGTAATGAGAGATCTAGTCAAAAGAGTAAAGAAGAGTTAGAGACGATGTGATGTCTCGCTTGTTGTTCCAGAATAACATAAGGAAATCTATGGAGCAAGCAAGTTGAAGGAAGGCCGCGAATAGTGTATAGGTCCCAAGCTAAAGTATAGTAAAGCGACAAAGTTTTATGACAAGAGTATGAACAAGAAAGGGCGAGTGAGAAGGTGACGAGAATAGATAAGTCCTCGGGATTAAGCCCATGAAAACAAGAAAGCTAATGGTTTCTCTAAGTTATAGAAAGTTCAGTATAGCCTGAATGAACTCAAAGGAGTCTAAGACTAATAATATCTAGAAAACAAAATGGAATGCTGCCATGGTAGTGGAATAAGGGTGTGATTGTGATAGATAAAGGATGATGTTTGGGCCTTCGACTGAGTAATGATTTGAAGAGGATTTCATGGATTGTACGGAATTAAAAATGTAAGGTGAGTCACATTGTGATGCTATAAAATACGATTATTGAAGTACAGTATCGCCCCTAAGTGGATCAGAAAAATCACTTCAAATATTCCTTGATACAGCATAAGCTCTAATGGCAATGTATTACGTAAGAAGTTTCAAGTTATCAATAAAAGATTGTAGATCAACATTGAGGTGAATCGACAATGGATGGATAAAGATACAAAATACGAGATGAGATTAGACCATCATTCTTAAGACAAACAGTAATGAAGAAGCGTTAAAAGACTTGGCTTTATGCACATAGGATAAGTAACGAAAGTAACCTGGAGTTCTGTAGAAGACCTAAGTAACGATAAAGCGAAGTAAGAATTATGGTATAGTATGGCCTGCTTAGATGTAGTAAAGCTAATGACGCCCAGAGACAGCTTGGCATAATTTTGTATATGTTCACTAAGTGAGGCCTAGAGATTGGCTAAGAGCTGGAGGAAAGGGGAGATAAGCATCGCATAGGCGCACATACAAAGTTAGAGTCGTACAGGCTGCATGATAGAAGGTAGCGACAGTTACGAGATTAGAAGGATTCCGACTACAAGTCGTGGCGTGAGAAAGAGGGTTAAAGGCGGGAATGCCCTGGCCTTTGGATTTATTCAAAGAACAGTTGCCTAAATGGCAAGAAGAGTATTAAAGTATTCAGAAGAGCTATGGGTTATGAGAATGATAAGTGCATCAGTCAACATTCGAGGATGAATGTTCCAAAGGGGGGAATGATGTTATACCCCATGTTTTCGTACATGGAAGTACGCCATAAGTAAATTGATATAAGCTCGGAAATAAGATGTTACATTCCATATTTTCGTATGTTAAAGTTTTGTCGTAAGGTAATCGACGTAAGTTCGGGAATGAGATTATTGTGAGATTAGAAGTATTATGCTATTTCAAACAAGTGATGAGTAAATTCGTGAAAGTGAGAGGGCAAGAAAATCGAAGAAAATAAATTTCGTCAAAATTTGACATTTTGGGATAAAATACGGCCTGAGCTAAAATACCCGGTATTATGGACTAGTACCATACAAGGTACCACATGGCCATGATAGTAAGGTATGTTAAAAGTGGGTAATTGATTAATTATTGAGTAATGAGAGATTTTCTAGTTAATTAAGGAATTATTGGTTAATTAATTAAAAAGTTGGATAAGATTTAACCCTCCTCACGTGGCAGTAAGCCACCCCATGAAATTATGACTCTTAAGACCTTACATTATATGGCAAAATTATAGATATGGGATTTTGTATTCTTTAAAAAACGGAGTCACATATATCCACTCATAAGAAAGAGTAATATGTCCATTCTTAACATATCCTTTCTTAAGAAACGTGAGAGTTATATAGTCATATATCCACTCTTAAGAGAGAGTAAGATATCCATTCTTAACATATCCTTTCTTAAGAAACGTGAGAGTTATATAGTCACATATCCATTCTTACAAAAGAATCACATATCCTTTTAGTAAAAGAAAACCATTATAAGACTTAAGAAACTTGAAGATCAGACCTCCATTCTTAAAGACGTAAGATTTCAAGGATTTTGCAAGAATGGAAATATTTGTAAGTTTCTGCATGGTGGATTTGGCGAGGAAAATACTCCTAGCAATGTTGAGTGTTTTGATGAGATTTTGTGTGTGAAAGCTTTACAGCAACGGCAAGGATTTTGCAATTATAAGGGAGTACAGTGCAATCTTTTTCAAGAATATCATAAGGATTTTTCCCTACTTCGATCGAGCGTTACATGTTTTTCGCAAAGATGTGTATTAGAGGGATTTTTAAGAGAACCGGCTCAGGTATGTTAAGGCTATTCCTTCTTTCTTTTTGGCACGATCTATACGATACAAACGAAACGAGCAGATGCACAATTTCCATAAATGACTCTATTCATCGAAATATTAGGGGTGTCTATATTCTTGATTCCCAATGTGAATTATTATATCTTCTGTTCATGGGTCTCAGAAAAATACGTATTTGATAACATTTATCCGACAGGCATATTAATTTTATGACATTCCGAGAAAATCTTATTAACGTATTTCTTATGCATTTCATGCATTTATACATGTACATTGACCCACGACCAGATGTCGTTATATACACGTATATTATATGTATATGGGATATGGGAAAAGGTTATGGCGTTATATACGCACCACCACCTGATCAGCTGCTATACGTTGATGATTTGCCCACAGTGGCCGAAATGATACGATGGGATGCCCTCAGAGGCTTGATGATGTTATGAACGCATATACCTATGCAAGGTATGCCATTTATACGCATATGCATGACATTATAAAAATGAAATGATTCACAGAGCTATGCAAACGTACATGTCGAGTCTTTTACTCCACATTTCTCTCATGTCTATTATTTACTAATTTTTATTCCTTACATACTCCATACATTATTTGTACTGACGTCCCTTTTGCCTGGGTACGTTGCGTTTCATGCCCGCAGGTCCCGATAGACAGGTCGAGAGCCCTCCAAGTAGGCTATCAACTCAACAGAAGATGTTGGTACACTCCATTTGTTCCAGAGTTGCTTATGTGGTCAGTATGATTAGGACATGTACTGATTAGTATGGCGGGGCCCTGCTCCGACCTTTATGATATTTATGTACTCTTAGAGGCTTGTAGACATATGTCGTGTACATGAAAGATTGTACGGACTTGTCGGCCTATGTTTTGAGTTTATAAATGATGATGTTGGCCTATTAGGCCCGTATGTCATGTGTATATGATGATGTAATAAGAAAGATACATTATGTTGGTACTCGGTTGAGTAAGGTAGTGGGTGCCCATCGCGGCCCATCGGTTTGGGTCGTGACATTGGGCATCATTCATGGTGTTGCTAGCATAGTAGACTAGATGGAGGATTTTGTTGATACGTTACCCCAAAACTGCTCCAACCGCCACATCACTTGCATCAAACATGAACTCGAAAGGCAAGCTCCAATCCGGTGCGGTGATAATAGGAGTAGTAGTCAATTTGAACTTGAGCAATTCGAATGCCTTCATACAGTTCTCGTTAAAATGGAACTTGGCATCCTTCTCCAACAGTTTACACAAGGGGTTCACCACTTTGGAAAATCTTTGATGAATCGGCGATAGAACCCCGCATGACCCAAGAAGCTCCTCACTCCCTTCATAGATGTAGGGGGTGGGAGTTTAGAGATCACCTCTATTTTAGCCTTGTCGAACTCAATACCATGCTTTGAAATTTTATGGCTGAGGACAATGCCTTCCTCGACCATGAAGTGACATTTCTCCCAATTCAAAACCAAGTTTGTCTCCTCACATCTTACCAAGACCTTATCCAAGTTGTTCAAGCAATCATCAAAAGAATTACCGACCATGAAAAAATCATCCATGAAGACCTCAAGAACATCCTCCACCATGTCGGTGAAGATGGCCATCATACACCGTTGAAAAGTCGTCGGTGCATTGTATAACCCAAATGGAATTCGCGAGAATGCGAAAGTACCATAGGGACAAGTGAAAGTAGTCTTCTCTTTGTCCTCTGGAGCAATAAGAATTTGATTGTAGCCGAATATCCATTAAGGAAACAATAGAAAGCTCGACCGGCCAACCTATCAAGCATTTGATCAAGGAATGGGAGTGGAAAATAATCTTTTCGAGTGACGTTGTTGATCTTCCGATAGTCCATACACACTCTTCACCCGGTCACCGTTCTTGTAGGGATCAACTCGTTCTTGTCATTTGTGACCACAGTCATGCCCCCTTTCTTTGGGACACATTGCACCGGAGAGGTCCACGAGCTATCGGAAATGGGGTAAACAACCCCGACATCTAATCATTTTATGATCTCCTTCTTCACCACCTCTTGCATTACTTCATTTAATCTTCTTTGATGTTTAACGGAGGGCTTGGCATCCTCCTCCAAAATAATCTTGTGCATGCAAAAGGCGGGGCTTATACCCCGAATGTCCGCCAATGTCCATCCTATAGCTTTCTTCCTCTTTTGTAGCACCGCCAAAGTAGAGTCTACTTGCACGTTAGTAAAACAAGAGGAAAGAATAACCGGTAAAGTAGAACATGGCCCAAGGAATTCATACCTGAGATATAGAGGCAATGGCTTTAACTCCAAAGTGGGAGGCTCCTGGATTGAGGGCTTTGTTGGAGGAGTCTTCCAGTTTTCAAGATCTAAGGACAATTTTTGAGGTTCATAAGTGTACGACCCCATTCCTTGCAATGCATTTAAACCTTCCACATAGCCTTCCTTCTCATCATCATCATGATTAAGCAATACGGCCTCCAAAGTATCATCAACATTCATCATGGCTCTAGCATCATCAACAATCACCTCGGTCACTAAGTCCATAAATGAACAAACATCATTGCTATTCGGTTGCCTCATAGATTTGCATACATGGAAAACCACCTTATCATCGCCCACTCGGAAGGTGAGCTCACCAGCTTCCACATCAACAAGAGCCTTCCTCGTAGCAAGGAAAGGTCTACCCAAGATAATAGGCACCTCATAGTGCACTTCGCAATCAAGAATCACAAAGTCCACCGGAAGGATGAACTTATCAACACGAACCAACACATAATCAATAATACCCAATGGTCTCTTCATAGTACGATCTGCTATTTGTAACCTCATAACTGTCGGTCTTGGTTGCCCAATTCCCAAAGTTTTGAACACCGAGTAGGGCATCAAGTTGATACTCGCCCCTAGATCACATAGAGCTTTGGCCAAGTCGGCGCTCCCAATTATGCAAGGGATTATGAAAGCGCCGGGATCTTCCAATTTCGGAGCCATTGAGTGCACAATAGCACTCACTTGATGTGTCATCTTGATAGTCTCACAATTCATTGATCTTTTCTTTGTCACCAAATCCTTCATGAACTTTGCATAGACGGGGATTTGTTCCAACGCCTCAACCAATGGCACATTAATGGATAAGCTTTTCATCATGTCAATAAACTTCTTGAATTGGTTCTCATTATTTTTCTTGGCGAGTTTTTGAGGGTATGGAGGAGGAGGCCTTAACATTGGTGCCTTGGCCTTTGGCACTACCGGTTCCGGTATGTCAATCACGTATTCCCTAGACGGGTTCACTTCTTCTTGAGTCTCCTCCATATTTTCATCAATACCAATTCTCACTTCTTCATTAGCTTGAACCACATTGGTTGGAATTATATCTTCTTGAATCACTACATCATTATTCCAATTGCCTTGATTATTGTTATTGTTTCAATTACCTTGATTGTTGTTACCACCACTCCAATTGCCCTGGTGGTTTTGATTGTTCCAATTTCCTTGATTTTCTTGAGATCGCCATTGTTGTTGATTCGGGCCTTGAGAGTTGTTTCTTTGCCCTTGGTAGTTGTTCACATATTGCACTTCTTCCTCTTGCTCATTGTATGATTCGTCTTGGTAAAACCCACTATCATCTTGCACAAATTGTTCCACACAGTTTTGCACTTGTCGACCCTTTTGCCTTCGCTTGTTCACCATCATGTTGACACCTTCCTTTGCATTTACTTGCTTAGGACCTTGAACTTTTTGAAGTTGAGCTTTGGCTAATTGATTCATTATTGTGGTCAACTCGGCAATTGCTTGCCCATGATCATGCAATTCTTTGTGTAGGTGAATCACATTTGGATCACCTTGAGGAATATTAGCTCTACTTTGCCATGCCGATGAAGTATCCGCCATTTCATCTAAAATCTCACAAGCTTCGGCATATGGTGTTGTCATGAAATTCCCAGCGGCAAGATGGTTGACCATGCATTGATTGGTAGTATTGATCTCCTTGTAGAAGGTTAGTTGAATCATAGACTCAGTTATGTCATTATTCGGGCACTCTTTCACCATAGTACGATATCTCTCCCAAATCTCATGCAAAGGCTTATTGGGTTCTTGCTTGAATGCTAGAATCTCGTCTCGAAGAGTAGCCATATGCCAGGGAGAAAAGAACTTGGCAATGAATTTTTCCGCCAATTCATCCCATGTATGGATAGAATGGTTTGGCAATCTTTCTAACCAATCCAAGGCTTTCCTCCATAGAGAGAAGGGAAATAGCCTCAACCTTAGAGCATCCTCGGAGACGTTGGTCTGTTTACTCCCCCAACAAGTGTCCACAAACCCCTTCAATTGTTTGTATGCATTTTGACTCGGAGCCACGGTGAAGAATCCCTGTTGCTCTAGCAATGTGAGCATAACATTGGTGATTTGGAAGTTGCCCGCCCTAATGCGGGGCGGGACTATGGCACTTGCGTATCTTTTGTTTGGCAACACCCGGTGTGGAGCCACTCTTGGTGGAGGTGGGGGAGGGACGTGAATATTGTCATGAGGCGGTCGGCCTCGCCTATTTGCTTGAGGTTCAAGAGGAACCTTATCACCTTGGTCATCGTCCACTTCCTCCCCCAAAGGCAAGTTTCCGAGAGGATCATTGTTGAGAGCCATTTTTGTACCTAAAATCGATTCACAAAAAGGTTAGTAACTCGGAGGAAAAGAAGACAAGTCACACACAAAACCAACTATATAGCTAAATTCGTTTTTAGCTCCCCGGCAACGGTGCCAAAAAAATGATGTCGCCCAAATTCACACCACTGATTGGGATTGTGAAGCGATCGATGCAATTATAATTACCCAACTTTGAGTCGGAGTCGATTCCTCAGAGAGCTTATATTGGATTAGGTATCTACTTAGACTAGGTGTATGACGTACCTAAAATGCACTTCCACATACTTGGTTGTTTCTTTCTACTTCTAAAATTTATGCTATTGTTTGTAAATGTAAAGCTATAGAACGATATTTTTGGTGTTGTTGTTTTTCAAGTTTATAAAAGATCTAGGGCTGTGACTTCTACTAAGGTGGTTACCTAACGGGTTGTGGGCTTTAGGCATGTTTCGTTGGTCGGGGTATAATATAGCAATCAACACGCGATTACCCACTCGATACCTCTCGGTAGTTAGAGTGGTTTTGCCCAATTTGTCTTTCTCAAGTCCAAATGGGTAATTCACAAAACTGTTGATATATAGTCAAGTCGGGTCTTACTATCTCTAGATTCAACCCTTTAATTGGGGCTATCAATTTCTTGAGTTCACCCCAGTTTCTTGTTAGCCAAGTTTTCCTAGACTTAGTCTCTCTTTCTCAAGTAGAGACTAAGTCAATTAGGTATGAATCAATGTTTGCAACCATTAATTCCTAAGTCAAACACTCATTATGTACCCACACTAAGGTTGGGTCATAACCCTAGCTAGAGATTTAGCTACTCATAGGCAAAAATGAAGAAACTAAGGAAGAAAATAAGATTAAACTCATAATAGATGATAAAGGGATGAAAAGCCAATGTTAAAATGATAAACTAATACAAAGTTTCCCAAAGCAGTAAAGGAAAAATGGCTATCTACTTTCTGGAGTTCAAACTTCACCAAAATTTGACAAAAAGAACTATTTATACACAGTTGAAATTATCGGATAAAATTGCCCCTGTGGAGGTTCTGCGGCCGCACAATTCTGTGTGCGGTCCACACTTTGAAGTTGGACTTGACAGGATGGACTTCTACAGCCTCACAATTCTGGGTTGCGGTCGTATGTCTTCAGATTCTACGGACCGCACATTTCTGAGTGCGGCCGCACTCTTGAATTTGAGCTTGACAAAAGGGACTTCTGCGGACCGCACATTTCTGAGTGCATCCGCACTCTTGAATTCTGCGGCCGTACAATAATAGTGCGGTCCGCACTTCTTCATGGACTCAGAACTCCATCTCTATTAACCTCATCTTCTGCGGCCACACTCAATATTGTGCGGTCCGCACTTTGCTCTTTTTGCTTGGTTTTAGTCCTTGTCCAAAAATACTCTTTCTCGAGTTGAATTTCATCGTTTTGGCTCTTTTTCTAATGCTCCTGCAAGTAAGCACATTTTATCAGTTTTTGGGAATACCTTAAGTATTTTTGAGCTAAAACTAAAGTTAAAGAGTGCAAATAAGTAGTCAAAATCCCTACTTATCAATATGACGAGAAGAATTTGCTTGGGATGCAAGAGGACTATGGATGCTTAATTTCTTCTTGATATGTTGTACAGTCTCGAGTTATGAGTGTGTGGAGAGATCTTTCAGTTTCTCATTTGTGGAATGAAGTATATTCTTTTGTCTTGTTGACGAGTTTAGAATCAGGAAGATTAAGTGATTGCATAGTAGTTGTGACTATGATAGGGTCATAGAGAGATGCCAGTTTGACGCTAAGTAGGTGGGTTATCTCCTGCGAGATGTTCTGAGGTGGTGTGATCCTTATGATGTTTTTGTGAAGAGTTTTCTTCTACGCAGTGGAATGTGCAATAATTTGAGTTCGGATGGCTTGAGGAAGTTCGCACAACTGTCACGAGGCTGAATATGTGCTTAGCAGATGATTTGAGGTATTTTATGGCTAGTGTTATATGAGCTTATGAAGGATTTAGTTGAATTACAGTGCGCAATCATGGAAGTTATGAAGGAAGAGTATTGTGGTTATAGATGATGTGTACTATGGCTTCGAGCCAAGTAGGGGAGGCTACTATCGACAATTAGATTGTATGGTCATGTGTTATACTGGTTGAACTGAGGCATACTTGGGGATAAGTTATGGTTTGAAGAGGTCGATTTTGAGGATGACTCGACTAAGGAAATTGCTGGATGCATGATGTATTACACTTTATGGATATATGGAAATCTTGGAATAATTCATTTTTGTTATTCACGGAGGACGTAGTGAGCAAGGAAAAGAAAATGCTTGGTTGCTTCTTTTGGGTATTCATGTGCTGGTGAAGCATAAGACATTCAACGCATATTGGCTGTGCATTGGGCATTAGAGCAGAGTGGATGACTTTCGAGAAGGTTCTAATGAGTTTAAGATTCATATGTGGTATTTGAGTATATCCCAGATTTGTATATGGCTAAGATCTGAGATTTGCATTAGGTGGTGCCGAGACTTGCGGTATTTCTATATCATTATTGATTATACATTTCAATATTAGTGATATTAAAGTAATAGCTTCAAATTCACATAAGGTCTTTTCAGAGTGGGCATCTCGGTTGCGGTACTATTTGGTGCTTAAGAGGGGATACAATGGCTTATGGGCCATAGGACGATGTAGTTTCATGATATGATCTCTTGGGGTGAGTTTTGGTTAAGGACCATAGTGTACTGGCAAGTAGAATTGTTAACTTGAAGGCAAGTCAAAAGGAACTCAAAGAAATGGGTCAGCTTGGTAGTGGTTTGGATCAACATGGTAATAAAAGTGATCGGTTCTTTTGGTATAGTGAGGCTTTACAGGTGTTTGGTGGCAATAATCTTGGGTTTGGCAGTTTGTGTGACTTGGTTGGATTGGAGGTTTAGTTTTATGGTTTGGTTATAAGAAAAATGGGTTCCAAAGAGTTCATAATGTATTGGACCACAGCTCGAGGGTGATGTCTTCTATTGGTGTGGAAGGTTTGTTGCGTGTTGCGATGTTCTTTGGAATTAAGTTAAGTGGTGAGTTTCTTATTGGTGGGATGTCTATCCTACTTGTGATTCATAGTTGATAATGGGATTCTCATATTTTCATATGATGGCATAATAGATGCGGTGCATTGTATGGGATTGAGATTTGCATGTACAAGGTCGCGGTTCAGTTTCGAAGAGAAGGTCATGAGTTCTAAACAACATGAATGGTTTCAAATGTTTAGAAGAATGCTGACACTATCTGGTATCACCTGAGAAGGGTGTGTATTCCAGAAGACACATTGTGTGGTGACTTGCGGATGCTGGATTAGTATTACGATAATCGCCTAGTTATTGACTGGTGATGTTCAAATTTTGCTACGTGGCGCGGGAGATTCATGGGAGTAATTCTAGTGAGATGATTGTGTATGAGGGATATGTCAGTCATTTGAGTGGTGGAGTTGGGATTGAATATGGAAATCCCTTTATTTTTGAGGTTTAGAGACCGGATGTTCTCAAAGGCAGATTGTTCCTTGGTTACACTGTGGACTTTTTGGAAGGCTATTTACCTATTTGTGGATGATTGAATTTGATTTGGGGGCCCACTGGCAGGCCTAATAAGAATGTGGGATCTACACCAACTCAGGTTTGTTTACTCAACACATTTATTTTGAAGGGTGTGTCATCGACTAAAGTTGATCATATTCATGACTTGGTATGTTCCATGTGTCACTCTCTTATGCTACGATGGTTGTGAGACTGTTGACTCTTTATACACATGATATGGTTTTGCTTGGGCTTTGTGTAACGACCCGACCGTTCGTTTTGAGTATTATAGCCCTGTTCCCCCATTTACTATTTATTTTGTGTCCATTTGTTGTTATGTGACTTGCCGGGGTGGTTGGTTTGGTTTCGGGGATGTTTCAAAATGAGTTGGGACACTTAGTCCCAAGGTTGGAAGCCTAAGTTGGAAGAGTTGACTGGATGTTAACTTATGTGTAAATGACTCCGGAATAGAGTTTTGATGGTTCAGATAGCTTCGTATGGTGATTTTGGACTTAGGATTGTGTCCGAAAATTGATTTGGAGGTCCGTAGATGATTTCGGCTTGAATTGGCGAAAGTTGAAAAAATATTGAAGTTTGGAGAGTTGAGAGATTTGACCGAGAGTTGACTTTATGGTTACCGGGCTCGGATTTTAGTTCCGGAAGTTGGAATCAGTCCATTATGTCATTTATGACTTGTGTGTAAAATTTGGGGTCAATCGGAGTTGGTTTGGTATGTTTCGGCATTAGTTTTGGAAGCTAGAAGTTCATAAGTTCATTAGGCTTGAATCGATGTGCAATTCGTGGTTTTAGTATTGTTTGATGTGATTTGAGGCTTCGAGCGAGTTCGTGTGATATTTTAGGACGTGTTGGTATGTTTGGTTGAGGTCCCCGGGGGCCTCTGGTGGATTTCAGATGGTTAAAAGATTGAAATTTGACTTGGAAGAGTTCCTGAAGCTGCTGATGCCTGTGTTTCTGGTTTCCTTAATCACGATCGCGTGGGAAGGTTCGCGATCGCGAAGGCTTATTTGGGCGACTGGTGGAATTGTTCTATGTGATCGTGAGAAAAGGTCTACGATCATGGAGCTTTGGCATTTTATGAATCGTGAACGCATGTGTTGGGTCGCGTTCGCGAAGAAGAAAGGAGGAGGTTGGGAGTCCACGCGATTTGTTCTTCGCGATCGTGTGAAGGAGTCCGTGATTGCGTAGGTTGATGAGTCTGTGAATCGCATTCACGATGTTATGTTCGCGTTCGCGAAGAGTACTTTGAGGGCAACATAATTTTTGTTCTTCGCGATCGCGAGGGACTTTTCGCGATCGCGAAAAGGAACATCTGGGCAGAATATAAGATTTCAAAAATGAGGGTTAGAGTATTATTTCATATTTGGACTTTGGGAGCTTGGATTGAGGCGATTCTTGGAGGGATTTTCAAGGAATTGATTAGGGTAAGTGATTCTAACTGGGATTTGGTTAATATATATGAATCTATCATTTTTTTTATCATTTAATTAGTGTTTTGGGTTGAAACAATTGGGGAAAGTTGTAGAAACTTCATAGGCTTTAATTTGAGGATTTAAAGGTCGAGTTGTGATCAGAATTGATTAATTTTGGTATGGTTGGACTCGTAGTTGAATGGGTGTTCGGATTTTGTTAATTTTTCCTGATTCTGAGATGTGGGCCCGGGGTTGGCTTTTTGACTTTTGTTAATGAACTTAGCTTTATCATATAAAATTGATTCCTATAGCTTGTGTTGATTGTATCGAGTTGTTTGTGGCTTGATTCGAGTCGTTAGGAGGCCGATTCGCGAGGCGAGGGCTTGTTGGAGTAGATATTTGCACGGTTTGAGGTAAGTAACGCTTCTAAACTTGGTTCTGAGGGTATGAATCCCTGAATTATGTGTTATGAGGTTGGTGTTGAGGTGACGCACATGCTAGGTGAAGGGCGTGTGGGTGTGCACCATAGAAATTGTGACTCGGTCAATTCCGTGGAACTGTGTAGTCATCTAATCTTGTTATTATTCGTGTACTCTCCAATTGAGCTGTGATTCATGTTAAAAATCATGTTTAGGCTATAAGCTGGTACTGTTGGTGTCACGACCCAAACTGGAGGGCCATGACTGGCTCCCGGTCCATACCTGCACCAACGTACATTTTATCTAACCTTTCTTATTATCTATAAGGGCCGACGAGATCAACATAAATGGTAGACATGAATCATGAACAACCAACAATGACATATAATGGCATGACCATACATAACATGGGCCGACAAGGCTGTCATGAAGCTATATATAAGGTACGAGCTGACAAGCTACCATGAGAGACTATACAACAAAAATCAGCCGACAAGGCAATCCAAACTATACATAAGTCGACACCTGTGTACGAGCCTCTAAAGGAACATAAGTGCTGTAACCTTGCCAGAACAGGGCCCCGACATACCCATAATGTCACGACCCAAACCGATGGGCCGCGACGGGCACCCGGTACGTTACTCAACCGAGTACCAACATAACATATCTTTCGTATCATTCCATCATAGGTAAATGAACCAGAGTAAAGCATGAGGGAATAAACTTATACATATGACATACTGGCCTATAAGACCCAAAACGATCACTCGTACATTGAACATAGGCCGACAAGGCCATACAACCTTTCATATACATGACATCTGTCTACAAGCCTCTAAGAATACATAATTATCATAAAGGTCAGGACAGAGCCCCGCCATACCAAACAATACACTTCTAAATCATACTGACCAAACAAGCAACTCCGGAGCAAATGGATTGCACTAACATCTTCCGCTGAGTTGATCGCCTACTTGGAGGACTCTCGACCTGTCTATCGAGACCTGCGGGCATGAAACACAGCGTCCCCCAGGCAAAAGGGACGTCAGTACAAATAATGTAACGAGTATGTAAGGAATGATAATCAGTAAATAATAGACATGAGAGAAACATGGAGTAAAAGAACCGACATGTACGTCTGCATAACTCTGTGAATCATTTTATTTTTATAATGTCATGCATATCCGTATAAATGTCATACCATGCATAGGTATATGCGTTCGTAATATCATCAAGCCTCCAAGGGCATCCCATCATATCATTTCAACTACTGTGGGCAAATCATAAACGTTTACCAGCTAATCAGGTGGTGGTGCGTATATAATGCCATAACCTTTTCCTATATCCCATATACATATAATATACGCGTATATAACGACATCTGGTCATGGGTCAATGTACATGTATAAATGCATGAAATGCATAAGAATTACGTTAATAAGATTTCTCAGAATGTCATAAAAATCAATATGTCTTTCGGATAAACTTTATCAAATACATATTTTTTTGAGACCCATGAACAGAAGATATAATAATAATTCACATGGGGAATCAAGAATATAGACACCCCTAGTATTTCTATGAATAGAGTCATTTATGAAAGTTGTGTATTTTGGTCGTTTTATTTGTATTATTTGGATCACGCCAAAAGGAAAGAAGGGATAGCCTTAACATACCTGAATCGATTCTCTTGACAATCCCTTTAACACCGTCTTTTGCGACAAAATACGTAATGGCAAGATCGAAATAGGGAACGACCAAATTCAATCACAACAATAGCATAAACCAGATACCTACCAAGTGCTCCATCGTGTGTAATTTGGTATTGTAGTAGGAAGATTTATGTGTTCTTTTGATATATTCTAATGTGTCTTTGTAATGGAAAGAGCACTAAAGTTGGATCACTTGAAAATCTGAAAGACAAAATGAAGCAAAATGGTCACAATTTCTAAGTATGATGCAACACGTAAGGAAGAAGTGTGTTTGAATAGGTGTGGGCCCACTTCATGTTGTGGCTTAGCCACATAACATTAATTTTCCACCTTTCAATTTGAGTTAAGAGTCATTAGTTTGAAGGATGGTCCGCCACATTGTGAAATTTTAACCTTTATCCAATAGTTTAGGTAATATCCCATTACCCAATAATTAGCCAATTACCCATATAATTAAGAATTATCTCAACTTACTTAATATACTACTCACTTTTAACACACCTTATACACCTTACTATCATGGCGATGTGGTACCTTGTATGGTATTAGTCTATAAATATAGGGTATTTTAGCTCGGGCCGTATTTTATCCCAAAATGTCAAACTTCGACGAAAATCATTTTCTTCTATTTTCTTACCCTCTCACCTTTACGAATTTACTCATCACTTGTTTCAATTAGCATAATGCTTATAATCTTAGAATAATCTCATTCCCGAACTTACATCGATTAACTTACGATAAAACTTTAACATACGAAAAGACGGTATATAACATCTCATTTCCGAGCTTCCATCAATTTATTTATGGCATACTTTCACGTACGAAAATATGGGGTGTAACATCATTCCCTCCTTTGGAATATTCGTCCTTGAATGTTGACTGATACACTTATCATTCTCATAACCCGTAACTCTTGCGAATAATTTAATACTCTTATTGCCATTTAGGCAACTGATCTTTGAATAAATCCAAAGGCCAGGGCATTCCCCCCTTTAGGCCTCTTTCTCACACCACAGTCTGTGGTCGGAATTCTTCTAATTTCATAACTCTTGCTACCTTCTGTCATACATCCTGTATGACTTTTTCCTTGTATGTGCGCCTATGCGACACTTCTCTCTTTTTTCCTCTTATTTTTAATTAATCTATAGGCTTCACTTTGTGAACATATATAAAATTATGTCAAGTTGTCCCTCTGGGCGTCATTAGCTTTACTTCATCTAAGTAGGCCATACTATACCATAATTCTTACTTCGATTTATCGTTACTGAGGTCTGCTACCAAACTCCAGGTTACTCTCGTTGCTTATCCTATATGCATAAAGCTAAGTCTTTTAACGCTTCCTCATTATTGTTCATCTTAAGAATGATGGCCTAATCTCATTTCATACCTTGTGACTTTTGTCCATCTATTGTTGATTCACCTCAATATTGATCTATAATATACCACTGATAACTTGAAACTTTTTACGTAATACCTTGCCACTAGGGCTTACGTGCATCGAGGAATATTTGAAGTGTTTTTTCTGATCCACTTAGCGGTGATACTGTACTTCAATAACCGTATTTTATAGCACCCTAATGTGATTCACTTATGTGGGTATTTTAATCCCGTACAATTCATGAAATCCTCTTCAAATCATTACTCAATCGAAGGCCCAAACGTCATCCTTTATCTATCACAATTACACCCTCATTGTACTATCACGACAACATTCCATCTCTTCTAAATGCCATTAGTCTTAGACTCGTTTGTGTCATAACCCAAACCGATGGGCCGCGACGGGCACCCGGTACCTTACTCAACCGGGTACCAACGTAATGTATCTTTCTTATTACATCATCATATACACTTGACATACGGGCCTAATAGGCCAACATCATCATTTATAAATTCAAAACATATGCCGACAAGGCCGTACAATCTTTCACGTACACGACATATGTCTACAAGCCTCTAAGAGTACATAATTGTCATAAAGGTCGGGACAGAGCCCCGCAATACCAAACCATACACATCTAAATCATACTGACCAAACAAGCAACTCCGGAGCAAATGGAGTGCACCAATATCTTCTGCTAAGCTGATCGCTTACTTGGAGGACTCTCGACATGTCTATCGAGACCCACGAGCATGAAACGCAGTGTCCCCAGGAAAAAGGGATATCAGTACAAAAAATGTACCGAGTATGTAAGGAATAAAAATCAGTAAATAATAGACATGAGAGAAACATGGAGTAAAAGACTCGACATGTACGTGTGCATAGCTCTGTGAGTCATTTCAATTTTATAATGTCATGCATATGCGTATAAATGTCATACCATGCATAGGTATATGCGTTCATAACATCATCAAGCCTCTGAGGGCATCCCATCATATCATTTCGGCCACTGTGGGAAAATCATCAATGTATACCAGCTGATCAGGTGGTGGTGCGTATATAATGCCATAACCTTTTTTCATATTCCATATACATATAATATACATATATTCGCGTATATAACGCCATCTGGTCAAGGGTCAATGTATATGTATAAATGAATGAAATGCATAAGAAATATGTTAATAATATTTTCTCGGAATGTCATAAAATAATATGCCTTAAGAAATACGTTAATAGGATTTTCTCGGAATGTCATAAAAATAATATGCATGTCGGATAAATTTTATCAAATATGTATTTTTCTGAGACCCATGAACAAAAGATATAATAATAATTCACATGGAGAATCAAGAATATAGACACCCCTAATATTTCTATGAATAGAGTCATTTATGGAAGTTGCGTATTTTGCACGTTTCATTTGTATCATTTGGATCATGCCAAAATAAAGAAGGGATAGCCTTAACATATCCGGAGTAGGGAAAGATCCGTATGATATTCTTGAGAAAGATTATACTGTGTTCTCTTAGAATTACGTCTTACGCTGCTATTATATAAATTCCAAATTATGTTACAAACCCTGTAACTTGCTAGTAATGCGTTGAAACCCATATGGGCTGCCATGGAATTGTAGTATAATGAAAGAAGTAAAGAAGAATAAGATGACGTTAAGTTAGGGGGAAAGTGAGGTTGAATATCGTAAAAAAAAATGGAATGAATAGGAGTAATGTGTCACATTAAATGGGAACACACGTAGTTTACAAATACATTAGTACTCTTCTTAAGACATGGATACGTGTTTTATTGAGAAGTGAGTTAATACTTATCCAAAAGTCTTGATTAAGCTTAGCCACAAAAATTCCTTAATTAATTGGGTAATATCCCATTACCCAATAATTAAGAAGTATCTCAACTTATTTAAAATACTATTCACTTTTAACATACCTTGTACACCTTACTATCATGGTCACGTGGTACCTTGTATGGTACTAGTCCATAAAAACCAGGTATTATAGCTTGGACCGTATTTTATCCCCAAATTGCCAAACTTCGACAAAACTCATTTTTGTTTATTTCGCTTAGCCTCTCACCTTTATGAATTTACTCATCACTTATTTTGAAATAGCATAAATGCTTATAACCTCAAAATAATCTCATTCTCGAACTTACGTCGATTAGCTTACAACGAAATTTTAACATACGAAAATGCGGGATGTACCATCTCATTTTCGAGCTTATATCAGTTTATTTATTGCATACTTCCATGTACGAAAACATGGGGTGTAACATCATTCTCCCCTTTGGACATTCGTCCTCGAATGTTGACTGATGTACTTATCATTCTCATAACCCATAGCTCTTCCGAATACTTTAATACTCTTTTTGCCATTTAGGCAACTGTTCTTTGAATAAATCCAAAGGCCAGGGCATTCCCCTCTTTAAGCCTCTTTCTCACACCACGACTTGTAGTCGGAATCCTTCTAATCTTGTAGTCTGCTACCAAATTCCAGCTTACTTTAATTGCTTATCCAATATGTATAAATCTATGTCCTTTAATGCTTCCACATAACTATTCATCTTAAGACTGACAACCTAACCTCATCTCATACTTTATAACTTTTATCCATCCGTTGTTGATTCACCTCAATATTGATCTATAATCTACCCCTGATAACTTAACCTTTTATGTAACACTGCCGCTAGGGTCCATGTTACATCGGGGAACATCTGAAATGATTAGACTGATCCACCTGGGACGATACCATGCATTCATAAGCGTATCTCACAGTATCCCAATGACTCACCTTACATGGGTATTTTAATCCTGTACAATTCATGAAATCCTTTTCAAGTCATTACTCAATCGAAGGTCCAAACGTCATCCTTCATTTATTACAAATATACCCTTATTTTACTATCAGGGCAATAATTCATCTCTTTTAAATGCTATTAGTCTTAGACTCCTTTGAGTTTATTCAGATTATACCGAGCTTTCTATAATTTAGAGAAATCATTAGCTCTCTTATTTTCATGAGCTTAATCCCGAGGATTTATCCATTCTGGTCACCTTCCCACTCGCCTTTTCTCATCCTTTCTCATGTATTCCTAAAACCTTGTCGCTTTACCATACTTTATCTTGCGACCCATACATATCTATTTATACTACTCGCAACCTTCCTTCAACTTGCTTGCACCACAGATTTTCTTGTGTTATTTTAGAACATCAAGCGAGACATCACATAGTTTCTAACTCTTCTTTACTCTCTTAACCTGATCTCTCGGTATCTAGAAATCATAGGCTGGAAGATATGCCGCTGGCGATGCCGTTATCATTCCTGGATACTGAATCCTAGCACTTTTAGCCTTCTATCCGAAGTATGGACTATCCACAACCTTCTGCATTTGAGTATCTCGTACGTTATTTACCTTTACCTTACTTACCTTAAAATCACACATCATATTTTCTATCTCTTTCATGAACTTCCTTCCACATAGGTATAATTCACGTCCGCAACTTGAAACTCTATTATAATACTTGCACCTCTGGTGCATACACAACCCAGTGGGAGCTTCATACCGACTTATTATGAGGAAGGTACTTCTTCTAACTAGCTTTATCGTAGAGCCATTATAGAATATGGCTACTGTACTATCTCTCTTATACCTCTGATATCTAAGAGTAATCCTGCAATTTTCTAAATCATGAGGTCTATGATTTTCTGGGTCCAATAATCAGATTCCTAATTTACTTCGTTGATGTAACTCTTTAATTTCCTCCTCCTTCTGATCAGCCTTTATGTAGGCTTAAGCTATCTCTTGATCTACGGCTCATGGCATTAGTTATTACTTTAGCCTTTCATGGGCGCTATGGAATATCCATGATACAATCTTCTGATAATTCAATCCTTTGTCTATGACCTGGACTCAATTTCTTTCTTTTAACTTATACCAGAGTCTTCTACGACTGTATGATTGCCAACATATATGATGCATGGATAATGCTCCGAAATCTTAAGTGCGTTCATAACGTAACTAACTCTGGATCATTGATCGAATAATTCCTTTTGTTCCTTCGCAGCTTTCTTTAAACGTAAGCTATTACTTTTCCTGGTCTTCAGGGCCCCTTGTTGCACACATACTTAGATTACCTTAGTTCCCACACATATTGGAATTCCATACAACTCATATGATCTTGAATATTACTTCTGATTCTACTTCCCGTTCATTAGCCATGGTAGGTGCCACTTTCTCATGGAGTACATACAATGTCGTAGTGAGACTATTTTTACATGATCATTTCTTCAATAGGTCACTGTGCTTAGGTTGAAGCCTTCTTCCTTATTTCTTCAGCTAGTCTTTCGTTGTAGTACTTCGGGAGGACCCTCTGACTCTTGCAAATCTGTAGGCTTATTACATTGTATACTCGACAGACCTTTTGATGTCCTTCCTTGCCTATAATTATCTGTAGTTACTTACTTCCACGCCCTTGTTCTTGTAGGGTTGTTTTGAACTGATATTTTGACTGTCTTCCCAGTGGGACTCTCTTTTATTTTCGTAACACTCATACGGTACCTTTACTACCCCGACTCCTATCTGAATATTTTTTAAGTATCACAATGTCATACTGCGAGACTGAAGTCCCCATGTTGGGGTTCACTATATTCATCTTGCATAATCTGTTTATTTGTCTGTGTCCTCTTGTTTAGCCATAACTAGGCTCTTTCTGGATCAACTACTAACTACTCGTTGGCCCATTCTCATATAAATATTCCGCGTAATCTTTCTTGGGTTATTTCCTTTGCATTAACTTACGTTTCGCACTGGCTCCTTATTTATCAATAACATCTCGGGCAGGGACCCTTACTTCCTTTCCTTGACGTCGTGTTTGCATAATTTTTTGGAATCGTAGAATATTTGTAGGATTGAGTAAGTGCAAGTTCACTCCTTTTTCATTTTCATCGCATTCTTCCTTTACCATTCCACAATTACTAGAACCGCTTAATTCTTACTTAATGCCACATCACTCCATATTCCCCCCTTTTGAGGAGCACTAAGATTTAGTGTTATGATGATCTACGTATAGATGTTTTACCTTTTTATCTTTGGCATCTTTTCACATCATCGATGATCCTTACTCCCCTCGTGGAAATCCTTCTGTACCAAGGATAACGAAATCCCTCACTCGCGAGGGTGACACTTAGTGTAACTGTCACATACAGTCCCTTAAGCTTAACTTTACTCACCTTGCTTGCTTTAGGGAAGCGTCTTCCTGAATGACCTTTAAAGGGTATTCTTTTTTCGTCTATTCTATTATTGCCGGGACGCAGTCTCTGAAATTCTCATGATGTCGACTATTACTCAGTCCCCAGTTCATGCTTAGTTTGTCTTGTTCATCAGTCCATGCTGATTTCTATTACTCTGGGATCTAACTTTTTCCTTCTGGTAATCATGTTAGAGTCACGGATTTATTTTTCTTCTAAATGAGGACATGACTTTATGGCCTATGTTCTTTTGTTGTATCAAGGCCTGTCACCCCCCGTCTTTTCCTTCACTTGATTATAGACTATGTAATACTGTCATTTTTTTCTACTGTTGTCATCCATGTATCATATCTTACTCATAATACTTTATTGACTCTCTTCTTATTTTTCGCTAACATTTATGTCTATCACTTTATTCTGAAAACATCAACAAGACATTCTTTTGCTTTTTGCTCCCCTTTGCTCCATCCAGTGGCTCTTCAGGTTGCTTAACGTTCTCCCTCTACTAGGGACGGGAGCCGCACTAAGGTAATATTTATCTCTTCAAGGCTACCAGTGCCTATCTTTGTAGTGCTCATATCTAGCTGTACTATTTTAGAGTGCACCTTTGTAATACCCTTCGGAAATGTCAACTAACTCAAAAAGGATTCATCCATCATTTTGGGTTACTCTAACCCCAACCAAATCCTGATATCTCGTCCTTCTCTTATACTACTTTTGTTGACCCCCATAGGGCATAACTGGAATGGGTGTGACCAATTGTACATACCTCTGTTACTATTGAAGGTAACTCAAAATGCTTATATTCCTCTGCCTGAATTGTAAATACTGATAATCTTCATTAACTGGGCGCCTCGTACCCTTCCTCACCTTGCTTCTTTTACTTGTTGAAACTTGTATCTATATTTTAAATCTCTCATTGCCCTTCACCATAGGGGTGGATAGACATTCTTGCCTTAAGGCTCCTTATCCAAAACCTCACACGTCTTAGTACACACATGATCTGTTGGAGACCTTACATTTACTCATCATAAACATGATGCAAAATCGAGTTCTTCTGACTCAACTCTTCCACAGCCGTATTCAATCCCTTACTAATCGTCTTTCTGGATATAGGCATTATTGTATTATAAATAAGATAGAGTTTAGGAAATTGAGTTCTTACAACTGAGCTCTACCACACGATCTAGAGTAAGAAGAAAGAGTGACAATTTTAAATGCCCTGTAGCCTCCTACTTATAAGTGTGGTGCACAACACACCCATAAACAAGACTCTACTAGACACGACTTATAGACTCCCTAGGACAGAACTGCTCTGATACCACTTTTTTCACGACCCAAACTGATGGGCCGCGACGGGAACCCGGTACCTTAGTCAACCGAGTACCAACGTAACGTATCTTTCTTATTACATCATCATCATCATATACACGTGACATACGGACCTAATAGGCCAACATCATCATTTATAAATTCAAAACATATGCCGACAAGGCCGTACAATCTTTCACGTACACGACATATGTCTACAAGCCTCTAAGAGTACATAATTGTCATAAAGGTCGGGATAGAGCCCCGCAATACCAAACCATATACATCTAAATCATACTGACCAAACAAGCAACTCCGGAGCAAATGGAGTGCACCAATATCTTCTGCTGAGCTGATCGCCTACTTGGAGGACTCTCAACCTTTCTATCGAGACCTGCGGGCATGAACCACAGCGTCCCCAGGAAAAAGGGACGTCAGTACAAATAATGTACCGAGTATGTAAGGAATGAAAATCAGTAAATAATAGACATGAGAGAAACATGGAGTAAAAGACTCGACGTGTACGTGTGCATAGCTCTATGAGTCATTTCATTTTTATAATGTCATGCATATGCGTATAAATGTCATACCATGCATAGGTATATGAGTTCATAACATCATCAAGCCTCTGAGGGCATCCCATCATATCATTTCAGCCATTGTGGGCAAATCATCAACGTATACCAGCTGATCAGGTGGTGGTGCGTATATAACGCCATAACCTTTTCCCATATTCCATATAATATAATATACATATAAATGCGTATATAACGCCATCTGGTCATGGGTCAATGTATATGTATAAATACAAGAAATGCATAAGAAATACGTTAATAATATTTTCTCGGAATGTCATTAAATAATATGCCTTAAGAAATACGTTAATAAGATTTTTTCGGAATGTCATAAAAATAATATGCCTGTCGGATAAATTTTATCAAATACGTATTTTTCTGAGACCCATGAATAGAATATATAATAATAATTCACATGGGGAATCAAGAATATAGACACCCCTAATATTTCTATGAATAGAGTCATTTATGGAAGTTGTGTATTTTGCTTGTTTCATTTGTATCATTTGGACTATGCCAAAAGAAAGAAGGGATAGCCTTAACATACCTGGAGTAGGAAAATATCCGTATGATATTCTTGAGAAGGATTATATCGTATTCTTTTAGAATTGCGTCTTACGCTGCTATTATATAAATTCCAAATTGTGTTACAAAACCTGTAACTTGCTAGTAATGCGTTAAAACCCATATGGGCTTCCATGGAATTGTAGTATAATGAAAGAAGTAAAGAAGATTAAGATGATGTTAAGTTAGGGGGGAAAGTGAGATTGAATATCGTAAAAAAAAAATGGAATGAATAGGAGTAATGTGTCACATTAAATGGGAACACACGTAGTTTACCAATACAGTAGTACTCTTCTTAAGACATGGATACGTGTTTTATTGAGAAGTGAGTTAATACTTATCCAAAAGTCCTGATTAAGCTTAGCCACAAAAATTCCTTAATTAATTGGGTAATATCCCATTACCCAATAATTAAGAATTATCTCAACTTACTTAAAATACTACTCACTTTTAACATACCTTGTACACCTTACTATCATGGCCACGTGGTACCTTGTATGGTACTAGTCCATAAATATCGGGTATTATAGCTTGGACCATATTTTATCCCCAAATTTTCAAACTTCGACAAAACTCATTTTTCTTTGATTCGTTTAGCCTCTCACCTTCACGAATTTACTCATCACTTATTTTGAAATAGCATAAATTCTTATAACCTCAAAATAATCTCATTTTCGAACTTACGTCGATTAGCTTACGACGAAATTTTAACATACGAAAATGCGGGATGTACCATCTCATTTTCGAGCTTATATCAATTTAATTATAGCGTTCCATGAACGAAAACATGGGGTGTAACAGTTTGAGTTCATTCAGGCTATACTGAGCTTTGTATAATTTAGAGAAACCATCAGCTCTCTTGTTTTCATGGGCTTAATCCTAAGGACTTTATCCATTATCATTACCTTCTCACTTGCCCTTTCTTATCCTTACTCCTGTCTTCCTAAAACCTTGTCGCTTTACCATACTTTAGCTTGCGACCTTGATAATCGGCTTAATGTATGCATATTTTGATATATACCGCCTCACATTTTGCTCATGTCTCGACGATTTGAGATGTTTAATATGATTATTTTGTGCTAAATTTTGGTATTTCTATGTGTAGGGATTATTCGGATGCAATTTGGGATGAAAGGGCGCGAATTGGAGCGAAATTGGGACAAAAAGGCAAAAAGTGAAATTTGAGGGCCACAGGGGCACTGGCTGTGGCGCAATTTACAACAGCTAAAATATTTGAGCGCCAGGGCCAGAGCCCCACGCTGACCTGGACGCTCAAAAACGTGAACATGTCCTATTTCGATCGGGACTCGGTTTTTTCGACCCCAAGACGCCCCCAACTCATATAAAAGCCAACCTAAACCTATTTTAAAAAGGAGAATGACGTTTTGAGAGAGAAAACACAACCACAGAGCCACCATGGAGGCCGGAATTCATCAAGTTCCATCTTTCTCTGACCAAACTTAGTAATTTTTATGTTTCTTTGTATGATTTGTTGTTTGGCTACCATGTCTATGTGGAGCTAAACTTCACGTTCTAGGGTTGTGGTTCTTTCATGACTATTGTTATTCGGATATTGATTTTGCCTTCTTGATTTATCATATTGGTTTATTTATTCAATCTTGCGCTTAATTATTTAATTGCTTGATCACCAATTGAATACTATCTACGAATCTAGAATTGAACTCGAAAGTGGGAATTCTATATTGCATATAGGATTGAGTAGAGCAAGTTCTATAACTCGGGCATCGGGGAACGGATTCATGGTTAGGATAGACATATACCTAATTGCCTTGCTTGGTTGATTTACAGGAATTATAAATGCGTTCTTGTTGATTCTAACTCCATAGACATATAGGCGTTAGGTTAGCTTGAATAGGCGAGTAAGAACTCGACAGATTCTTATAAGCAATATTAACCCTGTCAACCAATAAGCTAGATAAATTAGTCGGTCAATTCAATTTAAGAATACAATATGATTGTTAGATAGCCCATAACCCTAGATCGTTTTCATTACATTGATATCATAAAAAATCTGCTCTTTCTCTGTTCAAAGTTCATTATTTATATTTTTTTATTTAATTAGTTTAGAATAAAATATTTTTAGGTTTAATTTTTATTTAGATAATTAGGATAGTCTAATTTAGTTAATAGTTAATCATAAGTCCTCGTGGGTTCGACATCCGACTTTTAGTCACTTTATTACTTGACGACCGCGTATACTTGTGTGTGCGTTTGGCCCCAACAAGTTTTTGGCAGGGGACATAGAATTAGCTATTTTTCTAGATTAGGCTTTTACTTATAACTTTATATTTTTTTTCTTTTTGTAAATATTTTTAATTTTATAACTATTTAACTTTTCTCTTAGCGTGTTTCTAGTTCTCTCAACATGACATCTAGGGATGAAGTATCCGGAGGTAAGGTTATTGATGAAGACGCTTGGTTGACGGAAGACTGTTATGGCCCATCTTTTTGGTCTTGTCATGCCCTGAACTCTGGGAGGTCTGAATTTGAATATGGGAGTAAAGGTTGGTATTGGGACGGATATTCTCGATTAAGCGAATATACGGAATGACGTTGTCTTTTAACAACATTGGTGAATGATTGGTCTAAGGAGAGAGTTGATCTTGCACATGAAATTGACAAGTTTGGCTTGGCTTTGCACAACTTGGATGTATATTTGAGTGCAAAAGTTGATGCGTGTAACGCCCAACAATTTAATGATGAGTTGTGTGAAGATGAAAAAAATCTTCTAGACGAAATTGAGGAGCTAAAACGAGAATACCAATCATTAGACCATATTTTTCTTGAGGATGCCAATATTGAGAAGAGTACTCTAGAGTCCTATGAGGGAGTAGATAACATTACTTTGGGATACTTGAGTGTATGTGAATATGGGGATGCAAATAGTAGTAAGTTTCATGAGTTAAGGCGCATTAGACCTTATTCCAATCATTTTTTCACATTGTGTTTAGATAGTAAGATAGTAATCGAGCCATCTGAGCCTATGGGGGAGTCAAAGGATGAGGATGAGAATTCCTATATTCTTGAATTTGTTGTGCAAAATAGCAAAAATTAGATTCCATGTCTAAAGGCCGAAAAGTACAGAGGGAAAAATTTATTACGTGGTCTGGTTATCTTTGTAGCCCCACCAAAAGAGCATAGCAGAAAACTTGAAACCATGTTAGGGGTAAAATTCATAAGTTCGAGGTGGAGGAAAAAGTAATTCACGTCGTGCCGCGATGTTAAATTAGGCGCTTGTTGGGAGGCAACCCAACTGTACTTCTTTCTTTTATTTTTGTTTATTTTATTATTTTTATTATTTTTGTAGTGTTGTTTTATTTTGTAGGATTATGAGCATAGGAAGAAAGTCATTGGAAGTGTGCAAAAGCAAGCCAGATTATTGGAACTAGTGTGAGGTACCCACACAAAGGACCATGCATGGGGGAAGTCTGAGTACCCCGTGAGCTGCTATTGCTTCGGCCTTTGGTCTTTCAGGGAGTTTCTTGTCCACCCTTGTTATTTTTACTTTATTTGTGCATTGAGGACACTGCACTCTTTTAAGTGTGGGGTGAAGGATTCGCTATTCTTTCTATAGTATTATATTAGTATATTGTTAGTTTCTTATCTTTTTATTGTTAGCTAGCTTCTTATTTTTAATAGCGTAGTTAGTAGAATTAATGGTGTAGTATAGTAGTAGTAGTAATTAAAAAAAAAAGAAAAAAAGAAACAGAAAAAAATTGAGAAAAAATTAAAATTTTGTTTTTGGACTTTTCCCTACGATGGATCTGTTGGACAATTTTCTTGAGGGATTAAAATCCGATTAGAAATACCAAAAATTTTTACTTTTGTTTTTTTAGGTAGTTAGGTAGTATCCCTTGATTTTTCTTTTGACATTGGTTCTTTTCCAAGGGTGTAGCTCGAACCGAAAAATTTAGTTTAGTTTTTTTTTAGGAGTAGGAAAAGGGAGAAAACCAAGATTGCTCTGAGGTACCTGTTGACATGTATAGTGTTGGCAAGTTAAGTTAGGGCATGCGCTCTGTCTTCCTGCATATATGATTTGAATTGCAATGCCCAAGTAAATTAAGTAGCCTACTCTTTGACGCCTTTTTCTCAGTTGATTGACTTGTATGCCACCTAGTGCAGTGTTGCTTAAACAATTCTCAACTTGATATGCTTGCTTGACCTGAGAGTCACACAGAACCATCTTGAGTGAGTCAAGTGCCATGTGTGTGTAAGGATTGTTGATATTATGTGCTATCTTGTGTAGTCTAGAACTTGTCCTGTGTGTTAATCAATGCGAGATCATTAAGTTGTGCTAGTCTAGGAGATGATGTAGGCGTTTCTTGCTTGACCATAAAGGTGTTTGTCACTGACAAATAGAAATTTTCCATTGCTATCCCCTTTGAGCCTATAGACCGTTTCCTTGGCACCCACATTATAAGCCGTACTCCTACTTTGTTCTTAATGTGAGATTGTTGAACCTTTACCTCCTAAGGCACTTAGTCGCTAGAAGAAGTAAGGTGAGAGATTGGGAAGTGGCTTTCGAGTGAAACCATGGAAGGGCCCTTAAGGTGCACTAAAATTGTGAATAAAGGTCACTAGCTTATGAACTTCAATGTATGGAGTGTGTATAAAAAAAAAAAAAATTTGCAAGAAAGAGCAAACAAAAGATCAAATAATGTAGAAAGACACACCTCCTAATCCTTCTCACTCGTGCTAGTGAAACCATAGAGGCGCTTGATGGAAAAGAGGGCTATGTTAGTTATGGTGTATGACAAGTGAATTGGTTGCGAAGCAATTGCGCTGAATTGTGAGTGTAGTATATTAAAGTGCTTAGAAGGGTTAGTCACTATTCCTAAATGTATCCTACCCATCACTTAGCCTATATTACAACCTTAAAGTCCTAATTGATCCTAGATTTAGCTAGCTTAGATTAGTAGAGATGTACACTTCGGGCAAGCTTATGGTACGATCATGGGATGCACATGAATTCTTTATGAGAGTGAGTGAATGTTGTTCAATTGTGTGATGTCCTTAATTTATGTTCAATGACATATTTAAATTTGTGGACTACTTTGATATTCACTCTTTTGCTTGTGGTGAGGGAACTTGATCTCATGACTGATTGGTGATATTGTATACTTTCTTGTGTTGGGTGAGTGCGTGAGTTGAGGATGCTTAGTGGTAATGAGTCGTCTCTTGAGGTAAGGTGGTTGTGGAGAGGTTTCTTGAGTTGGTTGAAAAACATTGAGTATACTTGGGCTATTTAAAAACGGGAAGAATGTGAAATTTGTGTGTTCATGCTTAATTGCCGACATCGATCATAGTCAAAAGGTAGGGTGTTTGATTGAGTTAATTGTGGGGTCCTCTTTCATAGTGCTAAGTACGTTTTGGGGGTGCTAATATAGTTCCATTGCTTGAGGACAGGCACGAGTCTAAATGTGGGGTGTTGATAATCGGCTTAATGTATGCATATTTTGATATATACCGCCTCAGATTTTGCTCATGTCTCGACGATTTGAGATGTTTAATATGATTATTTGTGCTAAATTTTGGTATTTCTATGTGTAGGGACCATTCGGATGCAATTTGGGACGAAAGGGCACGAATTGGAGCGAAATTGGGACAAAAAGGCAAAAAGTGAAATTTGAGGGCCACAGGCGCAATTTACAATAGCTAAAATATTTGAGCTCCAGGGCCACAGCCCCACGCTGCCCTGGACGCTAAAAAACGTGAACATGCCCTATTTCGATCGGGACTCGGTTATTTCGACCCCAAGACGCCCCCAACTCATATAAAAGCCAACCTAAACCTATTTTAAAAAGGAGAAGGACGTTTTGAGAGAGAAAACACAAGCACAGAGCCACCATGGAGGCCGGAATTCATCAAGTTCCATCTTTCTCTGACCAAACTTAGTAATTTTTATGTTTCTTTGTATGATTTGTTGTTTGGCTACCATGTCTATGTGGAGCTAAACTTCACGTTCTAGGGTTGTGGTTCTTTCATGACTATTGTTATTCGGATATTGATTTTGCCTTCTTGATTTATCATATTGGTTTATTTATTCAATCTTGCGCTTAATTATTTAATTGCTTGATCACCAATTGAATACTATCTATGAATCTAGAATTGAACTCGAAAGTGGGAATTCTATATTGCATATAGGATTGAGTAGAGCAAGTTCTTGAACTCGGGCATCGGGGAACGGATTCATGGTTAGGATAGACATATACCTAATTGCCTTGCTTGGTTGATTTACAGGAATTATAAATGCGTTCTTGTTGATTCTAACTCCATAGACATATAGGCGTTAGGTTAGCTTGAATAGGCGAGTAAGAACTCGACAGATTCTTATGAGCAATATTAACCCTGTCAACCAATAAGCTAGATAAATTAGTCGGTCAATTCAATTTAAGAATACAATATGATTGTTAGATAGCCCATAACCCTAGATCGTTTTCATTACATTGATATCATAAAAAATCTGCTCTTTCTCTGTTCAAAGTTCATTATTTATGTTTTTTTATTTAATTAGTTCAGAATAAAATATTTTTAGGTTTAATTCTTGTTTAGATAATTAGGATAGTCTAATTTAGTTAATAGTTACTCATAAGTCCTCGTGGGTTCGACATCCGACTTTTAGTCACTTTATTACTTGACGACCGCGTATACTTGCGTCTGCGTTTAGCCGCAACCTACACATATTCAATTATACTACTTGCAACCTTCCTTCAACTTGCTTGCACCACAGATTTCCTTATGTGATTTTGGAACATCAAGCGAGACAACACATCATCTCTAACTCTTCTTTACTCTCTTAACTAGACCTCTCGGTACCTAGAAACCATAGGCTAGAAGATATGCCACTTACGACGCCGGTATCATTCCTGGATATTGAATCCCCGCACTTCTAGCCTTCTATCCGAAGTAAGGACTATTCACAACCTTCAGCATCTGAGTATGTCGTATGCTGTCCACCTTTACCTTATTTATCTTAATATATTGCCTCACATTTTTCTGTCTCTTTCATAACCTTCCTTCCACATAGGTATAATTCACATCCACAATTTGAAGCTCTATTATAATATTTGCGCCTCTGGTGCAAACACAATCCGGTGGGAGCTTCATACTGACTTCTTATGAGGCTGGTACTTCTTCTAATTGGCTTTATCGTAGAGCCGTTATAGAATATGGCTACTATACTATCTCTCTTGCACCTCTGATATCTAAGAGTAATCTTGCAATGTTCTCAATCACGAGGTCTATAATTTTCTAGGTCCAATAATCAGATTTCTGATTTACTTCGTTGATGTAACTCTTTAGTTTCCTCCTTCTTCTGATCAGCCTTTATGTAGGCTTAAGCTATCTCCCGATCTGCGGCTTAATTCTTTCTTTTAACTTATACCCGAATCTTCTACGGCTGTATGATTGCCAACGTATGTTGCATGGATAATACTCTGAAATCTTAAGTGCGTTCATAACGTAACTAACTCTAGATCATTAATCAAATAATTATTTTTTGTCCACTCTCAGCTTTCTTTAAACGTAAGCCATTATATTTCCTAGTCTTTCTGCCCCCTTATTGCGTGCATACTTAGCTTATCTTAGTTCCCACGCATGCCGGAGTTTTCGTGCAACTCATATGTTCTCGAATATTACTTTTGATTTACTTCCCGTTCATTAGCCACAGTAGGTGACACTTTCTTGTAGAGTGCATACAATGTTGTAGTGAGGCTGTTTTTACATGACCATTTCTCCTTCGAGTTACCATGTTTAGGTTGAAGCCTTTTTCCTTATTTCCTCAGCTAATCTTTCATTGTAGTACTTAGGGAGGACCTTCTGACTCTTGTAAAGCTGTGAGCTTATTACATCGTATACTCATCAGAATTTTGATGTTCTTCCTCGCCTATAATTATCCGTAGTTACTTATCTTCGCACCCTTGTGCTCGTAAGGTTGCTTTTGAACTGAAATTTTAACTGTCTTCCTAGTGGCACTCCCTTTTATTTCCGTAACGCTCGTACGGTACCTGTAACTACCCCAACTCCTATATGAATATTTTTCAAGGATCACAATGTCATACCCGCGAGACTGAATTCCCCATGTTGGGGTTCACTATGTTTATCTTGCACGATATGTTGATTTGTCTATATCCACTTGTCTAGCCATAACTAGGCTCTTCCTGAATTAACTGCTAACTATTCGATAGCCCATTCTCGTATTAATATTCCGCGTAAACTTTCTTGAGTTATTTCCTTTGTCTTAACTTACATCTCGCACTGGCTCCTTATCTATTAATAATATCTCAGGCAAGAATCCTTACTTCCTCTCCTTGACGTCGTGTTTGCATAATGTTTTGTAATCATTGCATGTCTGTAGGATTTGAATGAGTGCAATCTCATCTCTTTCTCATTTTTATCGCATTCTCCCTTTACCATTCCGTAGTTACTAAAACCACTTAATTTTGACTTAATGCCACATCACTCCATATTCTCCCCTTTATGGGAGTACTAAGAGTTGGAGCTACAAGGACCTACCTATAGGTGTTTTACCTCTTCATCTTTGGTATCCTTTCACATCATCGGTGACCCTTACTCACCTTGCGATAATCCTTATGTACCAAGGATAACGAAATTCCTTACTCGCGATGGTGACACTTAGTGCAACTAGCACATACAGTCCCTTAAGCTTAACTTTGCTCACATTGCTTGCTTTAGGGAGGCATCTTCCTGAATGACCATTCTCTGAATTTCTCATGAATCTTCTTCTGTTGTCCATTTTATTATCGCTAGAACACAATCTCAAATTCTCATGATGTCGACCATTATTAAATCATTCAGTCCCTAATTCATGTTTAGTTTTTCTTGTTCACCAGCCCGTACTGATTTCTATTACTCTGGGGTCTAACTTTTCCTTCTGGTAGTCGCGTTGGAGTCACAAATTTATTTCTCGAAATGAGGATACAACTTTATGGCCTATACTCTTTTGTATCTCAAGGCCTGCCACCTCTCGTCTTTTCCTTCACTTGACTATAGACTCTATAATATTATCATCTTTTTGATCTACCGTTGTCATCCATGTATCACATCTTACTCATAATACTTCATTAACTCTCTTCTTATTTCCCGCTAATATTTATGTCTATTACTTTATTCTGAAAACTTGAACAAGACAATCTTTTGCTTTTAGCTCCCCTTTGCTCCATCCAGTGGCTCTTCGGGTTGGTTAACGTTCTCACTCTACTAGGGACGGGAGCCATACTAAGGTAATATTTATTCCTTCCAGGATTCCAGTGCCTGTCTTTGAATATTCTAGTATTCATATCTAGCTGTACTATTCTAGAGTGCACCATCTGGGTATCTCACAAGGAGATCTATTAGCATATTTGCTAAATCCTTCGGAAATGTCAACTAACACAAATAATCCATTCACCATTTTGGGTTACTCTTATCCCAGCCGGATCCTGATATCCGTCCTTCTATTAAACTACACATGTTAGCTCCCGTAGGGAATAATTGAGATGGGTGTGATCCATTGTATATATCTCTGTTATTGTTGAAGGTACTAAAAAGGCTTATATTTCTCTTCCTGAATTGTAAATAATGATCATTTTCGCTAACTGGGTACCTCGTACCCTTCTTCACCTTGCTTCTTTTACTTGTTGAAATTTGTATCTATCTTCTAAATCTCTCATTGCCTTTCACCATAAGGGTGGATAGATATTCTTGCCTTAAGGCTCCTTATCAAGAAGCTTGCACATCTTAGTATCCACATATTCTGCTGGAGACCTTAAATTTACTCATCATAAGCATGATGCAAAATTGAGTTCCTCTGACTCAATTCTTCCACAGCCATATTCAATCCCTTACCAACCATCTTTCTAGATGTCGGTATCATTGTATTACGAATATAATAGAATTTAGGAATTTGAATTTCTACGATTGAGCTCTACCACACGATCTAGAGTAAGAAGAAAGAGTGACATTCCTAAATGCCCTATAGCCTCCTGCTTATAAGTGTGGTGCATAACACACCCATAAACAAGACTCTACTAGACACGGCTTGTAGACTCCCTAGGATAGAACTGATCTGGTACTACTGTTGTCACGACCCAAATCCATGGGCCGCAATGGGCACCCGGTACTTTACTCAACCGAGTACCAACATAACGTATCTTTCGTATCATTCCATCATAGGTAACTGAACCAGAGTAAAGCATAAGGGAATAAACTTATACATATGACATACTGGCCTATAAGGCCCAAAACGATCACTCGTACATTGAACATAGGCTGACAAGGCCATACAACCTTTCATATACATGACATCTATCTACAAGCCTCTAAGAATACGTAATTGTCATAAAGGTCGGGACAGAGCCCCGCCATACCAAACAATACACATCTAAATCATACTGACCAAACAAGTAACTCCGGAGCAAATGGAGTGCACCAACATCTTCCGCTGAGCTGATCACCTACTTGGAGGACTCTCGACCTGTTTATCGAGACTTGCGGGCATGAAACACAGCGTCCCCAAAGCAAAAGGGACGTCAGTACAAATAATATACCGAGTATGTAAGGAATGAAAATCAGTAAATAATAGACATGAGAGAAACATGGAGTAAAAAACTCGACATGTACGTCTGCATAGCTCTGTGAATCATTTTATTTTTATAATGTCATGCATATGCGTATAAATGTCATACCATGCATAGGTATATGCATTCATAACATCATCAAGCCTCCGAGGGCATCCCATCATATCATTTCGGCCACTGTGGGCAAATCATCAACGTATACCTGCTGATAAGGTGGTGGTGCGTATATAACGCCATGACCTTTTCCCATATCCCATATACATATAATATACGCGTATATAATGCCATCTGGTCATGGGTCAATGTACATGTATAAATCCATGAAATGCATAAGAATTATGTTAATAAAATTTCTCGGAATGTCATAAAAATCAATATTCCTTTCGGATAAACATTATCAAATACGTATTTTTTTAGACCAATGAACAGAAGATATAATAATAATTCACATGGGGAATCAAGAATATAGACACCCCTATTATTTCTATGAATAGAGTCATTTATGAAAGTTGCGTATTTTGCTCGTTTCATTTGTATTATTTGGATCACGCCAAAAGAAAAGAAGGGATAGCCTTAACATACCCTAACCGATTCTCTTGACAATCCCTTTAACACCGTCTTTTGCGACGGAACACGTAACAGCGAGATCGAAATAGGGAACGACCAAATTCAATCACAACAATAGCACAAACCAGATGCCTACCAAGTGCTCCATCGTGTGTAATTTGGTATTGTAGTAGGAAGATGTTATGTGTTCTTTTGATATATTCTAATGTGTGTTTGTAATGGAAGGAGCATTATATTTGGATCACTTGAAAATCCGAAAGACAAAATGAAGCAAAATGGTCACAATTTCTAAGTATGTTGCAACACGTAAGTAAGAAATGTGCTTGAATAGATGTGGGTCCACTTCATGTGGTGGCTTAGCCACATAACATTAATTTGCCACCTTTAAATTTGAGTTAAGAGTCATTAGTTTGAAGGGTGAGCTGCCATGTTGGGGAATTTTAACCTTTATCCAATAATTTAGGTAATAATCCCATTATCCAATAATTAACTAATTACCCACATAATTAAGAATTATCTCAACTTACTTAAAATACTACTCACTTTTAACACACCTTATACACCTTACTATCATGGCCATGTGGTACCTTGTATAGTATTAGTGTATAAATAACGAGTATTTTAGCTCGAGCCCTATTTTATCCCAAAACTTCAAACTTTGATGAAAATCATTTTCATCGATTTGCTTACCCTCTCACCTTCACGAATTTACTCATCACTTGTTTCAATTAGCATAATGCTTATAATCTTAGAATAATCTCATTCCCGAACTTACGTTTATTAACTTACGACGAAACTTTAACATACAAAAAATGCGGGATGTAATGTCTTTTTTCCGAGCTTTCATCAATTTACTTATGGCGTACTTTTACGTATGAAAACATGGAGTGCAATACATAATGTCTATAACAAAAGTGCATACCAAGACCACGGCATGTCCGGAGAAGGGATCTCGCCAATAACCATTGAATTGGGCAGCCTACTGTGGTGGGGGAGCTGCGTCTACCTTTCTATCAGAACCTGCAGCATGACATGCAGCGTCCACAAATAAAAGGAACATCGGTAGGAATAAAGTACCGAGCATGTAAGGCAGGAAAGCATTAATAAGAATAGTTATGTAAGCAGGGATACGGAATATCCAACCTGTAACATCTATATGCCTATAAGGGTGGCTGGCATGAAATGCATGACACATACATACATACATACATATATATATTTACGTTTAAAAATATACGCCTCTATGGGTATCATCATCATCATATCGTACCCGGCCATAATAGTCTTGGTAAAAACGTACCCGGCCATCATAAGGCTAGGTATAATTGTACCCGGCCACGTGGAGCTCGGTAAAACCCAACTGATCAGTGGTTTCACAATAGGTTCCGTACCCGACCGACTATAGCGCGGCTCGGTAGAGTAAAATAGGTACATATATGTAATGCATGCTGGACTCATTGGAATCACATTCTGAACCTTTCGGAGTGATGTAAGGTTGGTAACCTCTATACATGTTATTAGGTCTAACTCTTTGTCATGGGTCTTATGAGAATCAGGAAGTACCAACAACATTAATAACATAAGAATAAGAGACGTAACATCAACATCAATTATTCCATAAGAAGGGAAACAATGTAAGTACTGCTAGCTTCTAAGAGTGGAGTATCATTGGAATTTCGTTCATTACATTATGTACAATCGGAGTCGTGCAAGAGAAGGAAAGGGATAGCCTTACATACCTTGTATATACTGCCTAATCTCAAGCTATGTAAATGTCACCACTCCTTAGTCTGCATTAAGAAAAATGATATTATCGTTATCTTTTAAGCATCATAACTATTATATATCGACCACAACCTATTTTACGATGAAACGGATAACACCTTCCCTATTTATATGAATCCCCACAAGTTAAAACAATTACCAAACAACAACAACATTACTAACAAGCTTTTCGATAGATATCTCACAAGTTCTAGCTTCAACGACTTAGCCGCAACTTGGGTAATCTTAAATAAATGTAGAGTAAGAGATTCCTTACCTTTAAACAGATAGAACAACTCCGATTTGACCTTAATTCACCACGAAATATCCTTCCAATACTTTCACAAGAACAAGGAAGCGAAACTAGCAATCAATTTGGGGTTTTCGGCACTAGAATCATTTTGGAAGACTATAAATCACATAGAATTGATATTAAAAACTTGAGAGAGTATTTTATAGAACATAAACCACTTGTAATAATCTGCCACACGATCTGGAACCACACAAAAATCAGCAACAACAAGAAGAACAAGGAACTTACTAGCACCACGGGATTCCTGACACTTGATTTGTGTTGTTTGCCTTTTGTTTGGGTCTTGGATCATGAGAGACCCTTGAGAGAGAGTTTTTAGGTGTCGAGGGTCTGAAGAGAGTGAAAAAGAATGAGTTAAAACCGGCTTAAGGCGTCTCATATATATCAATATATCTCAACTGCCTATGTGGGTCCCATAGAGAGCTACTTGCGCAGTTTCTCAAAAATGCAAATATCTCTCTACTCCGACGTTGTATTGACACACGGTTTAATGCGTTGGAAACTAGAATCATATATATTCAATTTTGTGGGTAGATCACCCCGTAGTTCCAAGTAAATTGTGAGAAAAGCTTAGTAACATTAGACCTAAAGTTTAAGTAAAATTATAAACGTAAGTTGCGACAACTTTTGCCGACTTATGTTTCATAACTCGTTTGACTTCAAGACGTATGATACGGATATTATATGATTCAAATACCTTAAAACACGACCTCCTGAGAATATTAAGCACCTCTAGTTTTACCCAAAAATACGGGTTACAACATCCTTGATTCGTTTAACTTCTAATACTTGTTAACTACTCTCATACACCCTTGTATCATTTAAGACCAATAGGATTAACTTTTTATCATCTCAAAGATAATCTCTTCTCGGATTCATGTCGACTAACTTACGGCGTGATCTAACGTATGAGGATATGGGTTGCAACACCACCCCCCCTAGAAACATTCGTTCTCGAATGTAGGGTTTATGGGGTGTCTAACTCATCGTGGATTCGGACGGAAATTTCCGGTCAAGTTTCCCCTACAAAATGGACACTAGCCAAACTTGCAAGAAGTTAAACCCAACCTATAGCCTCACAAGTCTATACGAAGCATTATGGATATGTACATTATCTGCATATCACCATTTTGTATTAAGTAAGAGTATTCTCAAGCTATTGCTTACCTCATTGTAACACCCCGAAAAAATTTGAAGTATTTCAGTGTAAAGCCCCATAATTTTCGCAAGTGAATTCAAGGTTTCGTGGTGACGGAGTAGGCTTACGTGTTTGAACAATGTACCGAAAAGTAAAGAAAATTTTTTGGCGAAAAAGCGTGTTTTTTGGCGAAAAAGCGTGTTTATGCGGCCGCATAATGGCCGCAGAGTGAAGCAGTAAGTTTGGCCAACTTGAGGTCCGTTTTGCGGTCGATTAGGCGACCGCATATCGGTTGCATAATCCCTCTTGGGTTTTTTGCGGAGGGAGTTCTACGGTGCATTATGCGACCGCAGAACGAGTATGCAGACCGCATACTGGTCGTATACCCAGGCCGAAAGTTCAGGCCACTGAGGGCCATTTCTGCGATCTCTTTGCGGACCTCATAACAATTATGCGGTCGCATATGCGACCGCAGACCTATGTCGGGGCACCCATTTTCTTAATTTAAAACACGACCCCCATTCCATTAAAACAACTCTTTAGTCTATTTTGAAGCTCATTTCTGATATTTCTAGTGTGAGAGAGAGAGGGTTCTAGAGGGAGGGCCTAATTTTCATCAATTGATCTCCAACCATCACTCAAAGCCTTGGAAATATTCAAGTAGAGCACCAAAATTCTTCACCCTAAAAGGTAAGGCTTCATCACCCTAGCTCTTAATTTCAAACATAGCTATAATGGGGTATTAGTGTGATACTTCATGGGTATGAGGGTTGTTTATGCATGCATGTGATAAAAAGTGTGGGAAAAATAAGAAGTGAACTAGAACCATGAACGTTTTCCTAATTTTGGGTTTAATTTGTATATTGCTAAAATAGATTGAGCTTGCTAAGGGTTCCGAAAAATTGTAGAGTCTAAAGAAGCGTAATTGAGGTATGTTGGCTAAACTTTCTCTCTTGGAATTGAATTCCATAATGTTTCTGTAAGTTTCAAAGTGTGGGTTACGTATTAAAAGGTTATGGCTTTGAGTCGTGTTTCAACGAAAGATAGAATTGTCTAAAAGCTTTTGTACTAAATTCATGCCCATTAGTGGTTGCTTTAACTAATGCTTTGATTTATAAATATATCTAGTGTGATTCGAGTTCTATATACTTATGTGTTAAAATTGTACATTGTCATTTATGGGGGAGAGTATTGCAAGAGTAAATGGTGTATTGACTGTTTATAATTTTTCATGTGTGTTTCTATTGTTGGTTGGTATGCTTAATTCTTTGGGAAGAAACCATTTGTGTTTGAAGTTTCCACTTCAAATGGATTTGAAGTATATGAATTTTAAAATATCCTATATGTTGATACATGATGGTGATCTTTGAAATTGAATGAGGTGAAAGTGTGGAATATGAAATACGGCCATTGTGCCAGGAATAAAGAATCTTGTGAATGGTCTAATGAGCCAAGGAAATATTGTCGTTGTGAATGACTAGAAATACTAATGGGAATTCATACAATGTGAAAGATGTTGAGGTGAGTACAATAGTATTTATGATATTTCTGTTTGCAAATCAAATCAAAACTATTTTTGGGAGCATCATTAGCAATACCGAGGAAGGGTGGGTCATAAGGCCCACACCTGAAACTACACGTGCCGGTGTAGGGGTGGATTGTGATATTATTCCCCTTAATTGGTATGAAATTGGAACGTTTGTAGATTGGAAAAGTCAACCCGTACGGGATATGTGGCAAGGCAGCCTAGCTGATCGGGTGGAGATCAGACGCCATATTGCGCATATGGTGGTACTACTCTTGGTAACAACTTTCTTTCGTATCACATGTCAAGCCACATTGTTCGTGGGGAGATGGCCTAGCCGTTCGGGCGTGATCGGACTCCGTGCTAATAAAGACGGTGGTATATCGGTGCTAATGATCTCCCAACCAAAATTATATATGAAGTTCGTATTTTGAAAATTATTATGTTTTAACTGGACGTTTGGATATTGTTGATTGTGACTTGCTGTTTCTATGTGTTGCCTTTTCTTATATGGGCATTCTATTTTGAAAGAGGATTTTTAGCTATACATACTAGTGCTATTCGACAGTACTAACGTCCATTTTGCCGGGGGCGCTGCATCATTAATAGATGCAGGTGGTTCTTCAGCAGGCGACATTGATCAGTGATAGCAGTACACTCTTTTCAGCTGATTGGTGAGCCCTACTTCATTTCGGGGTCATGTATCTTTTGTTTCTCATGTACAGTGTTTTGAAGTTTAGCCGGGGCCATGTTGCCGGCATTTCCATATTACTCTTCTATTGTACTTAGAGGCTGAGTAGACAGGTTATGGGTTATGGTTGATGTTGGGAATTGAACTAGAAGTGTTGGTACTTGGAAATTATGTTTTTCATTAATTCTATAAACTCGTAATGTTTTGAAAATTATGAATGAAGCTGCTAATGGGAATGAAAAGGAAGTTGCTAATAAAATCTTTTTAGTTATTGATTTATGGAGTACATCTCCTCTTTATTCATGGATGAGTTTGAGTAGAAGGAAGTCTAATAGGCTTGCTCGGCCAGGTTCTTTCGGTTGAGCGCCGGTCGCGCTCCCTGAGTTTAGGGCGTGACAAACTTGGTATCAGAGACTAAGGTTTTAAAGTGTCCTAGGATGTGTCGGAGCCGTGTCTAGTAGAGTCCTTATCGGTGTATTGTCGACCTCATCTATAATGCAGAGGCTACTTGGACATTTAGGAATTTCACACTTTTTTGATACTCCAGAATCGTGCGATAGAGCTCAAGATAGGAAGCTAATTTCCTCATTATGTCTCATGATATTTTTCAGATGAGTAATCCACGAGTTCAAAACAATGAGGAAAGAATGACCGCTCCATTGAATCTGGGGGAGATTACACAAGAGTTCGTTGGGAGAATGCGTCGAGCCGTGGAGGGGTTGGAAGAACTTGTTGCTAAGGGAAGTGTCCTTATTCCTACCACTGTCACCACACCACCAGATCGTGTGGTGAGAGAATCTAAGGAACGAAAGAGGGTTGTTGGTGCTAATGAACCAAATTGTATGATTTCCAAGAAGCGACACTTGGGAACATGTTGGATGACCCTTGAAATATATTATGGCTATGGAAAGAGGGGGCACAAGAAGAACAAATGCCCTAGGTTGGGTACACCCATCCAGTTATGTCCGTCATGCGGGAAGGAACATTTGGCGTCGTGTTATGGGTATGCTCTGCAGCGCATTAGAGGTGGTATCTTTGGGCAATTCCAAAGGCCCACACAGCAATCCGGTGGTGGAATTGTTAATCCCGCATTAGAAGCTTGGAGGAAGGATAAGGGGTATGCTTATGATATATGCAAAAAGGGTAAATATCAAGTCAGTGAGACGAGTCAGTTTAGCGGGCCTCATCCCCGTTGTGTGAAGTATGGTAGATGCCATCCAGGAGTGTGTCACTATGGTACAAAGGTATGCTACAAGTGTGGTATGACGGGCAACTTTCAAAGAGATTCTTATTTGTCTCTCCAGAGCATGGGCAAGGGTATGGCACAACCAGCCAGTTCTGTAGCTACTACATCCACAACGCCTCCCCCAGCTAGAGGCACTATAACGCCTGCAGGGCGTGGAACAGCTAGGGGTGGTATTCAGAGCTCGGGAGGGCCCAACCGGTTTAATGCTATGAGGAGATGTCAAAAGTTTGAGGCTTCTCCAGATGTGGTTACAGGTATATTGACTGTCCGATCTCATGATGTGTATGCTCTTATTGATCCTGGTTCCACTTTGTCATATGTCACTTCTTATGTTACTATGGAAGTTAGGATAGAACCGAAACAACTTTATGAGTCGTTCTCTGTATCTCTACTCTTAGAACGAGACACAGTATTCGTGAAGCCTCTTTATCACAATTCCTTATATTTACAACCTCTTGAGAAATTGAGTTCTATAATGGGTTCCTTGAATTGCGTTATAACCCTAGGTTAATACTTCCCACTGCTTCCCTAAATTCTCAACAAGGGACAATACCTGATGAATTTCGTACAGAACCTTTTGATTCAAATGGATAACATCTGCTCATTTGTGCCTATACATGCATCACCATAATATTTACCTATGCGGTATCATATCCAATGGAAATCAGCCTAGTGTTGAGATCCTTCTTGAGTCACTGTTTTCCTCTATGGTATATGTGACTTCTATGGTTGGAAAAATTATTCTACTGCTTTATGAATAGTATCATGAATCCTTTTCATTGTCTAGTAACATGAGAGTATATCTTAGCACCTATCATGTGCGTACATGCCAATTGAAAGAGGCCACTTATTCGCATAAAGTTTCTGAGCAACTTGATATTTATCACAAATTCGTCATAGGGAGATCTTGTTGTTTACCCATATCAGTATGACTTTCATGTCCACCTAAATCATGCCTCAGTGAGTAACTCACCTTGTTCCCAGTATTGTGTTTGCCCGTGAATTGGCCTGATATGGCAACTTGAGAGTTGTTATAGGAAAAACATGTCTAGCTCACGCCAAAGTGTTCATTCTCTCTAACTAATACATGATTTCATCCCAACATTAAGATGTCCTAGCTACATGATTCCACTTGTGTGAGATTGAAAGTTAAGCAGCCTTATGATGAGAATATTGAATTGAAAGACAAACTCGTCGTATCTCTAGTCCTCTCACATAGGATCAAATATTGGCATAGGTTAAGCTGTGGGAATGATAATAATCTCACAAGTGTTCAACTTCTTTTCATCCTCGTAAATTTGTGAGAAAATATCAGTTACATTTGACCCAAATTTTAGTCAAAGTTATGAACGTAACTTGTGATGACTTTCATCGACTTTTGTTTCACAACTCGCTTGACTTTAAGACATAACACACGACTATCATACGACTAACATAACTTATAACATAACCTCCTTATTATGTTAAGCACCCAAGTCTCACCCCAAAAGTACATGTTATAACATTCCCAACTTGTCGACTTTTGACGAAACATTATTTTCTTCAATTCCTTTAGCTTCTGAACCTTCCAACCCTCTTTGTACTTGTTGTTCATGATATTCAATATTTATAACCTCCGAGGTAACATGATTAACTTACTTTATATACTTTCAAAGATGATCTCATTTTTAGTCCTACATTAGTTTACTTACGATGCAATTTTACGTACAAAAATATAAGGTGTAGCATCATTCCCCCTTAGGAACATTCACCATCGAATGTTTACTCTTAGAGACTTTGGAAAATGTTTGCCAGAGTCTCCTCCATACACTAGACTAAAACTAACCTGCACGCAGCCAGAAAATATACTATACATGTCACACATGGCCAATGTCTTTAAATAGCAACACTTGGCCTCACACGACCGTCAATCATAAATACCGAAAGTCAAAAATAAGAGCTTACCTGATGACCTACTGGCCTGAATAGAGCTGTGCCGATGTATCCCATCTCGAGCCATATCTTCAGTTTGAAATATGTGGGGGTATTTAGACTTCATTTCTTCCTCCGCTTCCCATGTCATCTCTTCCACATTCTTGCTTCTCCATAAAACCTTCACGGAGGATACCTCCTTATTTCGTAGCTTGCGGATTTGTCGGTCTAGGATGGAAATTGGAACTTCTTCGTATGACAAGTCATCCATAATTTGTACATCATCAGTGGGCACCACTCGGGTAGGATCGCCAATGCACTTCCGTAGCATAGATACGTGAAAAACCAGATGGACAGACTCCAATTCCGGGGGCAATTCTAACTCATAAGCTACTTCGCCCACTCTCCGAATAATCCTATAAGGCCCAATATACCATGGGCTAAGCTTGCCTTTCTTGCCAAATCTCATCACGCCCTTCATAGGCGACTCCTTTAAGAACACCCAGTCATCAACCCCGAACTCTAAGTCTCATTGTCGCACGTCAGAATATGACTTTTGTCGACTCTGGGATGTCAACAGTCAATCCTGGATAAGCTTTACCTTCTCTACGGCCTGCTGAATCAAGTCTGGCCCATGTAACACAAATTCTCCAATATCAAACCACCCTATAAGAGATTTGCACTTACGCCAATACAAATCCTCGTACGGAGCCATCTGGATACAGGAGTGGTAACTGTTATTATATGCAAACTCTATAAGAGGTAGATGTTCATCCCAAATTCTTTTAAAATCCAACACACATGCTCGTAACATATCCTCGAGCGTCTGAATTGTGCACTCGGCTTGTCCATCAGTCTGTGGATGAAAAGCTTTGCTGAGATTCACCTGAGTCCCTAGATTTCTCTGAAATGACCTCCAGAAATATGCTGTAAACTGGGCCCCATGATCGGATAATAGATAGTGGTACTCCATGTAGCCGCACTATCTCCTTAATATATAACTTCGCATAATCTTTGATTGTATATATAGATCTGACTGGTAGGAAATGGGCTGATTTCGTGAGCCTATCGATTATCACCCATATAGAACCGAACTTACAATGAGAACAAGGCAAACCTGTGATGAAGTCCATGTTTATCCCCTCCCATTTCCACGCCGGGATCTCTATAGTCTTCTTTAGCCCTCCGGGCTTCTGGTGCTCTACCTTCACCTGCTGGAAACTAGGACACTGGGTGACAAACTCAGCAATGTTCTTCTTTATATTGTTCCACCAGTACACATCCTTAATGTCATGATATATCTTCGTCGACCCAGGATGAATGGAGTACTATGAATAATGTGCCTCTGACACAATCTTGTCTCGTAGCCCTGCTACACTTGGAACACACATACAACCCCTATATCTGAGAACCCCATCTCCCTTGAGCTTTAACAACGGCTACTTCTGCTGCGGAACTCGCTCTCTCAACTCGATCAACTCTGGCTCCTCGTACTGCCTTTCCTTGACTTTAGCTTTGAAAGATGATTTTGCTGTGTTTTGGAGTACAGCTCCACCATCATCAGAATCAACTAACCGAACTCCCAAACAAGCCAATTGATGAATCTCTCTAGCTAATTGTCTTTTTTTAGCCTCTACATGTGCTAAGCTACCCATAGATCGGCGACTTAAGGCATTTGCTACAACATTAGCTTTCCCTGGATGGTTGAGAATGTTAAAATTGTAATCTTTCAATAACTCTAGCCATCACCTCTGTCGCAAATTCAACTCTTTTTACTTGAAGATATACTGCAGGCTTTTAGAATCTGTAAATACATCAACATGAATACCATATAAATAATGTCGCCATATTTCAAGTGCATGGACAACCGCATCTAACTCGAGTTTGTGGGTCAGATAATTCCTCTCGTGCTTCCTCAACTGCCTTGAAGCATACACAATTACCTTCACATATTCCATCAGGACACATCCTAACCTAACACCTGAGGCATCACAATACATAGCATAACCCTCTGGACCCTCTGGAAGTGTTAGAACTGGCGCTGAGGTCAACCTATTCTTAAGCTCTTGGAAACTACGCTCGCAAGCCTCTGTCCACTGAAACTTAGCTGCTTTCTGAGTCAGCTTCGTCAATGGTTCCGAAAGGGAAGAAAAACCCTCTACGAACCACCAGCAGTATCCTACTAAGCCTAGAAAGCTATGAACCTCTTTTGGAGTGCTACGTCTAGGCTAGGATTTCACGGCCTCAATCTTCTGAGTGTCTACCTTTATACCTTTATCGGATACAATATGCCCCAAGAATGCTACAGACTTCAACCAGAACTCACATTTAGAAAACTTAGCATACAACTTACGATCACAGAGGGTTTGGAGTACCGCTCGTAGGTGGTCCGCATGATCCTCCTCTGAACGTGAATAAACCAGAATATCATCAATAAATACTATCACGAACAGATCTAAAAATGGCCAGAATATGATATTCATCAAGTCCATAAATATGGCGGGTGCATTTGTCAACCCGAAGGACATGAAAAGGAACTCGAACTGGCCATATCGGGTCCTGAACGCTGTCTTCAGAATATCTTTCTCCTGAACTCTGACTTGGTGGCACCCCGACCTCAAATCTATCTTTGAAAAGCATCTAGCCCCCTGCAACTGATCAAACAAGTCATTGATCCTTGTAAGTGGATACTTATTCTTAATGGTTACCTTGTTCAGCTGCCTATAATCGATACACATCCTCAGCGAGCCGTCTTTCTTCTGCACAAACAGTACTGGTGCACCCCAAGGTGAGGTACTGGGTCTGATGAAACCTTTCTCCAGCATATCTTTTAACTGCTCCTTCAACTCCTTCAATTCGGCAGGTGCCATTCTATACAGAGGGATGGATATTGGTTGAGTTTTCGGAAGCAAATCGATGCTAAAATCAATCTCTCGCTCTGGAGAAATACCTGGAAGCTCATCTGGAAACACATCTGTGTACTCTTTGACTACTGGAATAGACTGAAGTGTAGGTATCTCAGCATCTGTATCTCTAACTTGCACAATATGATAAATACACCCTTTTGCGATCATTTTCCTCGCCTTTAGATAGGAAATAAACCTACCTCTAGGTGTCGCTGTATTACCTACCATTCAAGGATTGGCTCACTCGGAAAATGAAATCTGACAGCCTTTGCTCGGCAATCAACTGTGGCATAGCAAGCTGCCAACCAGTCCATTCCCATGATAGCATCAAAATCCATCATCTCTAGCTCAACTAGGTCGGCTGAGGTCCGATGACTATAAACTGTCACCGTACAACCTCGGTAAACCCGTCTAGCAATAATCGATTCTCTGACTGGTGTAGATACCGCAAAAGAATCACTTATTATTTCAGGAACTATACCAAACTTCCCCGCGATAAATGGGGTAATATACGATAATGTAGATCCTGGATCTATCAAGGCATAAGCATCATGAGAGCAAATGGTCAATATACCTGTCACAACGTCTTGTCAAGACTCCTGGTCCTGTCGACCCGCTAAAGCATAGATATGGTTCTGATTACCACCTGAACTGGAACCTCTACCTCTGCCTCGACCTCTACCAGCCAAAGACTGAGACTCGCGCCCTGAAGGATGCATGGACATAGATGATCCTGTTGCTGAACTCGCTGGTTTTGCCATACCCTCATAATCTCTATTTGGGCAATCTCGCATCATATGATCCGGACGCCCACATGTATAACAAGCATCGGAACCTGCTCGGCATTGGCCCAAGTGTCCTCTACCACATATGTCACACCGCAGTGAAAATGACCATGTCTGTATTGAACCTCGTTGTTACTGCCAACCCGACGCCCGTGAGCTCTCACTTGGACCTGACTGAGTATAGCGGTCATACCTGTAACCTTGTAATTGAGGTGGCGGAGGCCTAGGTGGCCGTCCGAAGTACTGGGTCCTATAACTACACTGAGATTGCTTCTGAGACTTGGGAAATCTCATCCTCTTACATTGCCCTTGCTCAGTCATCTCTGTACCCTGCTGCCGATGCCTACCCCTTTCTATATTCTGGGCGAATGCCTGAATCCGGGAGATATCCATACTATCCTGCAATGCAGCGGTGGCACATGCCTCGGTTAACTCTGGGGCCAACCTTGCTATAAACCTTTGAATCCTGTCCCGCATAGTAGCAACTATGGATGGTGCATATCTGGCCAATGAGTTAAAATGGAGACTATTCTCTCGGACACTCATATTGTCCTGCTTGAGGGCTAGAAACTGATCGACTCGAGCCTGTCGGATCTCCCGTGGTAAGTACTGGTCAAGGAAGGCATCTGAAAAATTCTCCCAAACAGCTGGAGGTGCATCATGTCCCCTGGACCTCTCCCATCCCTCGTACCAAAGGATGGATATATCTCGGAGTCGAAAACCTGCTAGCTCAACTGCCTCTTTCTCCGTGGCATGCATAACCCGAAAGATCCTGTGAAGCTGATCTATTAAATCTTACGGGTCCTCCCTCTGATCTATCCCTGTGAACTCTGGGGGACTCAAAGCAATAAACGCTCGGACCCTTGAACTCCCAGACCCCTCAGAAAATCCTGCACTAGCTGATGCCCTAGCTTGTTGTTGGTTAGCTGTGTCAGCAAATGCACCACACTCCTCAAGTCCTGATCTGATGGTAGTGGATGGGGAACTGGATGTGCGGTATCCCTAGGAATCTCCTCAGGTGGTGGAGGAGCCAATAATGGTTGAGTAGGGGTCTCGGCCTGGGCCTTAGACTGGGCCCCATCTACTGGGGGTACCCTGCACTATTGTGTCTCTCATCTGACTAGCCGTAGTCTTCCTAGTCATCATCATCTGTGTATGCAAACACCAACACGTAAGTTTAACTCAAATTTTCTATAACTCAGTTCTACAGCACGATTTAGATTTGAAAGAAGGGTAACCAACTCCTAAATGCCCTATAGTTCCCTACTTATATAATGTGGTGCACAACACATCTATAAACAAGACCCTACTAGACACGGCTTGTAGACTCCCTAGGACAGAACTGCTATAATACCAAGTTTGTCATGCCCCGAACCTGGGGGCGAGACCGGCACCCGGTGCCTCACTTAACCTAGCATACCAACTTGTGACTGAGGGACTCTGAACATATAATGTCATACTTTGGCCATGGGTCCACATTGCAAGACAATTTGCGAAGCAAAATATAAAACAGAACGAAAACTAGATTTGACTAACCATCAATATAAAGTTGGGCCTACAAGGCCGTCATAACTACTATAACTGACAAACCAACAAAATATACATGCAAAGCCTACAAAGCCCAACATGCTGTACTAACTGACAGGATATGTCTACCTGCCTCTACTGATGGATGTACTGTGATCGGAATAGGGCTCCAACCTACCCATAACATATATACATAATATGTACACAAAACCCTATATCCGGAAACTCCAAAGGACGTGGAGCTTACCGATCAAGCTGAACTCAGGCAATACCTACTGAGGAGGTCTACCCGTCTGTCTATCTGAACCTGCACGCATGAAATGCAGCATCCCCAGAAAAGGGACGTTAATACAAAATTATGTACCGAGTATGTAAGACAATTAAATAACTTAAAGCTGAAACTGAACTGATAATATAATAACTGAAAGTAACTGGGAGTCAAAGATGATCTGGAGATATACTTACCTGCTGATACTGACTCAACTCTCTCAATATAGTAAGTAAAATTAATGTCCGGCCCTATAAGGCTCGGTACGTGTAACTGCTCTTCCATAGTAGGCTCGCTCATAAGCACTCGGCCATACTAGGCTAGGTATCTCGACCATTCTGGGCTTGCTCATAGGCACTTGGCCACAGTAGGCTCGGTAAATAAATTACCATCTGATCAGAGGTTGCCCAATAGGGGCCTGCCATCGATTATAGCTTGATGGTGGTGAAAATACTGTAATACTATATATATATATATATATATATATATATATATATATATATATAAAGAGAGAGAGAGAGAGACCCTCTGCTCTCTTGATTGGAAGAAGACAATACTTAATCCAATATAAAGTCCCGATAAGGCAGAATACTGTAACTTATGAGACTAGGATAATCTACATAAGTTTAGGAATACGAACTTCTCTTTATGCCTCGTTATCAAACTCATGTAGTTACGGGATCATGCCAAAATGAAGAAAGGTTTAGCCTTAACATACCTTATCACAATCTTTCCAATCACCAAGTTGAACTCGCCTCTTCGCACCTTAATCTACAACAACGATAATAATACTATCATTAAGTTTCGAAAAGTACAACTATCGCACAACGAAGGACAAACTTATTTTGTATTAAAACGGGCAGCATCTCCCCTATAATCCTTACTTCCTCCAAATTCAAGATAACACCAACAACACAAGAACACAATAATATCAACATATATACATTATTTTCTAACCTTATATGCACCACAAAATACTACAAAACAGCCCAACACACCCCAATCTCTTCATACACAAAGCGACTACTATAGTAGTGTCAAACAACCCAAAAATATTACGACAAACGACCGACCCACCACCCTGCATTTATGTGGTGTTTCTCCACACCCTTCCTTCTCCAAAACTCTATAAAATAGTAGTAAAACACGCAATCCAACAATAACACAATATAGTCCATAAAATAGTCCACTACAAGTGAATAACTAGAACTCACGGCTTTCTATCGTCGTCCCATGAGTTCTTACATGTAAGGACCCATAAAAATTTAAATCAAAAACTCGGGAGTTCGGACTTTTTGGATTGAACAGTACCCTACGAACTGAGAGGAAAATGTTTCGCAGAAGAATGCATTTCTGAGGGCCATTATGCGGCCGCATAATCACTCTGCAGACCGCATAATGGCCGCAGAGTGAAGCAGTAAGTTTGTTCGACTTGAGGTCAGTTTTTCAGTCGAATATACGACTGCATAATCGATATGCGGACCGCATATCGATCGCATAATCCCTCTTGAGTTTTTGCTGAGGGAGTTCTGTGGTGCATTATGTGACCGCAGAATGAGTATGCAGACCACATACTAGTCGCATACCTAAGCCAAAAGTTTAGGCCCCTGAGGGCCATTTATGCGGTCACTTTGCGTACCGCATATGCGACCGCAGACCTGTGTCGGGGCACCATTTTTCTTAATTTAAAACCCGACCCCCATTCCGTTAAAACACCCATTTAGCCCATTTTGAAGCTCATTTCTCATATATCTAGTGTGAGAGAGAGAGGGTTCTAGAGGGAGGGACTAATTCCCATCAATTAATCTTCAACTATCGGGGTCGGATTCCGATTCCGGGAGTTTGAGTAGGTCTGTAATGTCCAATGTGACTTGTGTGCAATATTTTTAGGTTAATCGAACGTGATTTGATAGGTTTCAACTTCGTTGGTAGAGATTGGGAGTTTAAAGTTCAATAGTCTTGAATTGGGGTGTGATTCGTAGTTTTGAAGTTGTTTGACGTGATTTGAGGGCTCGACTAAGTTCGTATGATATTTTGGAACTTGATGGTAGGTTTGGTTGGGGTCCCAGGGGCCTCGATTGATTTCGAATGGTTAACGGATCGAATTAAAGTTTGAGGGAACTGCTGAAGCTCACCTGATTGTGGTGTAATCGCATGTGCGGAGTGGGGATCGCAGGTGCGATCTCGCAGAAGTGAGAGTTCACCGCAAAAGTGGTCAGGGAGGAGATGAGTATAGGTCGTAGGTGCAAGGTCATTTCCGCACCTGTGATGCCGCAGATGCGGCTTGGGTTACGCAGAAGTGGAGTTGGCCTGGCCTGGGCAGGGCACATGTGCGAGGCTCCGCAGATGCGGAATTGAGAGAGGGGCCTGTTTCCGCAGAAGCGGGTAGATGGCCGCAGAAGTGCCTCCGCAGGTGCGGAGCATGGAGCGCAGATGCGGGCCTGGGGGATTTAAGTGGTTTCCGCAAAAGCGGAGATTTGACTGCAAATACGGTTTCGCAGGTGCGGATATGGGGCCGCAGGTGCGAAAATCCTGGGCAGATTATTAAAATAAGGGTTCGCGGTTTTGGCTTCATTTCAAACATTTCAAGCACGGTTTAGGCGATTTTTGAGAGGGTTTTCAAGGGGATTCTTGAGGTAAGTCCCTTGTGCTTATTTTTGATTAATAATATTATTTCCCCATTGATTTTACCACCTAGTTAGTGTGTATTTAAGGTGTAAATTGGGAGTTTGAGGCTAGGGATTTGGAGAGTTTGATTTGGGGATTTGGGGGATGATTTAGTGTCGGATTTTGAGATGTGTGCCCGGGGGCCAGCTTTGAGCCGATTTCGGATTTAGATTAATAACTTCATATTTTCTAGTGAAATTGATTCCTTTAGCCCGTGTTGATTGTATCGCATTGTTTATGGTTAGATTCGAGGCATTTGGAGGATGTTTCGCGAGGCAAGGGTGTATTGGAGTAGAGATTTACTCGGATTGAGGTAAGTAACAGTTCTAAATTTGGTTCTGAGGGTACAAAACCCCATATTATGTGTCATGTGTTTGGTTTTGAGGTGACGCACATGCTAGGTGACAGGCGTGTGGGCGTGCACCGTAGGAATTGTGACTTGGTCAAATTTCGTAGAACCGTGTAGTTGTATAATCTGTTGTTATCCGTACATTCTCCATGTATTAGAGAAATTGAACCACAAATCATGTTTAGACTACGTGTTGTCATTGTAGGGACCTACAGATGGTCGTATACATGTTGAATTATCTGCTAAATTGTTGTTTGTACTTAGTCACAATTTATTTGTATATTACATCTCAGTCTCTATTATTCATTTTTGATGCATCATTTCATTGTTGTCTGGGCTGCTTATTATGATTTTCGAGAGCCCGAGAGACTGGAGAGGTTGATGACTTAGTGAGGCCGAGGGCCTGATTATGAGGTATTATACTATAGCACGTGAGTGTTTCGTGCAGTAGGTGAGTTGTCCGTGCGGATCCAGATATTATACTATAGCACGTGAGTTGTCCGTGCGGATCCAGATATTATATTATAGCACGTGAGTTGTTCGTGCAACACGTGAGTTTTCTGTGCGGATTATAGCGCTTGGGCTGAAGCAGCTCCTCCGAAGTCTGCACACACCCCCAGTGAGCACAGGTACCTATTGAGTGCGAGTGTCGAGTGTTGAGTGCTGAGTGAATGGGAGGGTTGAGTGACTGTGGCCCTGACAGGAAGCATTTGATTTCATATTTGTTGTACTTGGCTGCCATGTATCACTGTCTTGATAATTTCTGAAAGATATTGCACTGTGTTTCAGTTGAACTTGACATGAAATTACTATTTTGGCCTTAGTTGTCGAACTTGAAAGCATGCCTACCTTCCACGTTAAAAATCACTGTAATTGAATTATAACTGTAAAGCTCGTCACTACCTTCAATTCTTAATTTAGTATTGTTACTTGCTGAGTTGGTTGTACTCATACTACACTATGTACTTCGTGTGCAGATCCAGGTATTTTCGGACAAAGTGGGTGTTGATTTTCCGCGCACAGTTGATCTTCTGGAGATTTTGAGGAAGCTGCCGGCGTTTTGCATACCTTGTTTCTCCTTCCCTATCTTTCCACTTATTGTATTTGGTTTCAGATTTTCATAGACATTATTTTTCGGACTTGTGATGTATAGATGCTCATGTACTCAGTGACACCCCGATGTTAGGAATTTCCGTGTTATATTTTGGATTTCTATCCTATTTATAAGAAGTTGTTATCATTTAAACTATTTTAAATCTGTTTTCTGTTAAGTGTAGGAGTTATTTCATAAATATCGGATTGCCTAGTACCACGATAGGCGCCATCATGACAGGTTAGGATTTTGGATCGTGACATTTGCTAATTATATTTATGTGACCGTGTATTTATTTATTGAGTGCCTTTACTTGCTTTATGACTTTTTGTGTTGTTAGATAGCCACTTTTATCCGTTTTATGTCTTTAATTATGTAATTCTCTTATTGCATTTTATTTTGAGGCACGCCGCAGTTAATTGTAGTTTGTACATTTATTTTATATTTACTGCACTTCTTGTGCAGATTCTGGTGTTGGTCCCAGCAACAGTTAGTGGAGGCTCGCTTGGATTAGCTTATCACTGAGACTTGAGGTAGAGTTGCACGACGTTTCCTTCTTATTTCTTGCACTGTTATTTCATTCAGACAATTGTACTTTATTTCAAACCTTGATTGCAGCATTTTGTATTAATAGTTCATTTGCTTGTGATACCAGATTTCGGGAGTTGGTTGGACTGCGTATTGAGATTTTTTATATCTATTTTGAAGTTCTACAGTCTGTATTTCTTATTTAATTGTTTTTAAAATTTTCAAATAAATAATATGTACCTACTGTTGGCTTTCCTAGAAAGTGAACGTTAGGTGCCATCACGGCCCGACGGTTGGGATTTCGGGTCGTGATAGTTTATTTCTTCCATCACATCGTACTCGGCCTCAGGAGGTCTCGGTTGTACTTGGCCTCGAGAGATCTCGGTCGTACCCTGCTACATAAGGGCTCGGTTGCGTCTTATATAACTTCGTTCCCTACCCGGCCTCATAGAAAGCTCGAGCGTACCTGGCCACATAAGGGCTCGGTCATACCCGACTACATAAGGGCTCGATAGTATTTTACATTGTATCTCTTCATACCCAACTGATCAGTGGTTTCACAATAGGTGTCGTACTCGGCCGTCTATAGCATGGTTCGGTAGAGTAAAATAGATACATATACATATGAGTGCAATGCAGGATCAATTTCAAGAGATATTAACTTTAAACTCAGAATGAATCACACTTTCCAACCTCAGGACATCACTGGAACATTTTAGACTTGAAAGAAATGCTACTGGCAAGAATGTACAAGAATAGGAACAACGATATCGAGAAGGACTCAGAACTACCAAGTCTTAGAATGCAGAAAGCCTATAGAGGGAGAGACTTACACCCGTTCATGCCAAGAAAGAAAGTTGCCCTACATACCTTGTTTTGAAGAGCTGGCTACGTTTTCCTGAATTTTTTAACGCTTTTGTGGTGATTAACTCGGCCTGCAACAGGTATAATAGTGAAGATCCAGAGCTTCTTCACGCTAAATCCTAATAGAACTGCCTTCTGATTCAGTTTAGTCTACTTAGGAACTTCAAAAGGAGTTTTGAGAGCGTTTTTGAGTGAGTTACAGTGGGTGATACTCCTAGAATGAAAGAGAAAGAGCCCACAACCTTTTATACTACACCAAGCATAGGAAATTCCGCTGCTCCACATGCAAAATGTAGCCTCGCCCCGGTCATTGCACCTAGTGGGACAGCTAGTGCACTTTTAATGAAACGTGTAGCCACCTTCTATCCTCATACGCGTCGCTGGCTGATTGGCCGCGCTAGGAGCCAAATCTTCCAAGCTTTATTTTATGTGTGGGGTGTAACAATTACCATGCCGAGGTTAATTATGATACTTCTTGAGTACATGGGGTCGGTTATAGTCATACTATACTTCTGCACCTTGCGTGCAGATCTGCTGTTGTGGATGATGGAAACTAACATTGAAGATATACATGCTTTCAGGATATAGCTACCACTTGTCCTTTATAGTTTTGGATTCGTACTATGTTTATGTATATTCCAAATAGATGTTGTATTTACTTTCGTACCAGCTTTGTAAATCTAAGTCTTAGTGGCTCATGACTTGTACTACCAACTCTTGGGATATTGTATGAAAATTCAACTATTTCATTTATTGATTACTTATGATCTTCATTATAATTGTGTAACTGTTGTTTGGCTTACCTAGGGGGTTGGTTAGGTGTCATCACGACTTGATGGAATTTAGGTCGTGACAAATCTGCAACATATGATTGAGATTATGGATTTGCTTCTGTTGTAGAAGGTTAATATTATTGTTTATTAAATTAAGTCCTGAAACGCAGTCTAGTGACTAAGAGGTCACAATTTGAATGGCTAGTTGAACTTATCCTTCATAACGTATGTGGAAAAAAAAAAATGCCTTGTATAAGGAAATGGTACAGCTTTAAGCATCTTCCTAAGAGTGACCGAATTCCCTGTGAAAATGCTCCTTCGTAGAACCATTAATGACAGGGAGTTTATTACTTTCCATACTGAAAAGTTGCTTTATATTATTGTGCTTTTCAAATTTATGTTCTGTGCAACTCAATACAGGTTCTTTATACCCACAAAAAGAAATTGTATTCAACTCGCAATGCAAACTTATTTCTTATTGGAAAACTGGGAAGTTCGACAGTAAGATTGAGAAATTTTACTTTGTGATTCGCACAAGTATGATTAGTCATGTGAGGCTATTAACTATTTAACAACTAGTGATATTGTCCGCGCTTCGCGCGATCGTTAAAATTTTATTTATAAGATACTTTATTGATCTTTTTAGTAAATTGGTAAAGGTAGAAGAACAAATTTCATGTATGCATACACAAATTAATTTCTATGATAGATTAAATCATAAATATAAATACTTTTTTTGATTAATTAGCTCTAACGCTCCACACAACATATAACTAATTTCACGTTAACAATGATAACATCTACAATATTAATTTAAAACAAAGAAAATTCTCAAAGGAAAAAAAATATTTTGGCCATCCTACCAAACTCTCCCAGTTGTTTTGTTCCTCTTAGCAATACCAGACCATCTCAACCCTCTAGCTTTATATTCCTAAACTGATTAAACAACAAAAACTCCAGTATTTGGGAGTTATGAAGATTAAAGTATTAAAACTACAACAATATAAACTTTTCATATAAAATAGGAGTATTAATTAGCAACATATATTAAAAGTGAGAAAATATACTCTGATAAAACTATTAGAGATGGTTATCAACCATTTGATATACTGTATTTTCTTTGAACCAAAAAAAAAATATATATGTCGTACTTTCAATTCCTTGAAAGATGACAAACTAAACCAAAATATATATTTCATACACATAAAGACCAAATAACAAAACAATATTTTCAAATGCTCAACAATTTTTTTCCAACAATCAAAATAATACAGAGAGATCTTAAAAGATGCATTAAAAGAAAATAAATAGCACAATATGGAAATAAACAGAAACAATAATCTCATTGATACAAAAGGTTACCATAAAGGTTTTTGCTTGGCGATCAAATTTTAATCACAAATTTATGAATAAAGCTCCCACTTCCCTATTTAAAAGTACACTTATCCTATATCTTCCTCCACCAGCATACAAGATTTGGGAACAACATATTCATACTCTTAAATAACTATAAGGTTCTCAAGATAAAAAGAATGATGAAAAGATAGAGAAAATGACAACATAGAAATCATTTTCAGCAAGTAAATTATTAGCTAGGAAATTCCACAGAAGATATTGAAACTCCTGAGCAACTATCTTTGGTTGAAGAGTGAATGTAATAACAGATAATGTCCTCCCAAACAGTGATGATCTTCCAAGGCCGAGCAATCACTTTGTTTTGTTTTTAAGACGTCATTGAGATTCCTGACATCAAGTATTTTGATATGTCACTTTTTGTCTAGAATAAAGGAAGGCTATATAGAACTCACAAGCAAAACCATACGACTCCTTCTTTTCCGAAGGTAGTCTGTCTCAACCAAACATAATGAAAGTAGGGAAAAGTTACAATCCTTCATAGTAATAGAACAAAAAACGTGCAACTTGATCTCATCAGATACGATTAGATGCTTTGAAATGAAAGTTAACTTCTTACCTACATGTTCAAGAGTACTCCTGTACATAGTTTTGCTACCAGAAGTAGAAATTGCATAGAAGACCTGCCAGACCAAATTCTCCATTGAATGTAGATAAAAGGGCATACATTAGATATGTATCACAAACAGAGTCCTACTTTTTTGCTTGTCCTTCTCGATTCTTCTTTGTTCTCTACCTTTTTTTGTTTCTGATAAACTCTAAGACTTGTGTTGTTACTCAGACACATAACATAATTTTGGGTTGAGGGTGAAAAGAAGAAAGAATTCATGTTTGCAAATACGAGGCTACCTCCGATGCAACTCCCTTGTCTCGATCAAACAGCAAAATTAGGTAGGCCCGATTTTGACCGTATATAGATAGTCCCCTCGTTTCTTGGAGTGTAACGAGAAGAAACAAACTGAGCCTTTGATTTAGTACCTCGATCAATTATGACATCAACATCGTGATGTAAGCGACAGAAGCGATTGAAGCGTCGCGTCTGCACAGTTCCCAAGGTCATTAATTAACACCAGTTGATGGTCGGCCACTAGTGTTTTCAAACCGTCAAAGTGACTATTATAAATAGGCCACCTTCATAATCTTTTCAAACTTTACTTTCAAACTTCTAATCTTTAAAAGCTCTTCTATTTCTCTTCAGGTCCATCAACTTTATCGGTTTCCGTTTGCCAATCTCTTATTAAAACGCAAATTCTGCCTTTTCCTTCCTTAAACCTCATATAGCAATGGCGAAAACATCAAAAATCGTTCCTCAAGAAGAAAAGGCCTCCTCATCGTGGTCGGCCGGTGGCAAAATACCGGTGGAGCCACGTATCGAAGAGTGCATCCCCGGGCCATGTGAACTTACTTCCGACATTAAAGTCGAAAAACCCTCTTTGGTTCCTCGCCGATGCGAGCCAATGTCTAGATACATCTGTTCGATATCCGAAGGCGATCTCGAGCAGGTGAAAAAGGACTGCCAGTGGGAGAATAAAGAGGTGGTGATTCCTACCCCCGAAGAGGACATCACCACTCATGTGAAAGGGTTCTTAAGGGTGTATACTTACCCTTTCACACCAGGTTCCGTCGATCCCGTCATAATCGACTTCTGCCGCCAATACGGGTAACCCTAGGCCAGATCTACCCCTCTTTTTGGCGTATTGTCATTTTGCTCAGATTATTCTCGAGCAAGATCGAGGGGATGTCTTTCACCCTTGATCATCTCATTAGGATGTACAGCCCATGCCTTTATCGGGGCGGGCTGATAAGGCTTTAGCACCGGGCCATGAAGGTGCTATTCTCGAGCATAGATGAGGACAAAGACCGAGGATGGATGTGCCGATTTGTCCGAGTCAAGACCTCCGATTTAATCCCCATCGAGAAGATGCCATTCCTCGAAGAATGGAACATGAAGCATAAGTAGAACTTCACCAATACCGTTAGATTACTTGTTATGCTTTGTTTACCTCTTCTCATCTATATTCTTCTTTATGGTGCAGCTTTTCTTTGGCTTCCTGGTGCAGTCCTGGACCATGCAGGTTAGGTTCGACAACTGGTTTCAACCTCTTCGTATGTTGAGCGCTCGTGGCGTGATTTGGCCAAGGGTCGATGGGAGGCCAAAAATCATGGTAAGTTCCCCTGTCTGTGTTTGATGCTTTCCCGTGGTATATTTCTTTTTAATTTGATTTCTTCTCATGCAGGTCTTGGAGATAATGTCGTTATGAGGCCGCCTCCCCTCGGGGAAGAGGAGGTCCCGAAGCCCACCGAAGATAAGAAAAGGAGAAAGGCCTCGCCACCAGATACCCTAAGGCCCAAGAAAAGCAGGGCTCGAAAGTCGAAGGCTGATCTCACCGTTCAGCCTGCCGATGTAGTCCAAATGTGTAACGACCTGGCCGGTCGTTTTGAGAATTTAAGTCTCGTCCGGTGGCATAAGGCCCTGAGCAGCTTCGTATTATGTGTATTGACTTGTGTGCGTTGGTTGAATTTAATTACCGGATGATTCGGAGTGATTTGGGACACTTAGTCCCTAAAACGGAAGCTTAAGTCTTAGGATTTTGACTGTAGTCAGAACTGTGTGAAGACGACATTTAGTCCCTAAAAGGAGTTTCGTCGGTTCCGTTAGCTCCGTTGGGTGATTTCAGACTTAGGAGCATGTCCGGACTGTGAATATGAGGTCTGTAGCTAATTTAGGCTTGAAATGGCGAAAGCCGAATTTTTGGAGATTTGGACCGGAAGTGGACTTTTTGATATCGGGGTCGGAATGTGATTCCAAGAGTTGGAACAGCTCCGTTATGTTATTTGGGACTTGCCTGCAAAATTTGACGTCATTCCGGGTTGATTTGATAGGTTTCGGCACGGGTTTTATAAGTTAGAAGATTGGAAAGTTTATAAGTTCGATTCATGATGTGATTCATAGTTTCGACGTTGTTTGATGTGATTTGAGAACTCGAGTGAGTCCGTGTTAGGTTATGGAACTTGTTTGTGTGTTTAGATGGGGTCCCGGGGGCCTCGGGTGTGTTTCGGATGGGCCTCGGGCCAATTATTTCTATTTTTGGATTGTTGGTTTCTGGTGTCTGGTGTTCTCTTTCGCGATCGCGTAGCTCCAGTAGCGATCGCGTAGTGTTCTATTGATCTGCCCCATTTTTTCTTCATCGCGTTCGCATAGTACCTCTCGTGATCGTGAAGGTATGTTTTCTTCTACTTCCCGTTCGCATCTATTCCCTCGCATTCGCGTAGTAGAAATTATGAGCTGGGGGCTGTTGGCTATTTCTTCTTCGCGTTCGCATTATTTGCCCGCGTTCACGTAAGCTCCTGCCCATTGTTCATCGCGTTCGCTTCCCTTCACTCGCGATCGCGAAGGGTCTTTCTTGGCAACCTCAATTCTCTTCTCCACAATCGTGACCCAATCTCCGAGATCACGATGCACAAACACCTGGGCAGAATATAAAGTCCTCTATTCCGAGGGTTTGCTATTTTCACCATTTTTGGAGTTCTAGATCTCGGTTTTGAGCGATTCTTTGTGGGTTTTTCAAGAAAATCGATTGGGTAAGTGTTCATCACCAAGAATTTAATATATTCCATGATTTTTATCTTTATTTCATCATTTAATTTGTGTTTTGAGTTGAGGAAAATGGTGGTTTTTGAAAAACAATTTCAAAATAAAAAATCATGATTTGAGGGACGAAATGGTATCGGAATTTGATGATTTTTGTATGGTTGGACTCATATCGGAATGAGTGTTTGGGTTTTGTGAAATTTGTCGGGTTCCGAGATGTGGGCCCGTGGGTCGACTTTTGGACCGATTTTTAGATTTTTATAAAGATTGAGGCTTTATGATCCGGAATAGTCTCTTATGAGTTTTATTTATGCTTTGAAGTTATTTTGATTAGATTTGAGCCGTCCGGAGGTCATTTCACCTGAGAAGTTCATTTTTGAGTATCGGTCTGTCTTCTTTGAAGTAAGTATCTTGTCTAACCTTGTGTGGGGGATTTTCCCTTAGACTTTGAGTCTTCTATGTTGACTGTAATCTGTGTACGCGAGGTGGCGAGTGCGTGCTCGGAATTATTAGTTGAAAGTTGGCCTTTTAGGGTTCTTAGGTCCTTATATTCACTGAGTATGAAATTGTTCTTGATATGATTAAGTTTCTATTTACTAGTTTCACCTCTACATGCTTTAATTAGAATTAATTGCTTTTAGGATTGACTCTTACGGCCTATTTGACTCTTATCTGACTTAACTGAAGATTTTACCTCTTCTATTGTCATGCTATCTTTTCATATCTACTTATCTTTATTTGGAATTATTATTATCTCATCCTATAATGGTTCAGTCTTAATTGAGGTTATGATTATCTTTAAGCTGCTTATCCTTAATTGAATTATTTAATATCCTTCATAATTTCTCAACATTAAAAGAAGTTTAGATATCCTATATCTTAGTCGACTTGTCTTTATTTGGAATTATTTGACTCGTGTTAGCTTCCTTGTTGCTGAATTGTATATTGTAGGATCGTTGCTACATATTAGTTTTCCCTTGTTGAGCTGTTCTCTTTACGCCTAGCATTTTTTTACTGTGGTTATTCCTTGTGAATTGGTTCTAACTTTTCTTTGTGAATTAAAGTTCTTGAGTTGATTTACTTGTCATACTTTGTATGTATTATTGCCATTGTTGCTGTTGTACTTGTTGTGGTGATCCACGAGGTTTCTGCCGTGCAATTGTTATTATTGTGATGCACGAGGTTTCTGCCGTGCGATTGTTGTTATTTGGTTGCACGAGGTTTTTGCCAAGCTATTGTTACTATTGATATTTGTACATGCGGTGCGACAAGGTGGGATATATATGTATATGTGGGTTGCGCATGTGGCGAGACAAGGTGGAAATGTTATTTTGCACGTGTGGCGAGACAAGGCGGGCATTTATGTTACTATTGCACACGTGGCGAGACAAGGTGGGCTGTGTCAGGGATTGATTTGTGATGATTTGTGGCCTGGGGGCATTCTTATTGTGATATTTGTGTAGTGGTATACGTACCTGTGTGAGCTTTATCTTGTGAAATCTGTGAGAAACTATTCTACGTGTTGTCCGTTCTTTTTCCTTATGCTTATTTGCTAATATGGACTATGTTAGTACACTTGAACAAGCATACACGTAGTTAAGCACTCTTATCGGATAAGAGGTGTTCTTGATATTGTTAAGCATCGGTTCTCACCCTTGTTTACTTGCCTTCTATGTGAGAATGGATCTATTGGCACGTGAGTCACCAGTGCGGTTATGAGGTGTTATGAGGGTACAGGATACGAAGTGTTAGGGCTCAGGTATTGAGACTCGTGAGTTGTGATTGTCCGAGGTCCCGTACCTCGTGGAGTCGTTGACTAAAAGCTGATGTAAAAGCGGTTGTAGTTGCTGAGTTATTACCTCACTGTATTTGTGATTCCGGATTTAGGTTGTGTCCCATTCACTTTGTTTGTGTCATTTTCATGATATCCCGCTGATACTTGTTGTTTCCTTCCTTATTGCCATTACTGTATTGTGAGCCATATTACATAGTCCTTATGTAGACATCATTGTTCTGCTATTTCTATACTTATAAGTGCTCTGTTTATTAGACCAGTAGGTGTCTTGACTGTTCCTCGTCACTACTCCACCGAGGTTAGTCTTGATACTTACTGGGCACTGCTGTGGTGTGCTTATTCTACACTTCTGCACATTTTTGTGTAGACCCAGGTACTTGTTCGTTAGCTAGCTGTATGGACTGTTATTGTGGAGACTCAAGGTAAACCTGCTGCTGCGTTCGCAGGCTTTGGAGTCATCTTCAAGTTTTCATTTTGCATTGTTTATTCCTATTTCTGGACAGTTGTATTTAGATGTTTTCTAGCAAATACTCTGTAGAGATTATGACTTGTACTACCGGATTTTGGTAATTGTATATTTTAAGAGATTTCTATTTCAAATTGTTAGATGTTATTTAAATAATGTTGTTGTTTCAATTAATGTTAGGCTTACCTAGTCCCTAAGACTAGGTGCCATCACGATACCCAAACGGAGGGGAAATTAGGACGTGATAAGTTGGTATCAGAGCTCTAGGTTCTTAGGTGCTACGAGTCATAAGCGAGTTTAGTAGAGTCTTGCGGATCGGTATGGAGACGTCTGTACTTATCTTCAAGAGGCTACGAAATTATTAGGACAATCTCACTTCTTTCATTCCTATCGTGTGAGTTCATTGATCTCGAAGTTTGAACTTTTATCATTCTATTCTCTCACAGATGGTGAGGTCACGAGCTGCAGTTCCTGATGACGTTACCCCCGGAGCAGATGTCGCTAGGGGCAGAGGCAGAGGCCGACGAGGAGCACGTGCCGCAACTAGGGCACCTACCAGAGCAGCAGTTGAGGAGCCACCAGTAGTTCCAGTTGGGCAGGGGAGGGGGGGTAGGTACCAGAGGCGCTTGCTGTTACCCTCAGACTTCAGGAGACCTTCGCACAATTCTTGAGCAAGTTTGGTACATTCGCTCAGGCGGGGTTGAATCCGGTTGCACCAGCTACTTCACAAATAAGGGGAGGAACCCAGACTCCTGCCGCCCACACCCTAGAGCAGCGAGTTCATGTTGGTCAGGTTGCAGGTGTCATGGCGACACAGCCCGTGGTTCCAGTTCAGCCCGTGGTCAGGGAAGCAACATCTGAGGAAGAGCAGCTTAGACTTCCAAGGTTCAAGAAATATGACCCTCCTACATTCAGTGGTTTGGCTTCAGAGAGTGCACAGGGTTTTTTGGAGGAGTGTCACCGCATTCTCCGTACTATGGGTATTGTGGAGACGAGCGGGGTTGCTTTTACTACGTTCCAGCTCAGGGGAGCAGCTTATCAGTGGTGGTGGGCATATGAGTTGGGTAGCCCAGCCGAGTTAGCTTCACTTACGTAGGTTCAGTTTTAGAGATGTTCCTGAGAGAGTTTGTACCTCAGTCCCTTCGACATGCATGGCGAGCAGAGTTTGAGCGGCTGCGCCAGGGCACTATGTTAGTATCAGAGTGTGCTGTTAGATTCAGTGATTTGGCAAGACATGCATCTACTTTGGTCGCCACATTTAGAGAGAGTGTCCGTAGATTCATTGAGGGACTCAGGCATGATATTCGGTTCAGCATGGCTCGGGAGTTAGAGTCAGATGTTTCATTTCAGTAGGTGGTAGGGATCGCTTGCCGAGTAGAGGGCATGTGGGATCAGGAGAGAGGAGACAGGCGGGGCCATGAGAGAGAGTACATGCGAGATCAGGAGAGAGAGGATAGGGAGGCGAGGAGGCCTCCTAGACCGGAGAGATCTACTGGTCCTTAATTTAGAGGCATGGTACGACATGGTAGAGGTTTTGTAGGTCATCCAGTTCAGTTTGTACTTCAGGCTTCGCACAGTGTTTTAGGTGCTCATAGGTCTTAGAATACCTATACCGCACAGTTCCCACAGCCACGCCAGTAGAGAGGTTGCTTCGAGTGTAGAGATACCAGCCACAGGGTGAGAGATTGTCCTAGACTCCGGACAGGTGTGTCACAACGGAGTATTCAGGCGAGTAGAGGGCGCCCAAGAGGGGAAGGTCCGGCCCGTTGATGTGTTTCATATAGAAGGCTTAAGGCCACTATGCCAGATGATGTCATACATGTATGCTTTTGATTTGTTACAGAGGGGCACCATTCGTATTTTGATTCGGTTCTGCTTATCGGGGCGAGTTCCCCTATTTGTTGTCCCACCTATGGGTGAGTTCATGACTTAGTATTATGTTTATGTATTTGCCCCTGTTGGGAGATTCTATGAGTGATAGCCGTATCTATCATTTGTTTCTATTCATTATTGAAAGTTACGAGACTAGAAGTGAATTCATGTTATCCATTATGGCAGGTTTCATGTGATTCCTGAGTAATTTGGTTACGATTTGTGATTTGATACTCTTACCGGGGTGAGGGTTTAGTAAGTGTTGTGATTTTATTGGCAGAATTGAGTTGGTGGGAGATTTCAATTGGTATGGTGTGTATTCGGCTTGTTATTCAGAGTTGAGGGTGAGACCCTCGCGATTCCATGTGATTTGATATGTTTGAGTCGGGCTGCGTGCCACGGTGGAAGGTTATACCAGGATGAGATCCTTATGATTTGTTCATGTACTTTGATTTTTCCTTTTGAATTGATTCGTAGTATGGTACTGGTAGAGAGTTGTGCCGGTAGGGCTTGTTTGATATTTCCCTTATGTGTTCTCTTTACATATTCAGTCATTTTCGTTATGTGCTTCTTGAGTTTTAGCTTGCGGGGTGTGTGCCCGGTGGTGTTAGCTGTGACTTGTTGATTCGGGTGTGTCATGAAGGGGTCTTCATGTTTCTTGCATCGTTGTCAGTGTTGTGGAGGTTTGAATCAGGTTCCTATCGGATATGAGGCTAATTGCCGGCACTGGTTTTGATTTCGGGCAACTATTGTGATCAGAATTGTTATTATGGGCCTATGTGTGGCGTGTCATGTTGAGTGGTCGTACCTTGTGGGTGTAGGCATAAGTTGTTACAGCTGGTTGAGACTGATACCGGTTATGGGTTTAGAATCGGGTCTTTTGAAGATAAATGAGAGGTGAGAATTTTGGCTCTGAGGCTTGTCGGTTTGGTAGAAAGGGGTGAATTACAGTTGGGATGGTGTCATCAGGATTATGTGGATTGGGGTGATGCGGGATCACCCGCGGGTGTATGTTGGATATGTACTTTCAATAATTTGAAGACTTCGAGGCAATTCTTAGCACGTTCGAGGATGGAGGTTTGTTTAAGAGGGGAAGGATGTAACGACCCGGCCGGTCATTTTGAGAATTTAAGTTCCGTCCAGCGGCATAAGGCCCTGAGCAACTTCGTATTATGTGTATTGACTTGTGTGCGTGGTTGAATTCAATTACCGGATGATTCAGAGTGATTTGGGACACTTAGTCCCTAAAACGGAAGCTTAAGTCTTAGTATTTTGACTGTAGTCGGAACTATGTGAAGACGACTCCGGAATGGAGTTCCGTCAGTTCCATTAGCTCCGTTGGGTGATTTCGGACTTAGGAGCCTGTCCGGACTGTGAATCTAAGGTCTGTAGCTGATTTAGGCTTGAAATGGCGAAAGTCAAATTTTTGGAGATTTGGACCGGTAGTGAACTTTTTGATATCGGGGTCGGAATACGATTCTGAGAGTTAGAACAGCTCCGTTATGTTATTTGGGACTTGCCTGCAAAATTTGACGTCATTCCGGGTTGATTTGATAGGTTTCGGCACGGGTTTTAGAAGTTGGATGATTGGAAAGTTTATAAGTTCGATTCATGGTGTGATTCGTAGTTTCGACGTTGTTTGATGTGATTTGAGACCTCGAGCGAGTCCGTGTTAGGTTATGAAACTTGTTTGTGTGTTTAGACGTGGTCCTGGGGGCCTCGGGTGTGTTTCGGATGGGCCTCGGGCATATTTCTTCTATTTTTCGATTGCTGGTTTCTGGTGTCTGGTGCTCTCTTTTGCGATCGCGTAGCTCCAGTAGCGATCGCGTTGTGTATTGTTAATCTGCCCCATGTTTTCTTCATCGCGTTCGCGTAGTACCTCTCGCGATCGCGAAGGTCTGTTTTCTTCTACTTCGTGTTCGCATTTGTTCCCTCGCGTTCGCGTAGTAGAAATTAGGAGCTGAGGGCTGTTGGCTATTTCTTCTTTGCGTTCGCATCATTTGCCCCGCTTTCGCGTAAGCTCCTGCCCATTGTTCATCGCGTTCGCTTCCCTTCACTCGTGGTCGCGAAGGGTCTTTCTTGGCAGGCTCAATTATCTTCTCCGCGATCGCGACCCAATCTCCGTGATCGCGATGCACAAACACTTGGGCAGAATATAAAGTCCTCTATTCCGAGGGTTTGTCATTTTCATCATTTTTGGAGTTCTAGAGCTTGGTTTTGAGCGATTCTTTGTGGGTTTTCACGCAAATCGATTGGGTAAGTGTTCTTCACCTAGAATTTAATATATTCCATGATATTTATCTTTATTTCATTATTTAATTTGTGTTTTGAGTTGAGGAAAATGGTGGTTTTTGAAGAAAAGTTTCAAAATGAAAAATCGTGATTTGAGGGATGAAATAGTATCAAAATTTGATGATTTTTGTATGGTTGGACTCATATCGAAATGGGTGTTCGGGTTTTATAAAATTTGTCGGGTTCCGAGGTGCGGGCCCGGGGGTCGACTTTTGGACCGATTTTTAAATTTTTATAAAGATTGAGGCTTTATGATCCAGAATAGTCTCTTATGTGTTTTATTTGTGCTTTGAAGTTATTTTGATTAGATTCGAGCCATACGGAGGTCATTGCACCCGAGAAGTTCATTCTTGAGTATCGGTCTGTCTTCTTTGAGGTAAGTATCTTGCCTAGCCTTGTGCGGGGGATTTCCCCTTAGTATTTGAGTCTTCTATGTTGACTGTAGTCTGTGTACGTAAGGTGACGAGTGCATGCTCGGACTTATTTGTGGAAAGATGAACTTTTAGGGTTCTTAGGTCCTTTTATTCACTGAGTATGAAGTTGTTCTTGATATGATTAAGTTCCTATTTACTAGTTTCACCTCTACATGCTTTAATTAGAATTAATTGCTTTTAGGATTGACTCTTACAGCTTATTTGACTCTCATCTGACTTAATTGAAGATTTTACCTCTTCTATTATCATGCTATCTTTTCATATCTGCTTATCTTTATTTGGAATTATTATTATCTCATCCTATAATGGTTCAGTCTTAATTGAGGTTATTATTATCTTTACGCTGCTTATCCTTAATTAAATTGTTGAATATCCTTCGTAATTTCTCAACCATAAAAGAAGTTTAGATTTCCTATATCTTAGTCAACTTGTCTTTATTTGAAATTATTTGACTCGTGTTAGCTTTCTTGTTGCTGAATTGTATATTGTGGGATTGTTGCTACATATTAGTTTTCCCTTGTTGAGCTGTTCTCTTTACGTCTAGCATTCTTTACTGTGGTTAGTCCTTGTGAACTGGTTCTACCGTTTCTTTGTGAATTAAAGATCTTGAGTTGATTTACTTGTCATACTTTGTATTATTGCCATTGTTGCTGTTGTACTTGTTGTGGTGATGCACGAGGTTTCTTTCGTGCGGTTGTTGTTATGGGGTTGCACGAGGTTTCTGGCGTGCTATTGTTACTATTGATATTTGCACATGCGGCGTGACAAGGCGGGATATATATGTATATGTGAGTTGCGCATGTGGCGAGACAAGGTGGGAACGTTATTATGCACGTGTGGCGAGACAAGGCGGGCATTTATGTTATTATTGAACACGTGGCGAGACAAGGTGGGTTGTGTTAGGGATTGATTTGTGATGATTTGTGGCCCGGGGGCATTCTTGTTGTGATATTTGTGTAGTGGTATACGTACCTGTGTGAGCTTTATCTTGTGAAAGCTGTGAGAAATTATTCTACGTGTTGTCTGTTCTTTTTCCTTATGCTTATTTGCTAATATGGACTATGTTAGGACACTTGAACAAGTATACACGTAGTTAAGCACTCTTATCGGATAAGAGGTGTTCTTGATATTGTTGAGCATCGGTTCTCACCCTTGTTTACTTGCCTTCTATGTGAGAATGGCTCTATTGGCACGTGAGTCATCAGTGCGGTTATGAGGTGTTATGAGGGTACAGGATACCAAGTGTTAGGGCTCAAGTATTGAGACCCGTGAGTGGTGATTATCCGAGGTCCGGTACCTCGTGGAGTTGTTGACTAAAACCTGATGTAAAAGCGGTTGTAGTTGCTGAGTTATTACTTGTCCTCGCTGTATTTATGATTCCGTATTTAGGTTGTGCCCTATTCACTTTGTCTGTTTCATTTTCATGATATTCTGCTGATACTTGTTGTTTCCTTCCTTATTGCCATTACTGTATTGTGAGTCATATTGCATAGTCCTTATGTAGACATCATACTTCTGTTGTTCATATACTTATACATGTTCAGTTTATTAGACCAGTGGGTGTCTTGACTGTTCCTCGTCACTACTCCACCGAGGTTAGTCTTGATACTTATTGGGCACCGCTGTGGTGTGCTCATTCTACACTTCTGCACATTTTTGTGCAGACCCAGGTACTTGTTCGTTAGCTAGCTGTGTGGATTGTTGCTGTGGAGACTCAAGGTAAACTTGTTGCTGCGTTCGCAGGCTTTGGAGTCACCTTCAAGTTTTCATTTTGCACTATTTATTCGTATTTCTGGACAGTTGTATTTAGAGGTTTTCTAGCAAATACTCTGTAGAGCTTATGACTTGTACTACCGGGTTTTGGGAATTGTAAATTTTAAGGGATTTCTATTTCAAATTGTTAGATGTTATTTAAATAATGTTGTTGTTTCAATAAATGTTAGGCTTACCTAGTCCCTAAGACTAGGTGCCATCACGATACCCAAATGGAGGGGAAATTGGGTTGTGACAAAACACTTCGAGATGAAGATGAGGAGGGAGAAGATACCGACTGCCTGTTGGTGGCTCGGAAGAGGGAAAGCATCGAAGCTTCGAAAGATGCTAAGCCGGTGACGATCGAAGAGGTTCGGCCGCAGACCGAGGTGATCTCAGGGGAAAGTCCGAGCAGAGTCCCTGAATCATCGGGTGTTGATGATGCCTCCTGCCATGATGAGCAACCGGCGGGTGTGCCCGAAGGGTCTAGTTCTGAGGCCCTTCAAATAGAAGAGAATGCCCCAAGTGACTCGCTCAGGGCGATTAATATTGACGATTTGCCGCCCGACCCCACGTTCTCTGAGGGGCAGTTTCGGGATGCCCGGTCCATGGGGACCCCCGATGCAGGGACGACCCCCGAAGGGGATGATATATTTCGTGGTTGCTTCGCGGGGGTCGATGATGTTTCCGACCTTGATGCATCACTCAGTTTTGATAAGGCTCAGCGGCTTCTGAACCAAGTGAGTTTTAGCCTATGCTACCATGCTTGCGTTTGTTCTTATTTCTCTATGTCTGATTTCCTTTCTTTCTGTACAAGCTACAACGCTCCATCGAGAAGCATCTTCCAAGTACTGAGCTGGCCCGATGTGAGGCTGATCTCAAAAAGCTTACGGAGGAGAGAAACGCCCTCAAACTCCTCTATGCACAAAAAGAAGAGGAGATCATAAGCATTCGAGCCGAGCTGACAAGAACTCATTGAGATCAGACTGAGCTCATTGAACGGGTAATGTAAATTTTTGGGAGCTTGTTATGTATTAACTTGATATTGGCAACTAACACTTTGATCCTGCAGGATCAGCAGAAGGCCAAATTGGTTGAGCAGCTTTGTGAGGAGGCCAAGATGAAAAAGGCAGAGACTTTGGGGTGGAAGCAGAACATGGACCGTCTCTCCTCGGAGAAAGAAGCGGTTCGGGCCCAACTATCTTCGGTTGAGCGTCAATTCCAAAGTGTGAAGGAGGAGAACTTGGCCCGAGCCCAGAATGTTGAAGAGCTCGAGACTCGGTTGGCCGCTGAGCTTGCAAGGGCCACATCCGAGGCAGAGGTGCTCGTGGCCTCCTACCGAGCTAATGCTGAAGCCTCTAACACTCGGGAAAAGGAAATTTCTGACACTGCTGAGGTTAGATTGTCCTGTGTTGCCAAGCATACTAGGCGCCAGTCTCAAAAAGAGACTCTTGAGGAGGTACATGCTCGTGGCTTCGCGCTCACGGCTGATATCGAGAATGCGAAGGCTTTGGAGGACGAGGCTGGAGCTTTGCTTTCCAATGAAGAAGACTATGCGAATGGATCCGAGAGCGGAGATGATGATGAAGCTCCCGGAGAAGTGGCTCCCGAGGCGGACTAGGCACTTAGTATTTTTTCTCCTTTTGTTTTTGGTGTAAGACCCTGAGTGGTCTTTGTAAATACTTTGCATATATGAAAGGTTTCTTTTCTTTCCGTTTCATCTCCGATTTCTGATTTATGATAAATTCTATTTTGCCTTTGCCTTGTGAAAACTTTGTTGCAATCGGGTTACTGTAACCTCTATAATCGAGTGAGCAATAGCTCGAACTCAGAGTAGAACAAACCCTTAGGTTTTTTAGTTAAGCGAGGGCGAGTCCCCGAGCTTAACAATATGTTCGGGATTTAAATTTCTGATGGCTTGATCAAAGCCGTAAATGTATTGCTTTTATAGCCGAGTTCAAGTAAGTTTCGAACTCACAGTAACAGACCCCTTAAGGTTTTATATCAAATAATGATGAATCCTCGAGCTATATTTTATATGATCTCGGAACAGTGGAACCCTTAGGTCCGAATTGAGTGAGAACAAAATCTCGAACTCTAAGTGTATTGGCCCTTAAGCTCTTTAGATTGGGCCGATATGACCTCTAAAAGATGGTTATTTTTCTCTTTTTTGGCTAAGAGAACTTAGTAAAAAAAAATTCCTTTGTCTTAACACATATTCATTTACCCATTGGGTTTTTTGAGAGTTCGATGTTGATTGAAACCCCTTTGCTTTTTGTGCCTTAGCACGTTTGTGTTAAGATAATTTGATACCTCTTAAGTTTTTTCAAGGGCTGATTTTATCGAAGCCTTTTTGATTACATGCCGAGGGTAGCCTTTTTTAACCAGTTTTTCAAAGAATTGGAAGGCCTATTTTTATTGCGTAATTCGGACATCTCCGAGCCAGTTTGATTTGGCCGTAGCCTTTGGGTATGCCTCTTTGGCTTATTTCCTAATAATGCTTCGAACTTGTTCGAAGTGTTAGTCCTCGAGAGTGATGCCCATGGCCTATAGATCGAGGGGTGCCTCTTGGAGGTCTTATGGATTTGAGTTTAGATTACTCGAATATGTCGATCGTCGATGGTAGTCCCCGAGTGTACGAGGTATATTTGCACTTGGCCTTTGAGCCATTTCTCACAAAATCATAAGTATGGAGCTTGTATAGTAGAAAATTTTCTTTGAGACACAAGATGTTTGATATAGAAAGAGTGCTTCTTTGTATAATTTATACATGCATACATGTTTTGCCATCGGCGTTCGACTAATCTAAACGGACACGGTTCATTCGACCGTTTGGCCTATTACAAAGTTTCTCTATCGAGACCCTTTGACACGAAATATTTTCCTCAAAAATGTAACATCCTAAGATGATGCCCCCCAGTACTCGAGGTTGATTGTGAAGAAGCCTTGGATACTGTTGAATCGTCCTCAGGCAGCACATAATTATTGCCTCGTTAAAAACCTCGCCGGAAAAACCCACTTGGGATAAAAACCGATCTAAGGGAAAAAGAGTGCAACGCGTGCTTTAAAACCTGAGTTCTCGATATCTTCGATCGATCATCTGCAGTGAGTTAGTGTCGAATATATAAATGAAAAAAGGGAATAAAGTCATACCTTAGCAATAATACCGTTTCAGAAGCGATATGTTCCAATTATTTGGTAGTTGTTCGCCGTCCATCGTGCCGAGCTTATAAGATCCCTTTCCGACGATGTTGAGGACTTTGTAGGGTCCTTCCCAATTTGGGCCGAGCTTCCCTTCATTATGATCTTGAGTGTTGATAGTGACTTTCCTCAGGACTAAATCCCTGACTCTGAAGTGGCGAAGGTTGGTTCTCCTATTGTAGTATCTTTCGATTCATTGCTTTTGTGCAGCCATTCGAACGAGTGCGTCTTCTCGTTTTTCATCCGATAATTCAAGGCTAGTATTCATAGCCTCGTGATTTGACTCTTCTGTTGTATGTCGAAACCTAGCACTGGGTTCCCCGACTTCGACTGGAATCAAGGCTTCGGAGCCATATACTAAGGAGAACGGGGTTGCCCCCGTACTGGATTTTAACGTTGTTCGATATGCCCAAAGGACTTCAGGTAGAATTTCTCTCCATTTCCCCTTAGCGTCGTTCAACCTTTTCTTCAGGTTTTGAATAATAGTCTTGTTCGTCGACTCGGCCTGTCCGTTCCCACTAGGGTGATACGGCATTGATAATATCCTTTTTATTTTGTGGTCTTCGAGGAACTTCGTCACTTTGCTGCCGGTAAATTATTTTTCATTGTCACACACTATTTCGGCAGGTATCCCAAATCGACATACGGTGTGATCCCAGATGAAGTTTATAAACTCTTTCTCTCTCACTTTCTCGAACGCATGTGTTTCAACCTATTTAGAGAAATAGTCAGTCATAAATAAAATGAACTTGGCTTTACCTAGGGCCGATAGCAGAGGGCCGACGATATCCATCCCCCATTTCATGAATGGCCATGGGGATAGGACTGAATGAAGTTGTTCTTCGGGCTGATGGATCATCGGTGCAAACCTTTGACATTTATCATATTTTCGAACAAACTCCTTAGTGTCTTTTTCCATGCTATCCCAGTAGTATCCTGCTCTAATGATTTTGTGAATTAGTGATTCAGTGCCGGAGTGGTTCCCACAAGTGCCTTCATGGACCTTTCGTAGAACATAATCGGTGTCTCCTGGTCCTAAGCATACTACCAATGGTCCATCGAATGTCTTCTGTATAATGTTCCATTTTCAGCCAATGTGAATCGAGCAGCTCTGGTTCGTAGGGCCCTCGACTCTTTAGGGTCCAATGGGAGTTTTTCGTTCTTCAAGTATTCAATATATTTATTCCTCCAATCCCAGGTTAAGCTTGTAGAGTTTATCTCGGCGTGACCTTCCCCTATCACAGATCTCGAGAGTTGAATGACAGTCCCCGAGCTGATCTCATCTTCCTCGACCGATGACCCTAAACTTGCAAGTGCATCGGCCTCACTGTTTTGTTCTTGAGGTACATGCTGTAAAGTCCATTCCTTGAAACAGTGCAAGGTTACCTGCAGCTTGTCCAAATACCTTTGCATTCTATCCTCTCGAACTTCGAAAGTTTTGTTTACTTGGTTAACCACCAGTAAAGAGTCACACTTAGCTTCAATGACTTTTGCTCCTAAGCTTTTAGCTAGCTCGAGACCTGCAATCATGGCCTCGTACTCGGCCTCATTGTTAGTCAACCTAAAAGTTTTGATAGATTGCCTAATAATGCTACCCGTGAGCGGCTTCAAAACGATGCCTAGCCCGGACCCCTTCACATTCGAAGCACTGTCTGTGAAAAGGGTCCATACCCCCGATGATGTACCCGATTTTAACAAGAGCTCCTTTTTGACTTCAGGTACGAAGGTTGGCGTGAAATTGACCACAAAGTCTGCTAAAATTTGAGACTTGATGGCCGTCCGGGGTTGATATCCGATATCATACCCACTGAGTTTGACGGTCCATTTGGCCAATCGGCCCGATAGTTCGGGTTTGTGTAAAATATTACGAAGTGGGTAAGTGGTCAGGGCAGTTTTGCAGACCCTGTATCGGCACCGCTTGAATCTATCACGTTCTTGGGTCATGTTGTCTCTAGAGAAGGAATTAAGGTTGATCCTCAAAAGATTTCAGTGGTGAAGAATTGGCCTAGACCTACTACCCCAACAGAGATTCGCAGTTTCTTGGGCTTAGTTGGATATTACAGGAAGTTTGTTGAGGGGTTCTATACTCTTGCCTCTCCGTTGACTAAATTGACGCAGAAGGCGGTTAAGTTCCAATGGTCAGATGCTTGTGAAAGGAGCTTCCAGGAGTTGAAATCAAGATTGACTACGACACCGGTGTTGACCCTACCAGACAACACATGGGTTTGTGGTATATTGTGATGCTTCAAGAATCGGACTTGGGTGTGTATTAATGCAACATGGCAAGGTGATAGCTTATGCTTCTAGGCAACTCCAAAATCATGAAAAGAACTATCCAACACATGACTTAGAGCTTGCGGCGGTGGTATTTGCATTGAAGGTTTGGCGTCATTATCTGTATGGGGTCCATGTGGATATATTCACGAACCATAAGAGCCTTCAGTACATTTTCAAACAGAATGAATTGAATCTGAGGCAGAAAAGATGGCTTGAGTTACTCAAGGATTATGACATCGATATTCTGTATCATCCGGGGAAGGCTACTGTTGTAGCAGATGCTCTTAGCCAGACATCTATGGGCAGTTTGGCTCACTTGGAGGCATATCAAAGGCCATTGGCCAAGGAGGTTCATCAGTTTGCTAGTTTGGGAGTTCGTTTTGTGGATTCTAGTGAAGGAGGAGTGATTGTGCAAAATAGGGCTGAATCATCGCTTGTTGTGAAAGTTAAGTAAAGGCAGTACAACGACCCATTGTTGGGAGAATTGAAGGAGGGGATTCATAAACATAAGACCATGGCCTTTTCTCTTGGCATGGATGATGGTACACTAAGGTACCAAGGGCGACTGTGTTCCAAATGTGGATGGCCTCCGGGAAAGAATCATGACCGAGACTCACACATCTAGGTATTCCGTGCACCTGGTCTCTACAAAGTTGTATCATGATCATAAGGAAGTCTACTGGTGGAATGATATGAAGAGGAATGTAGCGAACTTTGTGGCGAGATGTTCAAATTGTCAATAAGTAAAGGTAGAACACCAGCGGCCCGGTGGGTTGGCACAGAACATAGAAATTCTAATGTGAAAGTGGGAAATGATCAATATGGACTTTGTGGTGCGACTACCTCGCATGCCTCGTGAGTATGACTCAATTTGGGTGATTGTGGATCGACTCACAAAATCAGCTCACTTCTTACCTGTTAAGGCTACCGACACAGCAGAACAATATGCTCAGTTGTATATCAAGGAAATAGTCAGGGTGCATGGCACTCCAGTTTCTATTATCTCAGACCGAGGAGCATAGTTCACAACTAACATTTGGAAGATATTTCAGCAAGGTTTGGGTACTCAGGTGAATCTTAGTACAACCTTTCACCCGTAGACTGACGGGCAGGCAGAGCGGACTATTCAGTTGAGGATATGTTGCGCGCTTGTGTTCTTGACTTCAAGGGTAGCCGGGATGATAATTTTCCACTCGTAGAATTTGCCTACAACAATAGTTATCATGCTATTATTCAGATGGCATCGTTCGAGGCTTTATATGGTAGAAAATGTAGATCTCCCATTGGGTGGTTTGAGATTGGGGACGCGGAATTGATAGGACCAGACCTTGTGCATCAGGTTATGGAGAAGGTTAAAATCATTAAGGATCGGTTGGAAACTGCTCAAAGTTGTCAAAAGTCCTATTCAGATGTGCGTCGCAGGGATTTGGAGCTCAAAGAGGATGCTTGGGTATTCTTGAAGGTTTCCCCCATGAAAGGCATAACGCGGTATGGTAAGAAAAGGAAGTTGAGTCTAAGGTATGTTGGACCGTACAAAATCATTCAGAGGGTTGGTCAGGTGGCCTACAAGCTTGAACTACCTCCAGAGATGTCTTTAGTGCACCTAGTGTTCCACGTATCCATGTTTATGGCATTGATGCCGGTGTTGCTTCCATATTGGTTTACACCGTTGTGTTGTGGTAATGTTGTTAGGATTGGTTTTCCGGGATTCTCTAACAGGTGGATAGGCCCAACTACAAGGGAAACTCTGCCGAATTGTTTGGGAATTTGGAGAGTTAGTCAAAATTTTGAACTGGTGGTGTGTGAAATAACAATCTGGTCATAATGAATGTTAATGCTGGATTAATACCCTCATTCGAGGACGAATGATCTTAAGCGGGGAGGATGTAAGGCCCCATGAAATTTCACCTAGAACCCGAGGTTTTGTGGTGCCTAGGTAAGCTAATGTGTTTGAGGATTGTACAAATTCTTTGTGCCTCCAAGCTCGTTGTGGTACGGACTTTTGAGGTTACTCGGTATGTCGAGGAGTTGAAGGAAAACATTTGCAGAACATGGCAGTTCTATAGTCCACTATGCGACCACAGAACCAGTTTGTGGGCCGCAGATCGTCTGCGGAATGAAGCAGAAAGATTTGCCAATTTTGAGGACCATTATGTGGACCATTATGTGACCGCATAACCGTTATGCGAGCTGCAGATCCCATCGTAGATCGCGTATTAGAAATTTTAGAAGGAGGTTCTGCAGTCCATTATGCGACCGCAAAATTGGTCTGCGGACCGCAGACCTATCGCAGAGTGAAGCAGAAATGCTGGAAGGCCATTATGCGGTCCATTTGTAGATCGGAGAAGCATTATGCGGTCGCATATGCGACCGCAGATCTGCATCGGGGCTTCTTTTTTTCCAATTTTATAACTCGACCCCCATTACATTTATCTAGCCTGAGGGTTCATTTTTGGGGGATTACCTAATATTTTAGAGAGAGGAGAGATCTATTCTAGAGAGAGGAAAGGGAGGACTAAGGATTTCACTACTCTACTTTGATCAAACCTTGGAATTTCATCAAAAGGAACTTGTTAGGGCTTCAAAAAGGTAAGAATTTCTTCCCCAAAATTCTTCAATTTCCGGTTTGGGTTGATTATGGATGATGAGGGTAGATTTATCACATACATGAATTAATAGAGACTGCGGGGAAGTTGTTGAACCATCTTGGGTGATTTTGTTCTTGAATTAGTTGAGTGAAGGTTGGGTCATTAGTAAGCAACTCTTGCCATACGAATTCCTCTAATCATGCTTGTGATTCTCCTTTCTTTTATAGATTAACATCGTTAGAAGTGTCGGGACGTTGTTGTTACACCAAGGAAAGCTATTTCGAGGAATGAAGGCTAAACTCTTTTTCTAGTATCAGAATTCTCGAATCCTTGCAAAACTCCATCATGTGTTGTCGAACTTGAAACACTGTTGAGGTGGGATGTTCAAGCTAGTAAATTGATTCCCAAATTGCATAACGTGTCCGAACCATCATGTGTTAAAGATTTCTATTGTGACTTAATTATGTTATACCCCTGTTGGGAAGAAAACCTTGTATGAAATCAATGTGATCAAGAACTTATTTCTTATATGATGAAATCTTATGAACTCATATTTTTGTTAAGGCCAAAGGTGCCAAAGGGATTGATTCGAAAGGAAATATTTTGTACAAACTATTATCGTTTTGAGAATCCAAGTTGTGGCTACACCTCCACCCGCATACATTGGGGTAAGGCGGCAGGGTCGCTTTGTGTAGAGTTGTGGTATTGTGGTTACACCTCCACCCGCATGCATTGGGGTAAGGCGGTAGGGCCGCTTTGTGTCAAGTAATGGTATTGTGTCAAGTTGGGATAAAGGTGGTTGCAGAGGATCCCCAACTTGAAATTTTTAAATGTTATTGGAAGTTCTTAATAAATTTGTTTTGACTTTAACGGCTACCTAAGCCCTATAATTGTTACCATGTTTCATCATATTCATGTTATATTTCCAAATCCTTGAATAGGTGTTTTGGTTTTCATACTAGTACTATTCGACATGTACTAACGTCCCTGTTGCCGGGGGCACTGCATCTTTAATGGATATAGGTAGTTCCACAGCGGCAGGCATTAACTAGTGATTACGGTACACTCTCTTCCCAGCTGACTTGGTGAGCCCCACTTCATTTCGGGGTCGTGCATCTTTTGTTCCGTGTGTATTATGTTTTGAGGTATAGCCGGAGTCTTCCTCCGACACTATTATTATACTCTTTTGTATCTATTATAGGCTCTGTAGATATAGTCTGGGTTGTGTATTGGTGTTGGGAAAGTCAAGCTAGTAATGTTGTATGTGTATCACATGTTTCACTTCAAACTATGAAAGTGTTTGTATTTTGAGACTTAAAAATGTAGTAACTAATGCTAATGGAGTTGGGGTTGTTTATGAAATCATCTTAGTGTTTAATTCATAGAATATATCTCCTCTTTATTCACTGATGAGTTGGGTAGAAGGAAATCTAACTTACTTGCTCGGCCAGATTATCTCGGTCGAGCGCCGGTCGCGCTTCCCGAGGTCGGGGTGTGATATTTAACTTTTCTGTAAATGACCTCAAATTCATTTGATGGTTCCAATATGTTCTTAAGGGGAGTTTGGACTTAGGTGTATATTCGGATTTGGATTTGGAGGCTACTAGAATGTTTTGGGTCCAATTGTCGAGAGTTGGTAATTTAAAGGTTTGGAGAGTTTATTGGTTTTACTTGGAGTTGACTTTGATGATATTGGACTCAGATTGTTATTTCGGTACTTGGAGTAGGTTCGTCTTGTTGTTTGATACTTGTGTGCAGAATTTGGTTGCTTTTCGAGATGGTTAGGCATGAATCAGACGCTTAGCTGGAGTTTGGAGGTTCTTGAACTTAAGAGAAGTTTAACTTGTGATTTAATCTTTGATTCATTGATGTGATGCTATCGTAGGTGTTTGGAGGCCTTGTATTGGTCCAGATAGTTTTAGTGGACTTGTTGGTGTGATTGGATGGGTTCCCGGGGGGGTTGGGTGTGTCCCAGATTGATTCCGGGTTAGGTTGGCGAATACTAGAATTGCTGGTTGTTTGGGATCTGGTGCAATCGCACTTGTGGCCTAGTGCATCGCACTTGCGGAGCCACATGTGCATGGTTTTGGTTCTCAGAAGAGGCTTTGGATATGGCTCAGTTGGATCACATCTGTGTCGAAGTTGCATCTACCGCTTGTGCGAAGGTATGTGCACAGTAGTGCGTACGTAGATGGGGGTGTGTTCCGCAGAAGCGGTGTGTCGGCTCGTTTAGTGGATCTTGCATCTATGAGGGTTTTTCTGTAGATGCAATGTCATAAAAGCGGCCAATTTGCCATCAGATGCGAAAATTGCTGTGCAGACCACTTTAGTGGTATATTTCCGGATTGTTAGTTCATTCTCTCATATTTTGAACCCTAGACTTGGAGAGAGACTATTTTTGCTTGGAGATTTTCACAAGGCTTTAGGGTAAGTGATTTTTACACAATTTTAATTTTATTTTATGAACCTACATGGATTAATAACACCCAAAACATAAAATTTTGAGGTACATTTGGGGGATTTTCTTACAACTTAAGAGAGTGAGAATTAAGGCTTTGAGTTATGATTTGGAATTAGATTTGAAAACAAAATGGACATTTAGAATCATGGGGTCATGGGTAGTCAGGATCTACCCCTTGACCCGGGTTTTGACCATGTGAGCCTGAGTTGATTGTTGTTGACTTTTTAGAAATTGAATAAAGATTGAAGCTATATTGTTTGGAATTTAATTCCTATGGCCTTATTTGATGTTTTGAGTTTTATTGGGCTAGATTCGAGCTGGTTAAGGGTGGTTTCTAAGGGAAAGGCTATTTTAGAAGGTTGATTTGGGCTGGTTAAGGTAAGCATCTTGCCTAATCTTGTGTGAGGGAATAACTCTTATGATTTGGCCTTGTTTGTCTAGTTGTAATATGTAAAAAGCAACGCATATGTGAGGTGATAAGCGTATATGCAGGTGCTATGTATGAATTATGAAAAGATTAGACTTTAGGCTTCTATTATGCCTTAGTTTGATTGTCTGCTCTATATGGTACACGTTTAAGCATTTGTATGACTACGTGAGCTTATCCTTTCATGCTAGTGATCATGAGGATTATTATCTCCTAACTAGAAAAGATGGGCTTTCTACCATTAACAGAGTTTGCCTATGACAACAGCCACCAGTCTAGTATCAAGATGGCTCCATATGAGGCCTTATATGGGAGGCAGTGTCGTTCTCCGTTTGGTTGCTTCGAGCCCATTAAGGCTACGTTATTGGGAACAAACTCAGTTCGTGTTGCTTTGCAAAAGGTGAAATTGATCTAGGAGAGGTTTCACACAGCTCAGTCCAGGAAGAAGAGTTATGTTGATATGAATGTCCGTGATGTGACTTTCATGGCAGGCGAGGGGGTTCTTCTTAGAGTTTCGCCTATGAAAGGTGTGATGAGGTTTGGAAAGAAAGGAAAGTTGAGCCCGAGATTTATTGGACCATTTGAGGTATTGTAGAGAGTTGGTGAGGTTTCTTATTGACTCTCTTTGCCTCCTAGTCTTTCGAGATTTTATCTGAGGTTTTATGATTCTATGCTTCGGATGTATCATCAAGATAAGTCACATATTTTGGACATTAGAACAATGCAGTTAGATGAGAATCTGGCTTATGAGAAAGAGCCGGTGACCATATTAGATAGGTAGGTTTGGAAGCTCAAGTCTAAGGAGATCGCATCAGTGAAGGTTCATTGGAGAGGTCTACCGGTCGAGGAAGCAACTTGGAGACTAAGAATGATATGCAGAGCAGATATCCTTTCCATTTTGGCATTTCAGATATGACTCTAAACCCGTTCAAGGACAACCATTTATTTTTTTTTGGCAGGGTGGAAGGGGTGAGAGGGGAGTGGAAGGAATGTAACGACCCTGTCGGTCATTTTGTGTATTTAAGCCTTGTTCCCCTATTTTATGTTTTTCGTATGCTTTTTTATTGTTTGTCAATTGTAATTTTGGTTGATTTTGTTTCGGGAAGGTTTGGGAGTAATTGGAACACTTAGCTCTATTGTTGGAAGCTTAAGTTGTAAGAGTTGACCAAGGTCTTTTGTGTAAATGACCTCAGATTGGTGATGTGATGGTTCCAATAGGTTCGTATGGTGATTTGAACTTAACAGTATGCTCCGATTTTTATTTGGAGGTTCCTAGAATGTTTTGCCTCTAATTGCCAAAGTTGACAATTTGAAGGTGTGAAGAGTAAATAGGTGTCACTGAGAGTTAACTTTGATGATATCGGGCTTGGATTGTTATTTCGGGACTTGGAGTAGGTTCATCTTGTTGTTAGTGACTCGTATGCAGAATTTGGTTGCGTCCCGAGTTGGTTAGGCATGAATCAGATGCTTGGTTGAAAGTTTGTATGTTTTTGAACTTAAGAGAAGTTCAACTTGTGATTTAATCATTGACCCGTTGATGGGATGTTATCGTAGGTGTTTGGAGGCCTTGGGTAGGTCCGGGTAGTGTTTATGGACTTGTTTGTGTGATTGGATGGGGTTCCGGGGGTTCGTGTGTGTTTTAGATTTTTTTCGAGATAGGTTGGTGAATACTAGCATTGCTGATAGTTAGGGATCGGTTGCAATCGCACTTGCGGCATGGTGCATCGCACTTGCGGAGCCACATGTGTGAGGTTTTGTTTCTAATAAGCAAGTTTGGAAGTGGCCCAGATGGGTCGCATCTGCATTGAAGTTGCGTAGAGACGAGGCTGCTTATTTGAAGGTGTGTGCACAAAAGCGCGTCCGTAGATGCGGGTGTCTTCTGCATAAGCGGTGGGTCAACTGGTTTAGAGGATCTTGCATCTATGAAGGTTTTGCCGCATAAATGCGAAAATCGCTGGGCAGACCACTTAGGTGGTATATTTTGGGATGTTTAGCTCATGCTCTCATATTTTGAACCCTAGACTATTAGAGAGACAATTTTGGCTTGGAGACTTTCACAAGGCTTTGGGATAAGTGATTTCTACACATTTTTTATATTATTTTAAGAATCCACATGTATTAATAACACCCAAAACATGGAATGTTGGGGGTTTTCTTACAACTTAAGAGAGTGAGAATTAAGGTTTTGAGCTATGATTTGGACTTGGATTTGAAAACCAAATATATATTTAGACACGTTGAGTCATGGATAGTCGGAATCTACCCCTTGACCTAGGTTTGATCGTGTGGGTCCGGGTTGAATTTTGTTGACCTTTTAAAAATTGAATAAATATTGAAGCTTTATTGTGTGGGATTAATTCCTATGGCCTTATTTGATGTTTTAAAGTTATATTTCACTAGATTCGAGCCGGTCGGAGGTGGTTTCTAAGGGAAAGGCTATATTAGAAGGTTGATTTGGGATTGTTAACTTAAGTATCTTGCCTAATCTTGTGTGAGGGAATAACCCTTAGGATTTGGCCTTATTTTTCTTGTTGTAACATGTGATAAGCGACGTATATGCGAGGTGACGAGTGTATATGTGGGTGCTATGTATGAATTATGACTGGATTAGACTTTAGGCTTCTATTATGCCTTATTTTGATTGTCTGGTCTCTAGGATACATATTGAACTATTTGTATGACTGCGTGAGCTTATCCTTTCATACTAAAGATCATGCATAGGATTATTATCTCCTAATTACCCAAGATGGACTATTCTAGAATTGCTGCTATAATTAATTTTGTCATATCCACGTTTCACATCTTGAGCACATATCCACACTTTATCATTATTATGTCCATGTGCACCTTATTGATGAATTGTGAGCTTATTTCTCTTTTATGATGAATTGGTATCTTGAATTTTTATGATTACAACACATATAGACATATTGAGCGGATTGATTTGGTTTTGGCATGAGGTGTTTTCCGTGCTAATATTGTGGTGTTGATGATGTTGTGGAACGAGGTCTTTACCGTGCCAGCTATGATGATTGTTGTTGTGTTTGCACGAATATATTATACTATATATCGTGTGAATTTGGATCCATCCCCTAGGTCACTTTCTCATGCATCTCTCTTGATGGCGTACACGCGGATGGTGGTAAGTTGACTGATATTGGTGGATTCCAATATAGATTCCGATGATGGTGAGTTGAGTGTAAGGGTGGAATCTTGTCTATGCATGTGAATCCTTTATGCCTTGTTATACATTATATATGGTTCTATGTTGAGTTCTAACATACTACTCTATGCCTCTGCTATATGTTGATAATTCGACTGTCAAGATTTATTTATCTTTGTTGAGTTGATATATCTTGATTTGATAATTGATGATATTGCATCTTGTTATATTCTTGTTACAAGTTATTCTGTATATTTCATAGGTTCTTTGATTAGTGAGAATCACACGACTTGAACCTCGTCATTACTTTACTGAGGTTAGTCTTGATACTGTCTGAGTACATATTTTCTTGTACTCATACTATGATTTTGCACATTTTGTGCAGATCCGGGCATTGGTAGAAGATAATCTCAAGAGTGAGCAGTATTTGTTGTTAGAGAGGATTCAAGGTAGTGATGCATGATCGCTGTAGACATCTTCTTATGTTTAGTTTTAGAGCCGATGGTTATGTATTACCTGGTTTTAGATTATGTATCACTGATTTTGCTATTGTTGAAGTATTATTCTGCTATTTATGTTATTTCAGACATATTATATCTTATTTCGTTGTTTTGAACCCTTATTGCATGTTGGCTTACCTAGTCTTGGAGGTTTGGTACCATCATGACATTTGGTGGGATTTTGGGTTGTCACAAGTTGGTATCACAGCTCTACGAGTCATAAGCAAGTCTAATAGAGTCTTGCGGATCGAAACAGAGACATATGTACTTATCTTAAAAAACTACCGGACAGTTAAGAAACATCACTTTCTTTCATTCTTTATCGTGTGGATTTGTTTATCTCAAAATTTGATCCTTTGCTCTCCTATTTTCCCACAGATGATGAGGAAGCGTTCTTTTGAGGCAGCTGAGCAAGCACTAGTGCCCCCTATTAGAGTTGTGAGAGGCTGGGGCCAGGATAAAAGCCGAGGTGAGGCACGCGCTGTAGTTGGGGGTTCTGCTAGAGCAGCCACTATGGGGACACTAGTAGCTCCAATCGAGGAGCAAATGCTAGATCATGTTAAGCTTGTAGGACCATCTTAGGCACATGAGGGACCTATTGCAACACCTGGACTCCAAGAGACTTTGGCTCACATTATGAGCATGTTAGGGAGTTTTACTTAGGTAGGTTTGATCCCGGTTGCACCAGCTACTTCACAGGCTGGGGGAGGAGCCCAGACTCCCGTCGCAGGTACAACAGAGTAGCTGGCTCATGGTTATCAGACCTTGGGTGTTCTTCCTGTGTAGCCAGTCATCGCAGTTCAACCCAAGATAGGGCCAGCCTGGACTGCTGAGGAGCAGAAGAGGATGGAGAGGTTTCAGAGACTTCGCATTGGAGAGCCTACTGAGGATGCACATTGCTTATTTGACCAGTTTCATCGCGTTTTTCACACTTTGGGTCTAGTGGAGCCAAATGAGGTTGTCTTTACTACCTTCAAGTCGTCAGGGTTGGCATATAGATAGTGACAGGCTTATGAGTTGAGTAGGCTAGCTGGTGCAACACCACTCACATGGTCTCAATTCTTAGTTCTTTTCTTAGAGGAGTTTATCCCACAGACTCGCAGGGACGAGTTACGCTGCGAGTTTGAGCATTTGCACCAGGAGGGTATGATTGTGACCAAGTATTCTATGAGGTTTACAGAATTGTCATGCTATACAGCTCTTCTGGTTTATACTAAGAGAGAGATAGAGAGAGGGTTCATAGATTTATTGAGGGACTCGGCTACAGTCTTAGGTTTGGGATGGCAAGGGAGATGGAGACTGAGACTACCTTTTAGCAGGCTGTAGAGATCGCTAGGAGGATGTGGAGATTGCTAGGAGGCTGGAGTGTATTCATATGTAGGAGTGGGAGGATAGGGAGGTCAAGAAGCCTCGTGGCTTTGGATGATTTAGTGGTGCCTACTCTGGGAATAGGGGTCGACATGGTAGAGGTCATTTCAATCGAACAGTTCAATTAGCACTTCAGGTTTCACGTGGTGTTCCAACTATCCATGGATTTTAGAGCACTCGTCGAGGCAAGTCATCCTTCAGTGCAACTCACGCACGTGGTTCTTACAATGGTTATTCAATTCATCCGGGAAGAGTCAGTCCCAACAGTAACGTCCGTAAAGAGCTTATTTTGAGTGTGTTGATTTAAGGCATATGATGAGGGATTATCCTAGGCTTCGAATGTGTGTACCTTAGTAGGGTATCCATGCTATGATTCTCACGCCAAATGCTACACCACCTGCACAGCCAGCTAGAGGTGGAGGCTAGGCACAACTGTTGTTATGCTTTCTCTTATCGGCCTGAGGCAGTCATATCAGATGTAGTCATTACAGGTATTGTTCCGATTTGTTATTGAGATACATCAGTATTATTCGATCCGGGTTCAACTTATTCGTATGTGTCATACTAATTTGCATCGTATTTGGATATGTCTCGTGATTATTTGGATATTCCTATTTATGTGTCTATCCCTGTTGGGGATTCTATTGTGGTGGATCATGTCTACTATTCTTGTATGGTTAATATTGCAAGCTATGAGACTAGCGTTGATCTTTTGTTGCTTAATGTGGTAGAATTTGATGTGATTTTGGGTATGGATTTGTTATCTCCATACCATGCTATTCTTGATTTTCACGCTAACATTGTGATATTGGCTATGACGGGGTTGCCAAGGTTGGAATGCAGGGGTTCAGTTGGTCACAATCCTAGTAGAGCAATTTCTTTTATGAAGGCTCAATGGATGGTTGAGGAGGGATGTTTGGCGTACTTAGCCTTTGTTAAAGATGTATGTGCTGATACTCTTATGGTTGATTCAATCCCCGTAGAAAGAGAGTTTCTAGAAGTGTTCCCAACAGACCTACCGGGCATGCTACGCGATTGGGATATTTATTTTGGTACTGATTTGGCACCAGACACTCAGCCCATATCAATTCCACTGTATTGCATGGCTCCCGCTGAGTAGAAGGAATTGAAAGAACAGTTGTAAGAGATGCAATATAAGGGGTTTGTCAGGTCAAGTGTTTCTTCTTGGGGTGCATCGATGTTGTTTGTAAAGAAGAAGGATTTTTCCATACGTATAAGTTATAGGCAGTTGAGCAAGGTTTCCATCAAGAACATGTATGCTTTGCCTTGTATTGATGATTTATTTGATCAGCTTCAAGGTTCCAAGGTGTTCTCTAAGATTGACTTGAGCTCAGGGTATCATCAGTTGAAGATTAGGACTTCGAACATTTTTAAGGTAGCTTTCACGACCAGTTATAGGTGTTATGAGTAATAGGTGATGTCTTTTGGTTTGAATAATACCCCAGCAACCTTCATGCATTTGATGAATAGTGTGTTTCAACCCAATTTGGATTTGTTTGTCATTGTTTTCATTTATGATATCTTGGTAATTCCCGTAGTAGGGAGGAGCACCAGCAGCATTTGAGGATTTTGCTTCAGATTTTGAGAGAGATGAAGTTGTATGCTAAGGTCTCCAAGTGTGAGTTCTAGTTGAATTAAATTGAATTCTTTAGCCACGTGGTGTCTAGTGATGGGATCAAGGTGGATATAAAAAAGATTGAAGAGGTTCAGAGTTGGCAGAGACCTTCTACAACCACGGAGATCAGGAGTTTTCTAGGTTTGGCTAGTTGTTACAGTTACTTTGTGGAGGGTGTCCATTGACCACGTTGACTCAGAAGGGTGCTCCATTCATATGGTCTGACGAGTGTGAGGAGAGCTTTCAGAGACTCAAGACTGCTTTGACTATAGCTCTAGTTTTGGTATTGCCTTCAGGATCGGGGTTGCATATGGTCTATTGTGATGCTTCATATTTTGGACTTGGGTGTGTGTTGATGTAGGACAGTAGGTTGATTGCCTATGCTTCGCGCCAGTTTAAGCCCTATGAGAAGAACTATTCAGTTCATAATTTGGAGTTAGCAGTTATCACGCGCTCAAGATTTGGAGGCATTACTTATATGGAGTGTCTTGTGAGGCTTCTATTGATAACCATTGTCTTCTGCATTTATTTAAATAGAAGGTTCTAAATTTGAGGCAGCGGAGATGTGTAACACCCCGGAAAACTTTAACGTACTTAAGCGCTAGTAAGAAAGTTAATGTGTGCTAATTATATTATTTTGTGTGTAGACGAGGACTATTAGTATAATGGACATCAATTGGATATGATAATAAGTGTACGAGGCATATTATAAGTGATGTGGGGTCTAAGGAGAGCCCTAAGTCCAAGTCAAGTTGGAAATTACATGATAGGCTAAAAGTTCCAAATGAGTACGCACAAGACCAAATGTTGGACGAGCATATCTACATATATATAAGAAGTTATGTTATGTATGACCTATCAAATTAAAGATCTTCGCGTCTAGTTTCTAACACTTCAAACTGTTTCTCATTTGGACACTCCTACAAGAAGTTATGACCAAATTACCAAAGGTTGGCAGAATGTGATTCTGCGGCCAATTCTGCGACCGCAGAATCATTCTGCGGGCCGCAGAATGGTCACAGAATTGACCAGTGCAGCCCAGTTATGGGCATTAGTTTTGCGGTCCATTGTGCGACCCGCATACTCATTATGCGGTCCATTCTGCGACCGCAGACCTGAGTTCGGAGGGTTAATTTTCCTATTTTCATAACCCGAACCCATTTTGATAAATAGCCTTTGGGGAAATTTTATGAGGATTTTAGAGAGAGGTAGGAGCATTTTAGAGAGAGAAGGAGGAAACCTAACATTCTAATTATCCAGTCTTGCAGTAATCTTCAAGAATCAAGGAAGCCAATCACAAGATCTTCATTTAAGAGGTAAGGTTCCATACCCTAGTCTTTAATTTCGAGTTTGGGGTAAAAGATGGGTGATAAGGTTCCATACCCTAATCTTCAAGAATCAAGGAAGCCAATCACAAGATCTACATGATTGTACTAATAAGGTTTGTGGGAAGATTGTTGAGCTCAAATAAGTAAGGATTGGGTTGTGGAGTGAAGAAAAACTTGTAGAAGAACCTTGTAGCCAAATTTGCACACTTAGTGTTTGATAAAATGCTCAAATGAGGTGAAACCTTGAATACATTCCTAATTTGTGTTCAATTTTGTTATGTCTCAAAATAGATTGGGATTACTAGAATTTTTGGGACGTTGTAGTAATTTAAGGAAAGCTCAAAGTGAGGTATGTTGGCTAAACTACTCTCTTAGAATTGAATTCCATGATGTTCCCATAAGTTTCAAGTATGGTTGTCTCAAGTTCCTTATTCTATGTTCCGAGTTGTTCCCAATAAATTCGATATTCCCGAATAAGAAAAGTGTCGAGAATTATGTATTCAAAACGTGTTCCGAATGTTCCTATCGCATTATGTTATCCTTTGGGAATGTGTTCAAGAATGATATGTGTATTAAAATGCTATGCCTTTGAGTCGTGTTTCAAATGAAGGTTATGATGCCAAATTGTGTGAGAAAATCTCAATATGCTTAAGATTCTTAATTGCATAAGATTCTTAATTGCTCAGATGCCCTACGCGATCTCGAGACCTCTCTCGCGAATGCGATGAAGAAATGTCTGCAACAAAAACACCAGAAATCTGCTATCTTCTCTTAAGTTCAATAGGTCCGTTAACCATCCGAAATCAACCCGAGGCCCCCGGGACCTCAACTAAACATACCAAAAAGTTCTAAAATACCATACAAACTTAGTCGAGCCCTCAAACCACATCAAACAACGCTGAAATCTCGAATCATCCTCCGATTCAAACTTAAAGAACTTGAAACTTCCAAATTTGACAATCGATGTCGAAACCGATCTAACCACGTCCGATTGACCTTAGGGACTCAAGTCATAATCAACCTTAGGGACTTACTCCAACTTTCAGAATCAGAATCCGACCCTGATATCAAAAAGTCCACTACCAATCAAAATCTCCAAAACTTCGCCTTTCGCCATTTCAAGCCTAAATGAGCTACAGACCTTTAAAACACTATCCGGACGCGCCCCTATGTCCAAAATCACCTAACGGAGCTAACGGAACCGACAAAAATTCCGGAGTCATCTTCACACAGTTCGAACTACGGTCAAAATCCTAAGGCTTAAACCTCTATTTAGGGACTAAGTGTGCCAAAACACTTCAAAAACCAAAACGAAACCTTCCGGCAAGTCACAATAGCAGAAAAAGATATGGGAGAAGCAGTTAATAAGGGATCAGGGCTATAACTCTCGAAACGACTGGCTGGGTCGTTACATCCTTCCCCTCTTAAAACAATCGTTCATCCTCGAACGAGCATAAAGACATACCTGAAGTGGTGAAAAGAAGAGGATAACGGCTGTGCATAACATGCTCGGTCTCCCAAGTCGCCTCCTCGACCGGCTGACCCCTCCACTGAACCTTTACGGAAGCAATGTTCTTTGACCTCAGCTTTCGAACTTGCCTGTCCAAAATAGCCACTGGCTCCTCGACATAAGATAGATCCTTGTCTAACTGGACTGAGCTGAAATTCAACACTTAAGCCAGATCGCCGTGATACTTCCGGAGCATAGAAACATGAAATACTGGGTGGACCCCTGCAAGACTGGGAGGCAAGGCAAGCTCATAAGCAACCTCCCCAATGCGTCGCAATACCTCAAATGGGACGATAAACCGTGGGCTCAGCTTGCCCTTCTTCTCGAACCTCATAACGCCCTTCATAGGCGAAACCCGGGCCAAGACCCGCTCTACAACCATGAATGCAACATCGAAAACCTTCCGATCTGCGTAACTCTTCTGTCTGGACTAGGCTGTGCGAAGTCGATCCTGAATCACCTTCACCTTATCCAGGGCATCCTGAACCAAGTTCGTACCCAATAATCTAGCCTCGCTCGACTCGAACCAACCCACTGGAGACCGACACCGCCTACCATATAGAGCCTCATACGATGCCATCTCAATGCTCGACTGATAACTGTTGTTGGAGGCAAACTCCGCAAGTGGCAAGAACTGGTCCCAAGCACCCCTAAAATCTATCAAACAAGCGCAGAGCATATCCTCCAGTATCTGAATAGTGCGCTAGAATTGTCCGTCCGTCTGAGGGTGAAATGTTGTTCTCAACTCAACCCGAGTACCCAGCTCCTGATGTACAGCCCTCTATAACCGTGATGTAAACTGCGTACCCCGGTTAGAGATGAAAGATACCGGTACTCCATGAAGCCTGACGATCTCGCAGATGTAAATTCGAGCCAACTGCTCGTAAGAATAAGTAGTCATCACAGGAATGAAATGAGCTGACTTGGTCAGCCTATCCACAATCACCCAAACTGTATCAAACCTTCACCGAGTCCATGGGAGTTCAACAACGAAATCCATAGTGATCTGCTCCCATTTCCACTCCAGAATCTCTAACTTCTGAAGCAACCCCCCCGGCCGCTAATGCTCATACTTCATCTGTTGGCAATTTAGGCACTGAGCCACATACTCCACTATGTCCTTCTTCATTCTCCTCCACCAGTAATGCTACCTCAAGTCTTGATACATCTTCACGGCAACCGGATGAATGGAGTACCGCGAGCTATGAGCCTTCTGAAGAATCAACTCACGCAACCCATCTACATTAGGCACACATAGTCTGCCCTGCATCCTCAATACGCCATCATCCCCAATAGTGACCTCCTTAGAATCACCGTGCTGAACCGTGGACAAGCAGGTGAGGGTCATCATACTGACGCTCCCTGATGCTATCATAAAGAGAAGACTGGGAGACCACACAAGCCAACACTCGACTCGGCTCAGAAATATCAAATCTCACTAACTGGCTGGCTAAGGTTTGAACATCCAATGCTAAGGGTCTCTCTACTGCTGGAAGGTATGCTAAACTCCCCAAACTCTCCACCCGGCGACTCAAAGCATCAGCCACCACATTGGCCTTCCCCGGGTGGTACAAAATGGTGATATCATAGTCCTTAAGTAGCTCCAACCACCTCCGCTGACACAAGTTAAGATCCTTTTGCTTGAACAGATGCTGCAAACTCCGATGATCGGTGTAAATCTCACAAGGAACACCATACAAATAGTGCTGCCAAATCTTCAGGGCATGAACAATAGCTGCTAACTCAAGGTCGTGGACAGGATAGTTCTTCTCATGCACTTTCAGCTGTCTGGACGCGTAGGCAATCACCCTACCGTCCTGCATAAACACTGCGCCAAGACCAATCCACGACGCATCACAATATACAGTGTAAGACCCCGAACATGTAGGCAATACTAATATTGGGGTTGTAGTCAAAGTCGTCTTGAGCTTCTGAAAGCTCTCCTCACACTCCTCTGTCCACCTGAACGGAGCACCCTTCTGGGTCAGCCTGGTCATAGGCATTGCAATAGATGAGAATCCCTCTACAAAGAGACGGTAATACCCCACCAAACCAAGAAAACTATGGATCTCCATAGCCGATGACGGTCTAGTCCAACTCTGCACTGCTTCCACCTTCTTCGGATCCACCTTGATTCCATCACTCGATACTACATGGCCCAAGAATGCCACTGAGTCTAGCCAAAACTCACACTTAGAAAATTTTGCATACAACTTATTTTCTCTCAAAGTCTGAAGCACAGTCCTTAGGTGCTGCTCGTGATCCTCCCGAGTTCGAGAGTACACCAGAATGTCGTCAATAAACACAATGACAAAGGAGTCAAGATAAGGCCGGAACACACTGTGCATCAAGTGCATAAAAGTTGTTGGGCATTGGTCAGTCCAAAAGATATCACAAAGAACTCGTAGTGACCATACCGAGTCCTGAAGGTAGTCTTTGGGATATCTGGCTCCCGAATCTTTAATTGATGATAGCCTGAACGTAAGTCAATCTTGGAGAACACTCTGGCACCCTGTAACTGATCAAATAAGTCATCAATATGAGGCAATGGATACCTGTTCTTCATTGTAACTTTGTTCAGCTGGCGATAATCAATACACATACGTATAGAACCATCCTTTTTCCAACAGCTTCTTCCAAGTCCGAATTGATCCGTTAACCTTCCGAAATCCATCCGAGACCCCCGGGACCTCAACCAATTATACCAACATGTCCCAAAATACAATACGAACTTAGTCGAGGCTTCAAACCACATCAAGCAATGCCGAAATTATGAATCGCGCATCGAATCGAATTATATGTTTTCAAATCCTCCAACTTATATATTTTGCGCCGAAACGTATCAAAACAATCCGGAATGACTTCAAATTTTGCACATAAGTCATAATTGATATTTTCCAACTTTCGCCAAAATGCGTCGAATTGCCATACGGACTTCCAAATAATTTTTTGGACACGCTCCTAAGTCCAAAATCACCGTACGGAGCTATTGACATCATCAAAATTCCATTCAAGAGTCGTTTGCTCAAAAGTCAACTCTCCGGTCAACTCTTTCCATTTAAGCTTCAAAATGAGAATTTTTCTTTAAATTAAATTTCGAATCTTCCGAAAACTAAACTCCACCACACACGCGGGTCATAATATATGTTGCGAAGCTTCTCGAGACCTTAAGTCACTGGACGGGGTGCTAATTCCTAAAACGACAAGTAGGGTCGTTTCATTCTCCACCTCTTAAACAAACGTTCGTCCTCGAACGTTCTAAGAATTATTCTGAGGTTACCAAATTAATGATTTTACTTTTACACATATACTCACGGTTGATCCTATGTTACCGCATTTGAGATAAGCGTGACAACATCATCTCATTTGAGTTTATTTCTTTTATCCATATTTGTAAGCTTTAAGATCAATTTCTTACACTCCAAACATTTCAAAAGGTCTAATTTTCACAACAACGCAAGGAATTAGTCTCAACTCGCTATAGCAACTCGTGCCTACGCACACATCAATTTTCTCGATAGTGTTGAAGTACTTCAAAATTTTTCTAGGGTGTTACATTCTTCCCCCCTTAGGATCATTCGCCCTCAAACACATAACATAACTTATCTCTTCCTTTGCAAATCTCAATCCTCCAAATTTTACTAACTCCCAAATTTTTCAGAAATTTCGGCAGAGTCTCCCCTGTAAACGGGCCTATCCACCTGCCAGAGTAACACCAAAACAACTCCTAACAACACATCCACAACCCAACAAAATACCACAAGGTATCAATAATACAAATCTCAGCATTACAAGCACTGCATTATCATTATGATATCAGGACATGAAGCACATCATATGTATGCTCATCACCACATCTCAGGTCTTAAAAGTCGTTCATAATTTATTCCAGCATCATCAATTAATTTCATATTAACCACCACCGCATTTCAAATTTTCACAATACTGACAACAGAATGTGAGGCGTGAAGACCTCATGATTACTTACTCGGATTAATGAGTCACATTTAACGCCACCCGGGCAATCATCTCATAGGTTAAAACTCAATGTTAACATCATAAAAATGGCTGAATATGAATAGAAAAATATATAAGAATTATCAAATAAGCCTAACAGGCATGACTCCCTATTAATATTATTGTACAAATTAATTTCACAAAGGGAGAATATTAAACTCATAAATATTTCACCACAAGGACCTCGTCCTTACATAACTTCCACCGTGACTTGTAGCCTGGTTTAAATATTTCACATCATATATAAAATGTGAGAATATCGTCCTCAACTCCGAATCACAAGCATTTTGCACATTGTGCCAACTGAAATTTCAATTTCCTTTCTTTCTTCTTTTCAATATATTTCATAAACAGTTTTCACAACACATAATGAACCCTCATACCGGTAGGGCGTATAATTCATAAAGATTGGAATCAATTATTCTTAAACACATTAAACCCACTGTAATGAATAATAAAAATTACTTTTGGACTTATAGCCCTCAATGGTGTACAAAATTAAATGACAGACATGGGTTCACACCTTCAAATCTCCCAACAGGGATAAACATATAAGTGGGTCACAAATTTATGAAGCTCACCCATAAGTGGAGCATAATAGGAGGACTCACCTCAAAATTTAGAACCGAATCAAATTAAGGAAAATATCCTTTTATAATAAAAATCAGGATCGTACCTGTAACGACACCATCTGGTGTATTGGCCTCAGCCAAATCATAGTGATTAAATCAATGGGTCGTGCCTCCAACTCTTAGGCGTCCACTACCCGCCTCTCCTCCACCTCTAGCTGACTGTGCACGTGGAGTATCGACTGGAATAAAGCTTGTAGCTAGAGTGTTCTGATGAAATCTACCCCTCCCAAGTCTGGGACACTCTCTCATGATATGCCTAGTATCACCACACTCATAACAATCCCTCTGAGGTCGCGACTGCTCGTACTGAGTCTGTGCCGGATAACTGGAATAACTACTGTAAGAATCTCGTGTCGGTGGTGCATTGTAAATTGGAGCACCCTGAGTAATCTGATGTGCGGACTGGGCTGACCAATTGCTCGAGCCTCCGCTATAATGGGTCCTAGCTAAAGAGTAAAATCCACTGAACCCTCCAGATCTTCGAGACCTTTTGGCCTCCTTAGACTCTCTTTCCTCGCCTAAAACACCCTCAATCTTCCTTGCAATCTCCACTACTTGTTGAAATGGAGCATCAATTTGCAACTCTCGAGACATGCATATTTTAATTTCATAATCGAGCCCCTCAATGAATATGCAGACCCGTTCTCTGATTGTAAGAACTAAGACATGTGCATGACGGGCTAACTCACTGAACCTAATAGCATATTCTGACACTGTCATAGTGCCCTGACACAACCATTCAAATTCTGTGCGCCACGCATCCCGGAGAGTCTGGGGAATAAATTCTTTCAAGAACATTTTCGAAAATTGATCCCAAGTTGGCGGTGTTGCATCGGCTCGTCTACCTTCTTCATAGATTTGCCACCACCGATACGCTGCGCCTGACAGTTGAAATGTAGTAAAGGCAACTCCGCTCACCTCCGCAATATCCATGGTGTAGAGAATACGGTGACAATTTTCTAGAAATTCTTGGGCATCCTCTGTAGCTGTGCCACTGAAAGTAGGTGGACTATACCTCTTAAACCTTTCAAGTCTCTTTTGTTCTTCTTCTAATGCCTCGGGCCTGACCTTAGGCCGAACCGGAATAACAAGTTGTACCAGTACTACACCCGGAACCTGACCAACGTGAACCTGCTGCTCTAGAGTTGTGGTAGGAGTCGGAGCTACTCCCCCAATCTGTGGAATATTTGGTGCAACAGAAATCAATCCCCAGGGACTACGACGGCCAAGTAGCTCTACCTTGAATCCTTACGATCGCGCTTTAACTCTGCTCAAGTCCGATATCTCCAATACCTGGCTCTGCACAAAAATTTGCAGAAGTGTAGTATGAGTACACCACGGTCGGTACCCAGTAAGTATAATAACCTGTGTAATATAATATACAAAATAATAGGAAACAAATAATAATAAGGGCAGGATAAAACAACCAGTTATATGCACAACATACAACAAGAATACCATTAATATCACTCAACAACTAATAAACACAATTACACCCAATTAAATCAAGTCCTTCAAATAAATATCTTTCACATATAATTCTTCCAAATAACTCTCTTTCAAATATAATTTTCTTAAATAATTATTTTTCAAATATAATTCTTTCAATAAATCTTTTCAAATATAATTTCCTCAAATAAATATCTTTCAAATACAACTCTTTCATACAATACTTTCTAAGTAAAAATCCTTCCAAATAAATATTTTGAATATAATTCTTTCAATTAAAGAATCACCATGTGACACCTCATTTCATATCACAACTGCACGGACAATTCACGTGCCAATTATCATTATCATTTCATCAGAGCACTTCGTGCCCACATTTCATATCACAACTGCATGGACAATTCACGTGCCAAATATCCTCATTATTTACTCACGGCACCTCGTGCCCATATTTCATTTTATAATTCGCCTGGCAATAGCCACAGGCTCTCAATTTCAACATAAATCAGATTGTTATCAATTTACCAACAACAAATCAAATTGCACAAGGTATAAAATTAAACATAAGAAAATCACAACATCACATGAAAATTATCAACACCACAAGCCCAAATCATCACATATCGTCTCTGACAATAGCCACCCTTATCGCTCCTACTGCCACCCTTATCACTCATATAGCCACCCTTATCGCTCCGCCCAGACAATATCAATAGTCACCCTTATCGCTTCTATTGCCACCCTTAACGCTCTTATAGCCACTCTTATCGCTCCTATTGCCACCCTTATCGCTCCTATAGCCACCCTTATCGCTCCGCCCAGACAATATTCCAACAAACACAATAACAGTAAAATGTCACCCTTATACCCACATAATATCAACGGTGAAATGCCACCCTTATCTCCCCAAAATAATAACCCACACAACACAATAATTTATACGGGAATTTAACATGACAACATAATAAAATTAATTCATATCACAATTTGCCTAATGACCACAACCAGATTCTAAAGATATAACAAAATCAATTAATTTCACAACAAATAGCCCAAGGCTCCACACAATGTATATAACATCCAAAAACAATCAATAGAGATAGAAATTACTCAGCATAAAGCAAAACCTTCTTTAATGCAAATTTAGATAATTATATTAACACTTATTCTTAAGCTCGCTTAAATTAATTATTTGCATAAGAAAAATTCATATTGGAATTAATTTTCAAGAAATATTAAACCAAAAATACTCACAAAATTTCATAAATATTTCAAGTAACAATCACATCAAATTATCATATAAAAACAAATTCAACAATAAGGATTTAGGCATGGCAAACAGATGATTTAATAATTTTTCACAATTTCCCAATTTACTACACAATATGCTTAAGACTTAAACCCAATATATTTTGTACATACAAGCCCGAGTACGTACTCGTCACCTCACGTACACGGCTTTTCACATTTCAAAAACGGCACATAAGAGATGCCTAAGGGGTAATTCCCCCACTCAAGGTTAGGCAAGACACTTACCTTTTTGAAGTTATGCTGATATTTTAAAATCGTCTTCTTGCTTGAATTGACCTCCGGACCACTCAAAGCTAACCAAATTAATTGTATAACTTCATTAAAATTCATCAAAAATAATTCCGGATAATAATACGTCGACTTAAAAATTTATTCCAAAAAGTCAACAAAAGTCAACGCGGGGCCCACCCCTCGGAACCCGATAAATTTTTTATGAAATCCGAACACCCATTCCGATACGAGTTCAACCATACCAATTTTATCAAATTCCAATAAGAACTCGACCTCCAAAATCTTAAATTTTCGTTTTTGGAAGATTTTGTAAAAATCTTGATTTCTTCCATTTAAATCCGAATTAAATGATGAATATAATCATAGATTAATGAAATATAATCATTTTAGGATATAGAACACTTACCCCAACCAAGCTTGTGAATAATCCCTCCAGAATGGCCCAAATCCGAGCTCCAAAAATTCCAAAACAAAATGCCAAAAATGGCCAGGTTCCATCCTTATGTTTCTGCCCAGTTTCGCACCTGCGGACTAATTTTCGCACCTGCGTGCTCGCTTTTGAGAGTGAAATCTCACTTCTCGCTTTCGCACCTGCGGACTAATTTACCGCTTCTGCGGTTCCGCAGGTGCGGGATTTTCTTCGCACCTGCTACCACTGCCATGTCCTTCCATCTTCGCTTCTGCGATGGCTCCCTCGCTTCTGTGTGGTCGCACCTGCGCCCAAAATTCCGCAGGTGCGATTCCAACCGCTGCTGCCATTTTCCGCAAGTCCGAATTCCTCCGTTAAACTTCTGAAATCCACCCGAGGCCCTCGGGACCTCAACTAATTATACCAACATGTCCAAAAATACAATACGAACTTAGTCGAGGCTTCAAGCCACATCAAACAATGTCAAATTTACAAATCGCGCGTCGAATCGAATTATAAGTTTTCAAATCCTCCAACTTTTATATTTTGCGCCGAAACGTATCAAATCAATCCGGAATGACTTCAAATTTTGCACACAAGTCATAATTGACGTAATGGAACTATTCCCATTTCTGGAATCAAAATCCGACCTCGTTATAAAAAATTTATCCTTCGATAGAATTTTCCAAAATCTTTTATTTTCCAACTTTCGCCAAAATGCGTCGAATTGCCCTACCGACTTTCAAATAATTTTTCGGACAGCTCCTAAGTCTAAAATTATTGTACGGAGCTATTGACATCATCAAAATTCCACTCACGAGTCGTTTGCTCAAATGTCAACTCTCCGGTTAACTCTTTCCATTTAAGCTTCAAATTGAGAATTTTTCTTTAAATTAAATTTCGAATCATCCGAAAATCAAACTCGACCACACACGCGGGTCATAATATATATTGCGAAACTTCTCGATACCTTAAGTCATTGCACGGGGTACTAATTCCTAAAACGACAAGTAGGGTCGTTACAGTACGAATAATGTACTGAGTATGTATGGCAGGAAAATTAGTACATAAAAGACATAGATGAAACATGGAATAAAGAAATCCATATGTAAGTCTGAATAAATTTGTAATTTCTGAAACATTTATAATATCATGCACGCGCATATAAATGTCATGTCATGCATAGGTATAGGTGTACATGACATCATCAAGCCTCTGAGGGCATCCCATCATATCGTCTCGTCCACTGTGGGCAACATCATCAACATATATCAACTGATCAGGTGGTGGTGCGTATATAACGCCTTAACCTTTTTTCCATATCCTATATACATATATATACATATACATATAAATAGACGTATATAACACCATCTGGTCATGGGTCAATGTACATGTATAAATGAATGAAATGCATGAAAATATGTTAATAATCTCAATATTCCTTTCGGATAAACTTTTGTCAATTGCGTATTATTCTGAGACCCATGAACAGAAGATATAATAATATGTTACATGGGGAATCAAGGACACAGAGACTCCTAGTATTTCTGTGAATAGAGTCGTTTATAAAAACTGTGTGTTTGCTCGTTTCTTCTGTATAATTTGGACCATGGCAAAAAGAAAGAAGGGATAGCCTTAACATACCTGGAGTAGGAAAAAATCCGTATGATATTCTTGGAAAAGATTACACCGTACTCTTTTAGAATCGCAAAATTTTTATGTTGTCAAGCTTCTAATAATTCTTCGTTGGATTTGGTCGAAGAAATCTCGTTGTTAATGTCTTTGTAGGAACTTGAATTGTAAGAATTGCTAACTTTCTGTTATGAAGTGAAGTGTGGCTAAGTTCTGATATGAAGTCTTTTGTATTCAAATAATAGAAATGAAAGGTTTTATACTTACCACCTTACTTACAAGTATGTATTTAAATCGTAAGAAAAGAGGTGTCTTTGTTCTTGACATGTTACTTGCCACCTAACCAAAGATAACTAATAGTCATGTTCTCAAGAAGTGGCTTGCTGCCACGTTTTTTTTTTTTGGGGGGGGGGGGTTTAATCTTTATCTTATAATTTATTAATTAACTAGGTAATGTCCTGTTACCCGATAATTAACCAATTACCCGCATAATTAAGAATTGTCTCACATTACTTAAAATTCTACTTATTTTTGATATACTTTATACATCATACTATCATGGTCATATGGTACCATATAAAATCAATACATACTAGACTATTATTTTATTAAAACAAACAAGTAAAAATGCATATATTTCCTCAACTTCTAATTTTCCTAATCTCATCTAAAGAGTACAAATTTTCGTATGCTTAATTCTTAAAATGGTAAAAAGATAACCTTCTTTTCTTGTGAGAATATAATTTCTATCTTTACAATAAAGAAAATCTCCTAAACTTCCTCATATTATGTGTATAATTTAAAATATATTCGAAAGTAGTAATATTAATAATTATATAAAATTATATTTTTCAAACTTTTTACAAAAATGTTCCACTCAATATAAATACCATAACAAAATGTATCTAACGGTATCAAGGTTGTTAAACTTACGGGGTCTTATGGTCACAAACCTCTACCGAGCTCTGGACTATTCACAACTTTTTGTACTTGAGTATCTCGTATCTTCTTCACCTTTACTTCACTTACCTTTCAATCTCGTATCGTATCTCCTATTTCTTTAATAAATTCCCTTCCACATTACGCCTTAAAGCTCTACTGTGATACCAGTACCTCTGGTGCATATAAAAGCTGGCGAAAGCTTCATACTGGCTTCTTACGACTTAGCTCTATGGCACGATCTGGAAACAAAAGAAGGGTAACATTTCCTAAATGCCCTATAGCCTCTAAATTATAAATGTGGCACGCAACACACTCATAAGTGAGACTCTACTAGGCACGGTTTTGTAGACTTCCTAGGACACGACCCGCTTGATACCACTTTGTCATGCCCCAAACATAGGGAGTCGTGGCTGGCACCCGGTGCCGAGCTGGCCCGAGCGAACCACTCTGTAACTCATGATCATTCGACCAAAACTAGAACATACATAGGTCGAGTTGGCTGAACTCACTCCGTTTGTAACTAGCATGGGCCAACATGGCCATAACTCATAATGTACAAGTATAAATAGGCGAACACTTGTATCCATAACTATCATTCTTAAAACATGAATACATATGGGCCGTCAAGACCTCTGACATACTGTACAAAATGAACCTCTGTCTACAAAGCCTCTAAGATTATTTGACATCAAATGGGACAGGGTACCGACCTACTCATAAGTCTATAGCAAAGCTTTGACACGATGACTCATAGACTCGGCTGCACTCCGAATGAGGTGGAGTCTTACCGATCCTTCGTTGAATGCCAATCTCGTCTACTATGAGGGCTCATCAAACTGATTATATATACCTGAAGGCATGATTGCAGCGTCCCCAACAAAAGGACATCAGTACGAATAATGTACCGAGTATGTAAGGCACATAAATAAGTACAAAACAGACGTGGAAGAAATATAGAGTAAATGACTCAACCTGTAGGTCTGGATAACTCTGTAAATCATGAAATAATTATAGTGTCATGCATATGCGTATGAATGTCATATCGTGCATAGGTATAGGTGTACATAATATCATCAAGCCTCTGAGGGCATCCCATCATATCGTCTCGGCCACTGTAGGCAACATCATCAACATATACCAACTGATCAGGTGGTGGTAGCGTATATAATGCCGTAACCTTTTTCTCATATCCCATATACATATATACATATACATATATACATATATATATAAATACGCGTATATAACACCATCTGGTCATGGGTCAATGTACATGTATAAATAAATGAAATGCATGAAAATATGTTAATAATCTCAATATTCCTTTCGGATAAACTTTTGTCAAGTGCGTATTATTATGAGACCCATGAACAGAAGATATAATAATATGTCATATGGGGAATCAAGGACACAGAGACCCCTAGTATTTCTGTGAATAGAGTCGTTTATGAAAATTGTACGTTTGCTCGTTTCTTCTGTATAATTTGGATCATGCCAAAAAGAAAGAAGGGATAGCCTTAACATACCTGGAGTAGGAAAAAATCCGTATGATATTCTTGAAAAAGGTTGCACCGTACTCTTTTAGAACCGCAAAATTTTTACGTTGTCAAGCTTCTAATAATTCTTCGTTGGATTTGGTCGAAGAAATCTCGTTGTTAATGTCTTTGTAGGAACTTGAATTGTAAGAATTGCTAACTTTCTGTTATGAAGTGAAGTGTTGCTAAGTTCTGATATGAAGTCTTTTGTATTCAAATAATAGAAATGAAAGGTTTTGTACTTACCACCTTACTTACAAGTCTTTGTATTTAAATCATAAGAAAAGAGGTATCTTTATTCTTGACATGTTACTTGCCACCTAACCAAAGATAACTAATAGTCATGTTCTCAAGAAGTGGCTTGCTGCCACGTTTTTTTTTGGGGGGGGGGGTGTATTTTTATCTTTATCTTATAATTTATTAATTAACTAGATAATGTCCTGTTATCCGATAATTAATCAATTACCCGCATAATTAAGAATTGTCTCACATTACTTAAAATTCTACAAGTAAAAATGCATATATTTCTCAACTTCTAATTTTTCTAATCTCATATATAGTGTACAAATTTTCGTACGCTTAATTCTTAAAATGGTAAAAAGATAACCTTCTTTTCTTGTGAGAAAATAATTTCTATCTTTACAATAAAAAAAATCTCCTAAACTTCCTCATATTATGTGTATAATTTAAAATATATTTGAAAGTAGTAATATAAATAATTATATAAAATCAAAATTTTCAAACTTTTTACAAAAATGTTCCACTCAATATAAATACCAGATCAAAATGTATCTAATGGTATCAAGGTTGTTAAACTTACGGGGTCTTATGGTCACAAATCCTCTGTAGAAAAGTACGGGATATAAAATCCTTCCCCTCTTTAGAACATTCGTCCTCGAATGTTAACTCTTTGAGATTTTCAAAAATCTCGCTAGGGTCTCCTCTGTATACTAAACTAAAACCAAACCTCTATCTGAGCTCTGGACTATTCACAACCTTTTGTACTTGAGTATCTCGTATCTTCTTCACCTTTATCTCACTTACCTTTCAATCTCGCATCGTATCTCCTATTATTTTCTTAAAATCCCTTCCACATTACGCCTTAAAGCTCAACTGTGATACCAGCACCTCTGGTGCTTACAAAATCTGGCGAAAGCTTCATACTGCTTCTTACGACTTGGCTCTATGGCACGATCTGGAAACAAAAAAAGGGTAACATTTCCTAAATGCCATATAGCCTCTCAATTATAAATGTGGCACGCAACACACTCATTAGTGAGACTCTACAAGGCACGGTTTTGTAGACTTCCTAGGACACGACCCGCTCTGAGACCACTTTGTCATGCCCCAAACCTGGGGAGACGTGGCTGGCACACGGTGCCGAGCTGGCCCAAGCGAACCACTCTGTAACTCATGATCATTCGACAAAAACTAGAACATACATAGGTCGATTTGGCTGAACTCATTCCTTTTGTAACTATCATGGGCCAACATGGCCATAACTCATAATGTACAAGTATAAATAGGCGAACACTAGTATCCATAACTATCATTCTTAAAACATGAATACATATGGGCCGTCAAGCCCTCTGACATACTGTACAAAATGATCCTTTGTCTACAAAGCCTCTAAGATTATTTGACATCAAATGGGACAGGGTACCGGCCTACACATAAGTCTGTAGCAAAACTTTGACACGATGACTCATAGACTTGGCTGCACTCCGAATGAGGTGGTGTCTTACCGATCCTTCATTGAATGCCAATCTCGTCTACTATGAGGGCTCGTCAAACTGATTATCCATACCTGCAGGCATGATTGCAGCGTCCCCAACAAAAGGACATCAGTACGAATAATGTACCGAGTATGTAAGGCACATAAATAAGTACATAATAGACGTGGAAGAAATATAGAGTAAATGACTCAACCTGTAGGTCTGGATAACTCTGTAAATCATTAAATAAGTATAGTGTCATGCATATGCGTATGAATGTCATGTCGTGCATAGGTACATGTTTCATAACATCATCAAGCCTCTGAGGGCATCCCATCATATCGTCTCGGCCACTGTGGGCAACATCATCAACATATACCAACTGATCAGGTGGTGGTGCGTATATAATGCCGTAACCTTTTTCTCATATCCCATATACATATATACATATACATATAAATACGCGTATATAACGCCATCTGGTCATGGGTCAATGTACATGTATAAATGAATGAAATGCATGAAAATATGTTAATAATCTCAATATTCCTTTCGGATAAACTTTTGTCAACTGCGTATTATTCTGAGACCCATGAACAAAAGATATAATAATATGTCACATGGGGAATCAAGGGCACAGAGACCCCTAGTATTTCTGTGAATAGAGCCGTTTATGAAAATTGTGCGTTTGCTCGTTTCTTCTGTATAATTTGGATCATGCCAAAAAAGAAAGAAGGGATAGCCTTAACATACCTGGAGTAGGAAAAAATCCGTATGATATTCTTGGAAAAGGTTGCACCGTACTCTTTTAGAACCGCAAAATTTTTACATTGTCAAGCTTCTAATAATTCTTCGTTTGATTTGGTCGAAGAAATCTCATTGTTAATGTCTTTGTAGGAACTTGAATTGTAAGAATTGCTAACTTTCTGTTATGAAGTGAAGTGTTGCTAAGTTCTGATATGAAGTCTTTTATATTCAAATAATAGAAATGAAAGGTTTTGTACTTACCACCTTACTTACAAGTCTTTGTATTTAAATCATAAGAAAAGAGGTGTCTTTATTCTTGACATGTTACTTGCCACCTAACCAAAGATAACTAATAGTCATGTTCTCAAGAAGTGGCTTGCTGCCACGTTTTTTTTTTTTGGGGGGGGGGTGTATTTTTATCTTTATCTTATAATTTATTAATTAACTAGATAATGTCTTGTTATCCGATAATTAATCAATTACCCGCATAATTAAGAATTGTCTCACATTACTTAAAATTCTACAAGTAAAAATGCATATATTTCTCAACTTCTAATTTTTCTAATCTCATATATAGTGTACAAATTTTCGTACGCTTAATTCTTAAAATGGTAAAAAGATAACCTTCTTTTCTTGTGAGAAAATAATTTCTATCTTTACAATAAAAAAAATCTCCTAAACTTCCTCATATTATGTGTATAATTTAAAATATATTTGAAAGTAGTAATATAAATAATTATATAAAATCAAAATTTTCAAACTTTTTACAAAAATGTTCCACTCAATATAAATACCAGATCAAAATGTATCTAATGGTATCAAGGTTGTTAAACTTACGGGGTCTTATGGTCACAAATCCTCTGTAGAAAAGTACGGGATATAAAATCCTTCCCCTCTTTAGAACATTCGTCCTCGAATGTTAACTCTTTGAGATTTTCAAAAATCTCGCTAGGGTCTCCTCTGTATACTAAACTAAAACCAAACCTCTATCTGAGCTCTGGACTATTCACAACCTTTTGTACTTGAGTATCTCGTATCTTCTTCACCTTTATCTCACTTACCTTTCAATCTCGCATCGTATCTCCTATTATTTTCTTAAAATCCCTTCCACATTACGCCTTAAAGCTCAACTGTGATACCAGCACCTCTGGTGCTTACAAAATCTGGCGAAAGCTTCATACTGCTTCTTACGACTTGGCTCTATGGCACGATCTGGAAACAAAAAAAGGGTAACATTTCCTAAATGCCCTATAGCCTCTCAATTATAAATGTGGCACGCAACACACTCATTAGTGAGACTCTACAAGGCACGGTTTTGTAGACTTCCTAGGACACGACCCGCTCTGAGACCACTTTGTCACGCCCCAAACCTGGGGAGACGTGGCTGGCACACGGTGCCGAGCTAGCCCAAGCGAACCACTCTGTAACTCATGATCATTCGACAAAAACTAGAACATACATAGGTCGATTTGGCTGAACTCATTCCTTTTGTAACTATCATGGGCCAACATGGCCATAACTCATAATGTACAAGTATAAATAGGCGAACACTAGTATCCATAACTATCATTCTTAAAACATGAATACATATGGGCCGTCAAGCCCTCTGACATACTGTACAAAATGATCCTTTGTCTACAAAGCCTCTAAGATTATTTGACATCAAATGGGACAGGGTACCGGCCTACACATAAGTCTGTAGCAAAACTTTGACACGATGACTCATAGACTCGGCTGCACTCCGAATGAGGTGGTGCCTTACCGATCCTTCATTGAATGCCAATCTCGTCTACTATGAGGGCTCGTCAAACTGATTATCCATACCTGCAGGCATGATTGCAGCGTCCCCAACAAAAGGACATCAGTACGAATAATGTACCGAGTATGTAAGGCACATAAATAAGTACATAATAGACGTGGAAGAAATATAGAGTGAATGACTCAACCTGTAGGTCTGGATAACTCTGTAAATCATTAAATAAGTATAGTGTCATGCATATGCGTATGAATGTCATGTCGTGCATAGGTACATGTTTCATAACATCATCAAGCCTCTGAGGGCATCCCATCATATCGTCTCGGCCACTGTGGGCAACATCATCAACATATACCAACTGATCAGGTGGTGGTGCGTATATAATGCCGTAACCTTTTTCTCATATCCCATATACATATAAATACGCGTATATAACGCCATCTGGTCATGGGTCAATGTACATGTATAAATGAATGAAATGCATGAAAATATGTTAATAATCTCAATATTCCTTTCGGATAAACTTTTGTCAACTGCGTATTATTCTGAGACCCATGAACAGAAGATATAATAATATGTCACATGGGGAATCAAGGGCACAGAGACCCCTAGTATTTCTGTGAATAGAGCCGTTTATGAAAATTGTGCGTTTGCTCGTTTCTTCTGTATAATTTGGATCATGCCAAAAAAGAAAGAAGGGATAGCCTTAACATACCTGGAGTAGGAAAAAATCCGTATGATATTCTTGGAAAAGGTTGCATCGTACTCTTTTAGAACCGCAAAATTTTTACATTGTCAAGCTTCTAATAATTCTTCGTTGGATTTGGTCGAAGAAATCTCATTGTTAATGTCTTTGTAGGAACTTGAATTGTAAGAATTGCTAACTTTCTGTTATGAAGTGAAGTGTTGCTAAGTTCTGATATGAAGTCTTTTATATTCAAATAATAGAAATGAAAGGTTTTGTACTTACCACCTTACTTACAAGTCTTTGTATTTAAATCATAAGAAAAGAGGTGTCTTTATTCTTGACATGTTACTTGCCACCTAACCAAAGATAACTAATAGTCATGTTCTCAAGAAGTGGCTTGCTGCCACGTTTTTTTTTTTTGGGGGGGGGGGTGTATTTTTATCTTTATCTTATAATTTATTAATTAACTAGATAATGTCCTGTTATCCGATAATTAATCAATTACCCGCATAATTAAGAATTGTCTCACATTACTTAAAACTCTACTTATTTTTGATATACTTTATACATCTTACTATCATGGTCATATGGTACCATATAAAATAGTTACATATACTATTATTTTTTTAAAACATACAAGTAAAAATGTATATATTTCTCAACTTCTAATTTTTCTAATCTCATATAAAGTGTACATATTTTCGTACGCTTAATTCTTAAAATGGTAAAAAGATAACCTTATTTTCTTGTGAGAAAATAATTTCTACCTTTACAATAAAAACAATCTCCTAAACTTCCTCATATTATGTGTATAATTTAAAATATATTCGAAAGTAGTAATATTAATAATTATATAAAATCATATTTTTCAAACGTTTTACAAAAATGTTCCACTCAATATAAATACCAGATCAAAATGTATCTAATGGTATCAAGGTTGTTAAACTTACGGGGTCTTATGGTCACAAATCCTCTGTAGAAAAGTACGGGATGTAACATCCTTCCCCCCTTTAGAACATTCGTCCTCGAATGTTAACTCTTTGAGATTTTCAAAACTCTCGCTAGGGTCTCCTCTGTATACTAAACTAAAACTAAACCTCTATCTGAGCTCTGGACTATTCACAACCTTTTGTACTTGAATATCTCGTATCTTCTTCACCTTTATCTCACTTACCTTTCAATCTCGCATCATATCTCCTATTTCTTTCTTAAACTCCCTTCCATATTACGCCTTAAAGCTCAACTGTGATACCAGCACCTCTGGTGCTTACAAAATCTGGCGACAGCTTCATACTGCTTCTTACGACTTGGCTCTATGGCACGATCTGGAAACAAAAGAAGGGTAACATTTCCTAAATGCCCTATAGCCTCTCAATTATAAATGTGGCACGCAACATACTCATTAGTCAGACTCTATTAGGCACGGTTTTGTAGACTTCCTAGGACGCGACCCGCTCTGAGACCACTTTGTCATGCCCCAAACATGGGGAGCCGTGGCTGGCACCCGGTGCCGAGCTGGCCCAAGCAAACCACTCTGTAACTCATGATCAATCGACAAAAACTAGAACATACATAGGTCGATTTGGCTGAACTCATTCCTTTTGTAACTATCATGGGCCAACATGGCCATAACTCATAATGTACAAGTATAAATAGGCGAACACTAGTATCCATAACTATCATTCTTAAAACATGAATACATATGGGCCGTCAAGGCCTCTGACATACTGTACAAAAATATCCTCTGTCTATAAAGCCTCTAAGATTATTTGACATCAAATGGGACAGGGTACCGGCCTACACATAAGTCTGTAGCAAAACTTTGACACGATGACTCATGCTGCACTCCGAATGAGGTGGTGTCTTACCGATCCTTTATTGAATGCCAATCTCGTCTAGTATGAGGGCTCGTCAAACTGATTATCCATACCTGCAGGCATGATTGCAGCGTCCCCAATAAAAGGATATCAGTACGAATAATATACCGAGTATGTAAGACACATAAATAAGTACATAACAGACGTGGAAGAAATATAGAGTAAATGACTCAACCTGTAGGTCTGGATAACTCTGTAAATCATGAAATAATTATAGTGTCATGCATATGCGTATGAATGTCATATCGTGCATAGGTACATGTTTCATAACATCATCAAGCCTCTGAGGGCATCCCATCATATCGTCTCGGCCACTGTGGGCAACATCATCAACATGTACCAACTGATCAGGTGGGGGATCGTATATAACGTCGTAACCTTTTTCTCATATCCCATATACATATATATACATATACATATAAATACGCATATATAGCGCCATCTGGTCATGGGTCAATGTACATGTATAAATGAATAAAATGCATGAAAATATGTAAATAATCTCAATATTCCTTTCGGATAAACTTTTGTCAACTGCGTATTATTTTGAGACCCATGAACTGAAGATATAATAATATGTCACATTGGGAATCAAGGACACAGAGACCCCTAGTATTTCTGTGAATAGAGTCGTTTATGAAAACTGTGCATTTGCTCGTTTCTTCTGTATAATTTGGATCATGCCAAAAAGAAAGAAGGGATAGCCTTAACATACCTGGAGTAGGAAAAAATCCGTATGATATTCTTGTAAAAGGTTGCACCGTACTCTTTTAGAACTGCAAAATTTTTACATTGTCAAGCTTCTAATAATTCTTTGTTGGATTTGGTCGAAGAAATCTCGTTGTTAATGTCTTTGTAGGAACTTGAATTGTAAGATATGCTAACGTTCTGTTATGAGGTGAAGTGTTGCTAAGTTCTGATATGAAGTCTTTCGTATTCAAATAATAGAAATGAAAGGTTTTGTACTTACCACCTTACTTACAAGTCTTTGTATTTAAATCATAAGAAAAGAGGTGTCTTTGTTCTTAACATGTTACTTGCCACCTAACCAAAGATAACTAATAGTCATGTTCTCAAGAAGTGGCTTGCTACCACGTTTTGGGGGGGGGGGGTATTTTAATCTTTATCTCAAACCTTACCCTCTCCTCAGAAACCCTAGCCGCAGCCCCAATTCTTGTGTGAGTCCAACTCATCCATGGATTCTTACCATGATTTACTTACCTTTCACAGATTATACCGCTATTACCTGCATAAATATGGTGTTACTTAGTACTTGCCCATTTTTGGCAAGTACCAATCTCCGAATCAAGGGAATTCGGCTTCACTCTCCAAGATTTAGATAATATTTTGTCTGTATACGTTCATAGCAAGGCTATGAGGGTCCGATTCACCGAGATCTCCAGCCGATTTCTGATCCTATTCAAACTAGGGTTTACCTGGTTTCTTCTCCTAATCCGATTCTAAATTAATTTTTTGCATGTTCTTCTTTCCTTGTTTATGTTTGATTGATTGTATTTTCTTATTTTTGTGTTGATTTTAATTACTATATAAACCCCCTTTTCCCCTCGAAGATGAAAAACTACTGTTATTGCTACTGCTTCCTCAAATTCACTCACTCTAAACTATTCTAGGATTATACTCTTGGCCGGCTGAAAGCCAAGGCCACTGGAATCTAACTATTAGACCTCTCTCAGTATGGGCACTGTGCGGGGTTCATCTGAGACCCTTGGGAGCTCTGACACATTGAGAATCTTGGGATTTTTGTTGTTCTCTCCTTGTTACTGATAAGCAAGCCGCTGACACTAATTTTTTACCTTATTAGCTCGATAATTCTTCAAACTGTGAGTAATGAGGATCTTATAATTCCATTCTCTTTTGCTTGTGTTCATGTCATTTAGGACTTTGTGAATCCATATGCTATTGTTGCCTTTGTTCGTATTAATGTTTGCCATAGCATTATCCTATACCCTATGCTTTTCTAGTATCTAAACCTACTTGAATTCTGAGCTTCGACGCAGGCTTGTTATATGTGTACAATTTGAATGATTTTTGATTACCTTCGGCCTGCTCTGCTATTCTGATCACCTATTACTCTTCATGGATCCTTTCACATGCCTTGTCTTGGATTCTTAAGGGGATTATATCCTGCCCAAAACTTTCTTGAATGAATTACTTTCTGATGAATCCTTCATGTATGTTCTATTGTTTCCCTGCTTTATGCTTATATGAGCCTTATGTGCCAGCTACTGTCTTAGTATTTTAGCTAAACATGTTGCTCTCTAATGTGGTGTTTGGTCAATACTGCATTCTTTAGTATTGCCTAGGTTTCTAGATAAATCCCAATACACTTAGTTTCTATTATTGTGCATAGTCGACTGGCTTATGTTCTGAAGTCTGTCTATTCTATTTGACCTTAAGATTGACATATCTTCCTACCATGATGTGTTTGGACTTAGGAATCTTTGTGTTATAATCAACATGATTATGATAATTATTGAATGTTATATAACATGCCTACTTGCTTGTTTACTATGTGTAATTGCCATTCTCTAATTATGACTCTATCAGACCTTTATGCCTTAGATTCCTAGTTTTAAAATCCCTTTTAGACTAATTGTGGCTCATGCTTTACTTTAAACTTGTTGTTCTGAAAAACTAAGCATGTATGTATGCTTACCCTGTTAACCTAAGTGAGATGCCTCCCCAACTCTTCTAATGTTGCGCATGCTATACTTTTCACTTGTTGTGAACCTTTGTTGTTAGTTTTTCATGTCAAACTCACCATGTGGAAACTAAGTTCTACTGGTTCTCCTAGTTTCATGTTCAAGCCCTTGTTTGACCAATCCTGTCACCCTAGCTTCTAAAATGCAAGTGCCAATTTGCTTTATGTGAATCCTAATGAATGTCATTTAATTCTATCCCTATGAGGTATTGCTTCAGGGCTGTTTAATTGATTTCTATATGTGGTTCGTTAACTTATATGGTTAAGTGGTTAATCTGTAATTGCTGTGTTTGGTATGAGTTCATGTGTGGCCTTGAGCTGTACCAATGGACACACTCTCTTATTTGAGATGCGTTTGGATCTAGGTCTGCTATTCGTGTGAATGTGAGCCTGTTAAAGGTCCAGGCAGTATTGGGTTATTTTCATTTGGGCTTGCTTTTGGGCCTACAGTTGTTCAGTGTGTAACATTTATACTTATATTCATTATTTTAGACCTGTAATAATTTGTAAACAAAACAGTTGGGGATTTAGTGGAATGGGAGAACGGGTATCCTTTAATTTTCATATGAACGGGTAGAGATCATGCCTATAGGGTCTACATGCTTTGGTTACTACTTTGTTCTACATGCTCTATTTCTATACACTAATAGAAATCATGCCTATAGGAAATCAAACACTTCACTTACTTACCTTGTCTAATACCCATACATCATCAGAAGCATGTTTGTAAGAGTTTTAAGTGTCATTCTTGTTCACATGTCTACTTCTATGCGCTATTAGATAGCATGCTTATAGGAATCAAATGTCAACAATTATTTGCTCAATGTGTGCGATTGCAGTAGGATTATTAGATAGCATGCCTATAGGGTCATATGCTAATATTCATCTAGATAGCATGCCTGTAGAGCCTTAATTAATTAACTAATCGATTGTTTCTGTTGTTCTTATTACACTGTTTGCCTAGATAGCATGGCTATAGGAATAAGCATGCTAAAAATTGTGTTTAAAAACCAACTGTTAGAAAACCTGCCTATAAAGACACTGTTATTCGCTTAGAAAGCATGCCAATATGATCAAACATGGGTAATTCTGAGTTTTCAAATGGTTTCACTGCCCCGTTGCGCAAATCACTTAGAGATCATGTCTATAGGTTTTATAATACATGTAATCTGTAAATTCGATAGACTGAAACAGCAGCACTGCGTGTAGGACGTTTTAAACTGGGATCACATAGAAGCCATGCCTATAGGACATAACGACTCTAATATGCCTTGATTCTGAAACTGCCTACTGCCTAATATGTAATCTGCCTGCGTGCCTTTGTTGCTATGTGTGGAGGCTAATATGAGTCACTTATTGCTATTATCTGCAGTCCTACTTGTTTTGAATGTGCGACTAGTTTTATCATTTTAAGTAACCTAAGTAAAGTCTAGAACCACCCAAATAGTTGGTCCAAAGCATCTTGACCATAGGCATGGGACGGGTAATGCACGCATAGGATACGGTTTATAATTGAATTTGAGCGCTTTAGGTAAATAACTTTAATATAGTAATTGGGTAGCAGGAGATGATAGTATGTGCCTGCTGAATAATATGAGCAACCCCTACCCTAAGGGAGTTGTGAAGTATTATTTATATTCTACAGGGTGATCCTTTAGACTAAAATACATAGGAACCCCTTCCCTTCATATGCTTGTTGTTTAGGCTTTGTCATCAAACATAGACTAACACAGTTGTGTCCCTGTAACTTCTAAGATTTGTACTGATTATTTATATAGTTTAATTCTTATGTTGTTTTCTTTACACTTGTTTATATAGAACCTTCAACTTCCACATTTTCTTTTTCACTTATATGATCACTTAGCTTAATTATGACTCAATAATCCACATAGCGTAAACTTTGTCCGGGACCCACCGTTGTGGATCTCGAAGAGTGCCTAACACCTTTTCTTCGAGGTAAGCCTTTACCCGATCTTTGATGACGCAGACTAGTTCAAAATGAATTATTCGCAAATAAGTGCCCTAACGCACCTTAAAAATTGTTAGGTGGCGACTCTCCTCTTTTAATACCCATTTAAAAGAGTTGTCACATGTCGAAACCCGCTTTCGCGAGAAAATGGGGCGCGACAGCATGGCGACTATGTTGCGGATTTACACTTAGGCTCTTACCATAACGAAGTTGACTTGTGTGGATTATTTGATGGCATGTACATCCTTTCCCTTATTTCCTTCATTTGTTTGAATCGCTATGACATGCATATCCCTTCCCTTTTTTTTCTCTATTTGTTTAAATTGCTATGACGTGAACATCCCCTCCCTGTTTTCCTTTATTGCTATGACATGAACGTCCTCTCTATGTTTCCTTCATCTTGTCCAAGACTGCTATATCATGTCTCTCCCATCCCCCTTTCCTTATTTGCTTCATTACGTTCTCGCACATTTTCATGAGTTAAATTGACTTCTCTTTTTTGTCTTTCTTTTTGCTTTTCCTCCTTCTGTTCATCTTTACCATATTATTTACTTTTTTTTTTACGCACTTTCATCATGAAAATATTTGGCAACGTGTTACTATTTTTGCATAAAGCATGCTTTCAATATCACACTCTACTCGTGCTTATTATCACCATAGCGGCGCTTGATGAGTGTCCGCGCTTTCCTAAAAATACCCTTTAAACCGGAAAGGCTTATTTGCGGTAGACTCATCGATCAATGGTGCAGTCGACGGTCCCGTGCCTTTTCCTCCCAAGTTGTCCATTTGAGAGTACCCATCTAGACCTCTCTAGAAAACCATACTCCGATTTGAATTATACATGCATCATGCTAAACCTAGTACGGATTGAGACGTCATTGATGTAATAACCCGCTTCGATGAACCTTGTCCAAAGTCCAATGGGATTTCCATAATCCCAAAGGACACCATCATATTATGTGCATTACATGGAGAAAACGTGTCAGCATGCTGATTATTATTGCGTAAATAGTCGAATTTGGAGGGGGGAAATGACTAACTTTTATTTGTTTACAGAAAATGAAGCACGAAATTCCCAGATTTGGTATGGTCCAAAATACCCCGCCTTTGCTAATTGACTGGTGGAAAGACCTTACACCCTGTGACAGAAACTATGTGAGGAGAGTACTTGGTGACCTGCAATCTTTGCTGAACATTCGACTAAATAGGGAACTGATCGAGGCTACAACCATGTTCTGGGATGAGAAGAGAGTTGTTTTTCGATTTGGAAATATAGAAATGACTCCTCTCCTGGAAGAAACAGTGGGTTTCGCCAAGTTAGCACGGGATAGTCCAAGACTGTTGGTGCCAGAGAATCGCACTCCATATTGTTTTCTAAAGATGTTGGGTTTTAAGAAGAATGATGAGTTGGTCTGTCTGCAAAAATCATACATCCCTGATGAATTTCTCTATGAGCATTATGGGCATATCAAATCATATTGCCTTCATGAAGAGGAGATAGCCATTACCTCTTTGGGATGGGTGCACTACCGGGTTTATGTTTTCATAGTTTGTTTCTTGGGTTTGTTGATCATTCCGATGCAAGGGGGAAGAATTCATACTCTCTTAGCCATGGTCGCCAGGACCTTAATGGAGGTTATCGAGGGACAAAAATACACTATCATCCTGATGATCTTAGCTGAGATGTACCGTGCTTTAGATCGGTGCAAGCATGGGTTTGGACACGTTGAGGGTTGTAATCTCTTACTACAAGTTTGGCTTCTGGAACACTTTTAGAGGGGTGATTATTGCCAAGAGCTTCTACGAAGGCCACTGAATGACTACATAGCCAGCCATCATCCAAAGAAAATGACATTTATTCCAAACTGGTTTGTGAAGCTTGGAAATGCTGTAGGCTGGGTACGTTTCTTCAGCAATCTGATAGACGAGCATGTGCATTGGATATTTGAAGGGTTTCCTAGTAGTGAGTTCATTATCAGATCCAAAGGAACTAGTCACTTAGTACTGATCGGGTTGCAAGGAATCTACCCTTACGCTCCTATAAGGATAATGAGGCAAGCTGGAAGGGAACGGGTCATACCTCGGGTTTCCAACATGGTTAAGTATAAGGCAGTTTTCAAAGGGGATGTCATCCCCTTCAAGTTTGAAGTGCAACACATGTGGAACCAAAAGATCATCGTGGAAAGAGAGACTATTGAACCAGACAGGTATCACGCCGATCATATATACTACTATCTCTCATGGTTGGAGGACGACATAGCTAGGGACGTCAAACCGGGAGTCAATCTGAAAGATAGGATCATAGATGAGGTGGATGAAGCACATGTGAAGTATCATAGGCTACGCAAAAGAGTGTTCGAGTCTGAAGCTAAGCATCTGGAACAACATAAAGTGAATATGGAGGCGATAAGGGAATGGAAGGATATTGCCAATAAGTCAATAGAGAAGTTAGAATATCTAGAGCAATGATTGATGGAGTTGGAAGGGAAGATGCGAAAGAGGCTTTGGGATTGTCAAGGCATGGACGATGATGAAAGAGGGAAGCTGGCAAAGGCTTACTTGCTACTGGACATGCGCGATCAAGGGAATGTGATTGATGGGGTGAAGAAAGCCAAGCATGGAAAAGGTCCTTCAGGGACCTAGTAGATTAGGAGATAATGTCCTTTGCTACTTTCTAGATTAGACTAGATTTCGATGTAATAAGGCTTAATGTCATTAGTGACTTCATTATTATTGTCGATTTAGTGAAAGATTGATTTGGCTTATTTTCTCACTAATGGAATGAGGCAAACGTTGGCATGAATTTTCTCCAAGTCGATATGTCGCTTAGGCCTACCTCCGGCACAATAAGGTCCCCAAATTTAGGACGCGAATTATTGCAAGACTTTATGTGATACATGCTTAAATATTGCAAACACTCTTTTGCTTCGTCTTACTGACTTGGTTATCTTTTGCTTTTTCTTTCTTTTGATTATTCTCATTCCCAAAGGTTGGTTCGTACATTCTAGCATCATCAGCATACCACACCAGATCTAGAGGTCCTCCACCAAGCGACCCAAAAAGTAGAGGCAAAGGCAAAGGGAAGATGGATGATCTAAATGGTATTTGAAAAGACAATGCTACCATGGTAGAGAATGTTGAAACTGTCACGACCCAAACCTATGGGCTGCGACGGGCACCCGATACCTTACTCAACCGAGTACTAACATAGCATATCACTCTTATCGTACTTTCATTGGCAAATGGGCCAAACGGGCCATCATGGGCTAACTAGAATGAACATGGGGGAGTACTCCATATAAGACGACCCAACCTGATATAAAAACTTACACATGTGACATACGGTCCTATAAGGCCAATGTGATCCATTATATTCTTAACATATAGGCCGACAAGGCCATACAAGTATCCGTATACATGACATCTATCTACAAGCCTCTAAGAGTACATATTTATCATAAAGGCCGGGACAAAGCCCCGCCATACCAAATAATACACGTCTAAATCATACTGACCAAACAAGCAACTCCGGAGCAAATAGAGCGCACCAACATCTTCCGCTGTGCTGATAGCCTATTTGGAGGACTCTCGACCTGTCTATCAGGACCTGCGGGCATGAAATGCAGCGTCCCCAGGCAAAAGCAATGTCAGTACAAATAATATACCGAGTATGTAAGGAATAAAAATCAGTACATAATAGACAATAGACATGAGAGAGACATGGAGTAAAAGACTCGACATGTATATCTAAATATCTCTGTGAATCATTTAATATTATAATGTCATGCATATGTGTATAAATATCATACCATGCATACGTATATGCATTTATAAGATCATCAAGCCTCTGAGGGCATCCCATCATATCATCTCGGCCACTGTGGGTAATTCATCAACGTATACCAGCTGATCAGGTGGTGGTATGTATATAACGCCATAACCTTTTTCCATATCCTATATACATATAATATACGCGTATATAACGCCATCTGGTTATGGGTCAATGTATATGTATAAATGCATGAAATGCATAAGAAATACATTAATAAAATTTTCTCCGAATGTCATAAAAATAATATGCCTGTCGGATAAACTTTATCAAATACGTATTTTTCTGAGACCCATGAACAGAAGATATAATAATAATTCACATGGGGAATCAAGAATATAAGCATCTCTAGCATTTCTATGAATAGAGTCATTTATGAAAGTTGTGCATTTGCTCCTTTCGTTTGTGTCGTATAGATCATGCCAAAAGGAAAGAAGGGATAGCCTTAACATACCTGAGCCGATTCTCTTGAAAATCCCTTTAATATACATCAATTGCAACAAATCATGTAATGGCGAGATCGGAGTAGGGATAAATCCATATGATATTTTTGCGAAAGATTACACCGTACTCCCTTAAAATTGCAACATCTCACGTTGCTAAGATGCTAAGAGATTTTGTTTGCATAAAGTCATGTACTAAGGATTAGAATGCAAACTTTTTGAATTTGCTGAAGCAGTAACATTCCCATTCCCTTTCTTTAGGAGTTCCATCCGTATTTCATGTAGTCAAAAGCCCTTAATTTTGTGGTCTTAAGAGGTCTTTTATATAATTGGGTGTGGGACCCACTTCTTTGATGACTTAGCAACCAAAATCCTCTAAAGTTGCCACCAAGTTATATGTTTATGAGTCATAAATCTTGAAATTGGGGGCTGCCACGTTAAGCCCCCCTTAAACTTATCCAAATTATTTTAATTTCTTAATTAGCTTTATTACTTAATTAATCTCCCACTAATTCAACAATTAACTAATTTCCCACATAATTAAGAATCATCTCAAATTACTTAAAATACTACTTACTTTTAACACACCTTATACACCTGACTATCATGGCCATGTGTTACCTTGTATGGTACTAGTCCATAAATACCGGATATTTCAGCTCGGGCCGTATTTTATCCCAAAATGTCAAACTTTGACGAAATCCCTTTTCTTCGATTTGCTTACCCTTTCTCCATCACGAATTTTCTCATCACGTGTTTGAAATAGCATAATACTTATAATTTCAAAATAACCTCATTCCCGAATTTTACGTCGATTAACTTACGACGAAACTTCAACATACGAAATTGCGGGATGTAACATCTTATTTTCGAGCTTTCATCAATTTACTTATGGCGTATTTTTACGTACGAAAACATGGGGTGTAACATCATTCCCCCCTTTGGAACATTCGTCCTTGAATGTTGACTGATGCACTTATCATTCTCATAACCCATAGCTCTTGCAAATACTTTAATTCTCTTCTTGCCATTTAGACAACTGTTCTTTGAATAAATCCAAAGGCCAGGGCATTCCCCCCTTTAGGCCTATTTCTCACACCACGGTCTATGGTTAGAATTTTTCCAATCTCGTAACTCTTGCTACCTTCTGTCATGCAGCCTGTACGACTTTTTTCTTGTATGTGCGCCTATGCGACTCTTCTCTCCTTTTTCCTCCCGTTTTTTAGCCAATCTCTAGGCCTCACTTTGTAAGCATATACAGAGCTTGATAAGATGTCTCTTTGGGCATCTATAGGTATACTAAAGTTCATTGCTCGATACTTTGTTGAACTTACGAATATTGCTATATCTTATTTCATAGACCCGGTTATTTATCTGTATGACTTTACTGCATCTAGGTAGGTCATACTGTACCATAACTCTTACTTTGATTTATCGTTACTGAGGTCTGCTACCGAATTCCAGGTTACTTTCGTTGCTTCTTGTCATAGATATATAAATCCAAGTCCTTCAATGCTTCCTTATTACTGTTCATCTAAAGGATGGAATCCTTATTTCCTCTCGTACGTTGGAACTTTATCCATTTATTACTGATTCACCTCAATATTGATCTACAATCTACTACTGATAACTTGAAACCTCTCTTACGTAATCACTAGGGCTCACGTCTTATCGGGGAACATCTGAAATGTAGACTAATCCACCTTGGGCGATACCATGCTTTCATAACCCGTATTTCATAACATCCCAATGTGATTCACCTTATGTGGGCATTTTAATCCTGTACAATTCATGAAATTCCTTTCTTTTTTTTTCTTTTTTTCAAATAATAATTCAATCGAAGGCCCAAATGTCATCCTCTATCTATCATAATTACACCCTCATTCTACTTCCAGGGCAGCATTCCATCTCTTCTAAATGCCATTGGTCTTAGAATCCTTTAAGTTCATTCAGACTATACTGAGCTTTGTATAACTTAGAGAAACCATCAGCGCTTCTTGTTTTCATGGGCTTAATCCTGAGGATTTATCCATTCTTGTCACCTTCTCACTCGCCCTTTCTTATACTTACTCATGTCTTCCCAAGACCTTGTCGCTTTACCATACTTTAGCTTGCGACCTGCACATATCTATTTATATTATTCGCCACCTTCCTTCAACTTGCTTGCACCATATATTTCCTTATGTTATTCTGAAACATCAAGCGAGACATCACATCGTCTCCAACTCTTCTTTGGTCTCTTGACTAGATCTCTCGGTACCTAGAAACCATAGGTTGGAAGATATACTACTGACGATGTTGTTGTCATTCCTGGATACTGAATCCTCGTGCTTCAAGCCTTCTATCTGAAGTATGAACAGTTCATAACCTTCTGCGTTTGAGTATTTCGTACGTTGTTCACCTTTACCTTACTACCTTAAAATCTTGCATCGTATCTTCTATTTCTTTTATGACCTCCCTTCCACGTAGGTATAATTCACTTCCATAACTTGAAGCTCTATTATAATACTTACACCTCTTTAGATGATTCGGTGAGGGCTACATACTAACTTCTTATGAGGTTGGTACTCTTCTAATTGGCTTTATTGTAGAGCCATCATAAAGTATGGCTACTGTACTATCTCTCTTGTACCTTTGATATTAAGAGTGATTCTGCAATGTTCTCAATCACGAAGTCCATAATTTCTTGGGTCCAATAATCGAACTCCTGATTTACTTAGTTGATGTAACTCCTTAGTTTCCTTTTTCCTCTGATCAACCTTTACATAGGCTTAAGCTATCTTCTGATCTGCGGCTCATGGTGTTAGTTATTACTTTAGCCCTTCAAGGATGCTATGGAATATCCATGATTCAATCTTTGAACAATTCGATCCTTTGTCTATGACCTGGGCTCAATTCTTTCTTTTAACTTATACCGAAATCTTCTACGGCTGTATGATTGTCAACGTATATGCTGCATGGATAATACTCCGAACTCTTGGGTGCATTCATAACGTAACTCACTCTGGATCATCCATCGAATAATTCCTTTCGTTCCTTCTCAACTTTCTTTAAATGTAAGCTATTGCTTTTCCTGGTCTTTCTGCCCCCTTGTTACGTGCATACTTAGCTTATCTTAGTTCCCACGCATGTCGGAGTCTTCGTGCAACTCATATGATCTCGAATATTACTTTTGATTTTACTTCCCATTCATTAGCCACGGTAGGTTCCACTTTCTTATGGAGTGCATACAATGTTGTAGTGAGACTGTTGTTACAAGACCATTTCCTCTTTAGGTCACTGTGCTTAGGTTGAAGCCTTCTTTCTTATTTTCTCAGCTAGTCTTTCGTTGTAGTACTTAGGGAAGACCTTCTGACTCTTGTAAAGCTGCGAGCTTATTACATCGTATACTTGACGGAATTTTTGATGTTCTTCCTTGCCTATAATTATCCGTAGTTATTTATTTCCACGCCCTTGTGCTTGTAGGGTTGCTCCTGAACTGAAGTTTTGACTGTCTTCCCAGTGAGACTATCTTTTATTTTCATAACATTCATACATTACCCTTAACTACCCCGACTCCTATTTGAATATTTCTCAAGTATTACAATGTTATATCTGCAAGAATAAATTCCCCTTGTTGGGGTTCACTATGTTTATCTTGCACGATCTGTTGATTTGTCTGTATCCTCTTGTCTAGCCATAACTATGCTCTTCCTGAATCAACTACTAACTACTCATTGGCTCATTCTCATATCAATATTCTGCGTAATCTTTCATGGGTCATTTCCTTTATCTTAACTTATATCCCGTACTGGCTCCTTATTTATCAATAACATCTCAGGCAGCAACCCTTACCTCCTGTCCTTGACGTCGTGTTTGCATAATGTTATGGAATCATAGCATATCTGTAGGATTTGAATGAGTGCAATCTCATCCCTTTCTCATTTTTATCGCATTCTTCCTTTACCATTTCACAGTTACTAGAACCACTTAATTCTGACTTAATGCCACATCACACCATATTCCCCCTTCAGGGGAGCACTAATATTTAGTGCTATGATGATCTACGTATAGATGTTTTACCTTCTCATCTTTGGCATCTTTTCACATCATCGATGATCCTTACTCACCTCGCGGTAATCCTTATGTACCAAGGATAACGAAATTCCTCACTCGCGAGGGAGACACTTGGTGTAACTGGCACATACAGTCCCTTAAGCTTAACTTTACTCACCTTGCTTGCTTTAGGGAAGCGTCTTCCTGAATGACCTTTAAAGGGTATTCTTCTGTCGTCCATTCTATTTCGCCAGGACGCAATCTCTGAAATTCTCATGATGCCGACTATTACTCATTCCCTAGTTCATGTTTAGTTTATCTTGTTCATCAGTCCATGTTGATTTCTTATTACTCTAGGGTCTAATTGTTTTCTTTTGGTAATCACGATGGAGTCACGAACTTATTTCTCGAAGTGAGGATATGACTTTATGGCCTATACTCTTTTGTTGTCTCAAGGCCTGTCACCTCTCGTCCTTTCCTTCACTTGACTATAGACTCTGTAATACTGTCATCTTTTTGATCTACCGTTGTCATCCATGTATCACATCTTACTCATAATGCTTCATTTATTTTCTTCTTATTTCCCGCTAATATTTATGTCTATCACTTTATTCTAAAAACTCGAACAAGACATTCTTTTGCTTTTAGCTCCCCTTACTCCATCTACTGGCTCTTCGAGTTACCTAACATTCTTTCTCCACTAGGGATGGGAGCAACACTAAGGTAATATTTATCCCTTCAAGGCTTCCAGTGCCTATCTTTGTAGTATTCATATCTAGCTGTACTATTTTAGAGTGCACCCTCCGGGTGTCTCGCAAGGAGATCTATTAGCACATTTGCAATATCCTTCGGAAATGACAACTATCGCAAACAATTATCCATCATTTTGGGTTACCCTAACCCCAACTAGATCCTGACATCTTGCCTTCTCTTATACTAATTCTGTTAGCCCCCATAGGGCATAAATGAGATGGGTGTGGCCAATTGTACATACCTCTATTTTTGTTGAAGGTAACTCAAAAGGCTTATATTCCTCTACGATAATCTTTATTAGCTGGGTAGCTCGTACCCTTTTTCATCTTGCTTCTTTTACTTGCTAAAACTTTTATCTACCTTCCGATTCTCTTATTCCTTTTTACCATAAGAGTTGATAGACATTTTTGCCTTAGGGATCCTTATCAAGATGTTTTACACATCTTAGTACACACATGATCTGCTGAAGACCTCACATTTACTCATTATAAACATCATGAAAAATTGAGTTTCTCTGACTCAACTCTTCCACAGCTATATCTCTTACCAACCGTCTTTCTGGATGTAGGCATCGTCGTATTATGAATAAGATAGAGTTTAGGAAATTGAGTTCTTACAACTGAGCTCTACCACACGATGTAGAGTAAGAAGAAAGAGTGACAGTCCTAAATGCCCTGTAGCCTCCTTCTTATAAGTGTGGTGTACAACACACCCATAAACAAGACTCTACTACACACAACTTGTAGACTCCCTAAGACAGAACTGCTCTGATACCAATTTTGTCACGATCCAAACCTATGGGCCGCGACAGGCACGCGATACCATACTCAACCGAGTACCAACATAGCATATCATTCTTATCGTACTTTCATTGGCAAATGGGCCAAACGGGCCATCATGGGTGAACCAAAATGAGCATGGGGGAGTACTCCATATAGGACGACCCAACCTGATAGAAAAACTTACACATGTGACATACGGGCCTATAAGGCCAATGTGATCCATTATATTCTTAACATATAGGCCGACAAGGCCATACAAGTATTCGTATACATGACATCTGTCTACAAGCCTCTAAGAGTACATACTTATCATAAAGGACGGGACAGAGCCCCGCCATACCAAACAAGAAACTCCGGAGCAAATGGAGCTCACCAACATCTTCCGTTGAGCTGATAGCCTACTTGGAGGACTCTCGACCTGTCTATCCTAACCTGCAGGCATGAAACGCAGCGTCCCCAGGCAAAAGGGACGTCAGTACAAATAATGTACCGAGTATGTAAGGAATGAAAATCAGTAAATAATAGACAATAGACATAAGAGAGACATGGAGTAAAAGACTCGACATGTATATCTGAATATCTCTATGAATCATTTAATATTATAATGTCATACATATGCATATAAATGTCATACCATGCATACGTATATGCATTCATAAGATCATTACGCATCTGAGGGCATCCCATCATATCATCTCGGCCACTGTGGGCAATTCATCAACGTATACCAGCTTATCAGGTGGTGGTGCGTATATAACGCCATAACCTTTTCCCATATCCTACATACATATAATATATGCGTATATAATGCCATCTGGTCATGGGTCAATGTACATGTATAAATGCATGAAATGCGTAAGAAATACGTTAATAAGATTTTCTCAGAATGTCATAAAAATAATATGCCTATCGGATAAACTTTATCAAATACATATTTTTCTGAGACACATGAACAGAAGATATAATAATAATTCATATGGGGAATCAAGAATATAAGCATCTCTAGCATTTCTATGAATAGAGTCATTTATGGAAGTTGTGCATTTGCTCGTTTCGTTTGTGTCGTATAGATCATGCCAAAAGAAAAGAAGGGATAGCCTTAACATACCTGAGCCATTTCTCTTGACAATCCCTTTAATATACGTCAATTGCAACAAATCACGTAACGGCGAGATCGGAGTAGGGAAAAATCCATATGATATTCTTGCGAAAGATTGCACCGTACTTCCTTAAAATTGCAACATCTCACGTTGCTAAGATGCTAAGATATTTTGTTTGCATAAAGTCACGTACTAAGGATTAGAATGCAAACTTTTTGAATTTGCTGAAGCAGTAACGTTCCCATTCCCTTTCTTTAGGAGTTCCATCCGTATTTCATGTAGTCAAAAGCACTTAATTTTGTGGTCTTAAGAGGTCTTTTATATAATTGGACGTGGACCCACTTCTTTGATGACTTAGCAACCAAAATCCTCTAAAGTTGCCACCAAGTTACATGTTTATGAGTCATAAATCTTGAAATTGGGGGCTTCCACGTTAAGACCCCCTTAAACTTATCCAAATTATTTTAATTTCTTAATTAACTTCATTACTTAATTAATCTCCCAACAATTAATCAATTTTCCACATAATTAAGAATCATCTCAAATTACTTAAAATACTACTTAATTTTAATACACCTTATACACCTGACTATCATGGCCATGTGGTACCTTGTATGGTACTAGTCCATAAATACCGAGTATTTTAGATCAGACCGTATTTCATCCCAAAATGTCAAACTTTGATGAAATTCCTTTTCTTCGATTTGCTTACCCTTTCTCCTTCACGAATTTACTCATCACGTGTTTGAAATAGCATAATGCTTATAATTTCAAAATAACCTCATTCCCAAACTTTACGTCGATTAACTTACGACGAAACTTCAACGTACGAAAATGCGGGATGTAATATCTTATTTCCGAGCTTTCATCAATTTACTTATGGCAAATTTTTACGTACGAAAACATGGGGTGTAACGAAAACCTCAAACGGAAGAAGCACGCTAGGACATAATGAGTTGGTCTTACGTTTGGAGAAGGAAATCCTGGAGCTGCAGGGTGAGCTGGAGCAGGTCCAAAATCTGACAAACCTTTCCCTTACTCTAAATGTCCCTGACATCAACCAGCAAAACACAACCACTCAGAACCAAACACTACCACAAAATACACAAAACAAAAATCCACCACTCAAAGCTCTGAATCCTCCCGCGTCGCACCAGTATCATAATCTCGCACCTCCCTAAAACCTTAACCCACCACCAATGCAAACCCCTCAACAACACCATCCTCACCCGACCCAATATCCGCAAATCACCACTTATCTTACTCCTCAAAACACACCACAACTTACCCCTGACCCCCCTCAAACTTCAATCAATGATCACCCATATACCCAAGTTCCAGGAACTCATCAAGGAAACCCGATATACATGGAAACCTTATCGCATACCCCGCAACAAACCTTATACATACCTGAGCCAACCGAGAAGGACCTTCTCATTCAAAACATGGCAGAAGAACTAAAGAAATTGACGGGGAGAGTTCCAGAGTGTTGAAGGTGGGAAGGGTGTTGAAGGTTTAAACTATGAAGATTTGTGTATCTAGCCAGATGTGGAACTGCTTGAGGGTTACAAACCTCCCAAGTTTGAGATGTTTGATAGCACTGGTGATCCAAAGCTACATCTGAGAACCTACTGCGATAAGCTTGTAGGAGTGGGTAAGAATGAATAAATCTACATGAAATTGTTCATGCGAAGTCTTACAGGAAATGCATTATCTTGGTATATAAGTTAGAATCTAATAAGTGGGGGAATTGGGTGAGCATGGCATCAGATTTCATGGATAGATTCAAGTTCAATACAGAGAACGCGCCAGACGTTTTCTATATCCAGAACCTCAAGAAGAAGCTGACAGAAAACTTTTGTGAATATGCTACTAGTTAGAAATCAGATACCACCAAGGTAAGGCCACCACTTGAAGAAGAACAAATGAACAAGTTCTTTCTCAGAGCACAGGATCCTCGGTATTATGAAAGGTTGATGGTTATCGAAAATCACAAGTTCTCAGACATTATCAAGTTAGGAAAAAGGATATAAGAAGGAATCAAGATTGGGATGGTGACTAATTTCGAGGCACTGCAAGCCACAAACAAATCCTTACAATCAGGAGGCATCTCAAAGAAGAAAGAAGTGGGTGCCGTGATGGTAGCCCAGGGCCCTAAGTCTCCTCTTACATACCAAACACCTCCACCCACATATCAACCATCACCTCCAAAATACCAATACCCCACAACCACCTACCATGCCTATAACACCCAACCTGCATATTATTATTAACCTCCACCCGCCCGCCAAAACCACCCAAAGCCACGACCAAATTTTGACCGCAGAGCTCCTAGACAATACACCCTAATCGCCGCACCCATAGCCCAATTGTATGAGAGATTAAAGGTCACCGGTTACGTCACCCATATTCCTGTTGTTGCTGTTGAGAACCCTTCCTAGTGGGTTAATGTAAGGCCCCGTAAAAATTTCCTAATGAATTAGGATTTTAAAGTGCGCCAGCGGTATTTGGGAATAACGTATTCGAGTATTAAAGGATACCTATGGGATAGAGCCACATCATTTTGAAATAAAAATGTATGTTTAAGGTGTGTTGGAAAGTACTACGGAGTTTTGTGAATGGCAAGAATTTGTGTGGAATAAGTTGGATATATTGAGTGGAAAGGACGTCTTAATTAGCATCGGACCCGACATCAAATAAATTCCACTCCAAAAATTTAAATATAGGTGGTGATATACCTATCAAATTAAAGCCCTTTGAGTCTAGTTTCCAACACATCAAACCGTTTGTCATTTGCATATGTATACAGAAAGTTATGGCCATTTTACCAGACCTATGCCATATGCGCGCCCAGATGCGCGGCCGTGCATGTAAGGGATTTTTTGCCTCGTGTGCGTAGCCAGATGCGCGGTCACTTGCCCAGGTGTGTGGCCGTGCATGTAGGAGCCCTATAAATACCCCCAAGGCCGGGTAGAGAGAGGGGCTAAGTCATTTCTTTGAGCTAGGTTGTGTTGGTATTGTAGAGATTGTAAAATAAATTAATTGATAAGATTTATGGGTTGGGAGTGAATTGTTGGGCATGCATGTGCTAATGGAAGTTGTGGATGCCCTAGAGATGATTGTGAGGTGAATCATTTGTGTGGAAGGTGGTTGTTAGGTGAAGAAATTCCATTGGAGGAGATTGTATAAAGATATGCACACTAGATGTTTGATAAAAAGTCTAAATGACTTAAAGTATAGAAATCTTGCTAATATTGGTGCAATTGTGTTGCATTGTTGTAGATTGAAGTTGTTTAGTATGGTGGAACATCGTAGTATTATTAAGGGACGAATTCCAGGTATGTTGGCTAAACTCTCTCTTAGACTTTAATTCCATGATGTTCCCATAAGTTTCAAGTATTGTTGGCTCAAGTTTCTTATTCCCATGTTCTGACTTGTTCCCAATAAATTCGATTGTCCCGAGTAAGCAAGTGTCGAGAACTATGTATTCACAATGTGTTCCAAATGTTTCTATCACATTATGTTATCCTTCGGGAATGTGTTCAAGAATGATATGTGTATTAAAATATTATGGCTTTGAGTCGTGTTTCAAATAGAAGTCCATTGTGCTTAACTTGGGAAGAATACTCCATGCGTCTAAAACTCCAATCTCTTATATGTGTACCTAAAATCTTGAATTAAAATACTTTGTTGTTGATAATCTATAAGGATGCTTGAAAGTGAAAGAAGGGGATTGGAGATGGAAAGTGTGGCCACCGTGCCAATAATGAGAGTTATACATGTGCCCAAATATGGTTGTTTTAACTAATGCTATGCTTTGTAAGTATTTCCATTGTGTAGCTCTTATATATATTCATGAGTTGAGATTGTGTATTGCCCTTTTGTGAAAAAGTATTTCAAGATTAAATGACGTGTTACTCGTTTATGATTTTAACTTGTGCTTCGATTGCCAACCATTTTACTCCATTTCTTGGAAAGAAATCCATTGTGTTTAAAATCTTCATTACTAATGAACTTAAAGTTGTGATTTCCGGAATATACTATATGTTGATGTGTCACGACCCAAATCGGAGGGTCGCGACGGGCACCCGGTGCCTTACTCAGCCGAGTACCAACGTAACATATCTTTCTTATCACACCATCATAGGTAAATGGGCCAGAAGGGCCATCATGAGAAAACTAGAATAAAACATAAGGGAATACTAGACATAGGATGACCCAATATGATATAGAGTATACACGTGACATACGGGTCTATAAGGCCGATATGATCATTTGTACACTCAAAACATAGGCCGATAAAGCCATACAAGTATCCATATACATGACATCTGTCTAAAAGCCTCTAAGAGTACATAAACGCCATAAAGGACGAGACAGGGCCCCGCCATATCAATCAATACATATCCAAATCATATTGACCAAATAGGCAACTCCGGCAAAAAGGACGTCAGTACAAATAAGTACCAAGTATGTAAGGCATGAATGAAACATGGTGTAAAGAACTCAACATGACTGTCAATCGTGAAACATTTATAATGTCATGCATATGCATGTAAATGTCATACCATGCCTAGGTATAGGAGTACATAACATCATCAAGCCTCTGAGGGCATCCCATCATATCATCTCGGCCTCTATGGGCAAAATCATCAATGTATACCAGCTGATACGGTGGTGATGCGTATATAACGTCGTAACCTTTTCCCATATCCCATATACATATAATATACGCATATATAACGCCATCTGGTCATGGGTCAATGTACATGTATAAATGAATGTAATGCATAATGAAGTAAGTCAATAAGATCTCTCGGATAAACTTTATCAACTTACGTATTTTTCTAAGACCCGTGGACAGATGATATAATAATAGGACCATTGTTAAGCTTACGGAAGCTAGAACTCAACACAAATGAGCCACTAGCTCATCTACAAAATTTTGGACAGCACCTCCCCTTATTCTTTTCACTTTCCTCAATTCCACAAACAAGACCAACATGTCCAAAACCTCAACAAACATATTACATCAATATCCAACCTTATATCCATCGCAATACATCACCAAAATAGTCCACACAATCTCATACAACAACCAAGTTCTACTTTGCGCTTTTCCATCCATATAACTTAGCTAGAACTTGAATACACTTCACTAATGACAACCAAAATATACTCAGGTTATACATACTGATTTTTAAGCCACAACACCACATAAAAACGAACTCCTAATAGTCCACAAATTACAACAACTGAAAACTTATTTTCAGATTATTACCTCATCAATTCTTACTCCCACAACTTAGTTAAGGCACAAATAAGATTAAACACAACATGTCCAAGACAATACTCCTATGTAACAGACATATAATAATATGAAACTACTCCAAACGGTCCATAACACCACAATAACTGCAACTCAATTTCCAGCCCCTACTTCACAAGTCTTTCACCAAACATCCTAGCTAGAACTTAGATAAACTCAAATATATGAAGGAGGGAGGGTTTTCTTACCTATATCAGATCTTATAGGGATGAAACAATGATAGTATATTTCCTTTATGGCCATTAACTTGCTTTACATCAGATCCTTTAAGATTGGAGATTACCCTTTAACTTGAATTAAAAGAAGAAGAAGATTATCAATTTCTTGAGAGTTTGGAGTAGGTCAATTTGGGAGAGAATTTCTTGGCTCTCTTTATGTTTCTACTAATTGGATATTATGAGGATATATGACTTGATTCAGCCCCTAAAAGGGCCCTCTTGGCTAACCTACACATGTCCATTTAGGTGGACTAATTTGGGCCTTCTCTTTGAGCAAGAAGGTGACACACCTACTTGTCACCTGTTTGGTTAATTAATAGGTATCACATGCTGCCCTTATTCACTTAGACACATATCTTACCCTCATTTAATAGTCACGAAATGTGTTAAGTAGCTCAAGCTAGTAGGACGGGTAAGCAAGTAGCTCAAACAAGTATCCCGGTAAGCAAGCAACCATATTTTATGTATCCATTATCTCATTTGTTTTCCCAAGTCTCATTCAACTTAACTTACTTAAAACTTCTATAAACCTTCCTTATCCTTGTAGAGGGATTTCATTCCTTCTGAGCTTACATCAACCGACTTACGACATACTTTTATGTACAAAAACATAGGGTGTAACATGATGTTTATGTCGATGATCCTTGAAAGTAAAGAAATAAAAGTGTGAAATATAAGATACGGCCACCGTGTCTTGGGATGAGGAATCATAAGTATGGCCAAGAGAGCCAATGGAATTATAATGATGTTGTGTATGGTTGAAGGTACTAACAAGGCTATATATAGTGTGAAAGGTAATGAGGTGAATATAAAATATATTTGTGCTTTTGTTTCCCTTGTGTGCAAATCAAAAATATTTTTGGGAGTATCATTAGCAAATTGAGGAAGGGTGGGTCATAAGGCCCATGCCCGAAAATACACATATCGGTGTAGGGGTGGATTATGATTATTCCCCTTGTTTGGGATGATATTGAAATATTGATGTGATTGTGGTTATTCCCCTTAATTAGGACGAGGTTGATATTAGATGTGAATTGGAAAGTCAACCCACATGGCATATGTGGGAAGGCAGCCTAGCCGATCGGGTGGAGATTGGATGCCATGTTACGCACATGGTGGTACTACTCTTGGTAACACCTTTCTTTCGCACCATATTGTTCGTGGGGAGATGGCCTAGCCGATCGGGCGTGATTGAACTTCTTGCTAAAAATACGGTGGTATATCGGTGCTAATGAGCCCAACCAATAATATATAATATTTTTCGTATGTTGAAAATTATTATGTTTTAACTTGGCATTTGGATATCATTGATTGTTATTTGTTGCTCCATGGTATTTCCCCTTCTGTTATTTGTGTTCTATTTCGAAATAGAACATTTAGCTTTACATACTAGTACTACTCTACATGTACTAATATCCTTTTTGTCGGGGGCGCTGCATCTTCAATGGATGCAGGTGGTTCATCAGCGGGCAGCTTTAGTCCTCATTAGTAGTCACTCTCTATTCAGCAGGTTTTGATGAGCCCTACTCTATTTCGGGCTTTATGTCATTTGACGTTGTATTTTGTGCTTTGAGGTATAGCCGGGGCCTTATCGCCGGAACTTCCATTCTTCACTTATGTTGTACTTAGAGGCTCCGTAGACAGGTTGTGGGTGGTATTCGATGTTGGAAATTGAACTAGAAATGTTGGTATTTGGCAAATATGTTTTTCATTAAATCTATAAACTTGTAATATTTTAGGAATCATAAATGAATATCCTTTGAGTAATGGAAAAAGAATGAGGGATACTTGTAATAAATGAAATTGCTAATGGTAATGAAATGGGTGTTGTTTATGAAATCCTTTCGATGTTTAATTAATGGAGTACATCTCCACTCTATTCATGGGCAAGGTCGGGTAGAAAGTATCTAGCACGCTTGCTTGACCGGGTTATTTTGGTTGAGCGCCGGTTACGCTCCCCGAGATCGGGGCGTGACAGTTAACCCCAACAAAACTTGTGCCTACCATTCAGGCATGAAGGGCCATACCATCGAAAAATGCCATATGTTGAAGGACAAGATTCAGACATTGATCGACACCAAAGTTATACAGGCAAAGGAAGCCGCACCAAATGTCCGCAATAACCCTCTCCCGGATCATAGGGGCGAGGGAGTGAATGTGGTAGAAACTGAGGAGGAATGGGACCAGGAGGGATCCATCAGACTTATTCGAGAGGGGGATGCTCCTAAGACATCTCCTGTCACCCTCTCGCCGATTGTAGTGCAAACCCAGGCACCATTTGAGGTCAAGGTAGCTACGCCTTTCACTATGATGGTAGCTCCCACACCATCTTATAAGTCTGATGCCGTCCCATGGGATTATGTCATGGAGGCAAGAAGAAATGGAAAAGCCAAGTTGGAAGAGACAGGTTCTGCGCAAGGTATGACTAGAACTGGCAGAGTTTATACACCTGAAAATCTTGAACGAACAAGCAAAGAAGCTGCATCTAAGCCACCTGTAGTTGAGACGAGCATTGATTATCATTGGAGGAAGGAACATGCGAGAGAATACTCTGCTGTTGATCACCTGAACAAGACTCCCGCCCAGATATCCTTTTTGTCACTGTTGCAAAATTCAGAGCGCACAAGAATACCTTGATGAAAGTGTTAAGCGAAACTTATGTGCCCCCCGGTATCACTAGCGAGGAGATGGCTAACATGGTCGGACAGGTACTGGAGAGTCACAAAATTACTTTCCACGAAGATGAGTTACCGCCAGAAGGGTTGAGCCACAATAAAGCGTTGCACATCACTGTGCAATTTGAGGACAAGTTCATTGCCAGGGTCTTGATAGACGGAGGTTCAAGCCTGAACATATGCCCGCGGACCACTGTGAAAAGACTAGGTAAAAGGCCTGCATGAGATACAGATGGGAAGCATGAATGTGAAAGCGTTCGACGGATCCCAGAGATTCACTATTGGAGAAATCAACCTTGATCTACAGATGGGCCCGACCTGGTTTGATGTTGAATTCCAAGTGCTAGACATATCCGCTACCTACAACTTGTTATTGGGACAACCATGGATACACGCAGCTGGGACAGTCGCTTCTACTCTGCACCAGGTTTTGATGTTCGAGTGGAATCATCAGGAGGTGATCATTCATGGATATGGAAGCAACCTTATTTACACCAACCAAACCGTGCCAGCCATCGAAAATAGGAGGAAATTGGGAGGAGAAACATACCACCGCATTGAGCGGGTAAACGCAATTGAGAAGGATCTATGGTGGAGCAATAAGATAGAAAACATGTTGATGTGTTTGGGATATGAACCAGGCAAGGGTCTTGGCCGAAAACTTCAGGGGATCACAGAACCCATATGACCACAGTATCATGGAAGAACCTTTGTGCTTGGGTATGAATATACAATGCAAGAATACCAGGATTGGACACCGTCGTGGTGCACCGATTACTATCCGCTAGAACAACCCATACCACCGCTACACCAGATATTCCACCAAACTAATGTGATTTGGGGATTCGAGGAAGATGAGATTTTGGCCGATATGAGGAAGCTATTTCTGGACAAGGAAAATATGGACTGCAACACAATTTTAGAGGAGGAGGAGGAAGACCTTAATATTCAGACAGTGGGAGAAGGAGTTGTTCTCAAGAACTGGACTGTTGCACCGTCCCGGGCTTGTCGAGTACCAGGGTAGCCTTGGCAGAATTAGCATGACTTATTTTTAAATTGTTTTTGAGCATTTAAGATATTTTCAGTGTTTTGTTTTAAAATAATAACTCGAGCCATCGAGTCGTACTTGTTGATAATTTTATGTTTTATTAATACATTATTGCTTTTCGTTTATTTATTATTATCTTTCTCATTCTTTTCAGCGTAATTATTACATATCCTGATGAACCTATGAATGTGATATATATTGAGACAACGCAACATCAAGAAAGTGATTCGGAAGTTTTGGAAGATGACCTAATACCTTAGGAAATTGTCAAAGAAGTAGAGAATTGTGAAAACAAACCAAAATCCAACTTGGAAGAAACTGAGGCAGTTAAGTTAGGGGATTCTGAAACAGTCAATGAAACTCGCATAAGCATTCATCTATCATCGTCCAAGAAGGAAGAGTATGTCAGGTTTCTAAAAGAATGAGGTTTGCATCTTGGGACTCAGATTAGCCATCGACATTAATGTTCAAGAGTTGCTGGTAATCGGAGATTCAGATCTATTGGTACACCAAGTACTAGGAGAATTGGCTACCAAGAACACTAAAATATTGCCATAACTGCATTGTGTGCAAGATTTGATCAAGAGGTTCACGAAGATAGAATTCAAACATGTTCCAAGGATGAATGGGTTCGCAGATGCATTGACTACCTTGTCTTCCATGATATAATATCCAGACAAGAACTTCATCGATCCTATCCTGATTGAGATTCGTAAGCAGCTAGCTTATTGCGCTCATGTTGAAGAAGAGTTTGATGGAAATATATGGTTTCACGATATCAAGGAATATTTGGAGAAGGGAGAATACCCTAAAAATGCCACACACACCCAGAAGCGCACGCTTCGATGATTGGCCAACCATTTCTTTCAGAGCAGGGGAATTCTGCATAGAAGGACTCCTGATTTGGGATTACTGCGATGTGTCGATGCCAAGGAGGCATATATATTTCTCGATGAAATACATGCCGGAACTTGTGGACCTCACATGAACGGTTTCGTTTTGGCCAAGAAGATATTAAGGGCAGGGTATTTCTGGATAACTATGTAGACAGTCTGCATCAAATATGTTCAAAAGTGCCACCAATGCCAGGTACATGTTGATATGATACGAGTGTCGCCCAAGAAACTCAATGCAATTAGTTCACCCAGGTCTTTCTCTTCCTGGGGCATGGATGTCATCGGACCAATTGAACCTATTGCTTCCAACAGACACAAATTCATTTTGGTGGCTATAGATTACCTCAAACAATGGGTTGAAGTCGTTTCCTATAAGGCCGTGACTAAGAAGGTCATAGCAGATTTTGTTCAGGATCGTATTGTTTGTCGATTTAGAGTACCTGAGTCAATCGTTACCGACAACGCCGCTAATATCAACAGTGATCTAATGAAAGCCATGTGTGAAACATTCAAGATCAAACACCGGAATTCTACAACATACAAGCCGCAGATGAATGGAGCCGTGGAAGTCGCCAATAAGAACGTCAAGAAGATATTAAGGAAGATAGTTGATAACTACAAGCAATGGCATGATAAGTTACCATTTGCTCTGCCCGGGTACCACACCACAGTTCGTACGTCAATTGGGGCAACTCCCTATCTACTGCTCTATTGTACTAAAGTTGTTATACCTGCCAAGGTGGAGATTCCTTCCCTAAGAATCATCTAGGAGGCTGAGCTCAGCGACGCGGAATGGATACGGAGCCAGTATGAGCAACTGGATCTCATTGACGGTAAAAGGATAAATGCAGTGTGTCACGGTCAACTCTACCAGAATAGAATGGCAAGTGCTTTCAACAAAAAAGGTTAGATCGCGGCAATCACACCGAGGAAATTCGTGTTGAAATGGATCTTCCCGTATCAGGATGAAGCAAAAGGGAAGTTCTCACCTAACTGGCAAGGCTCTTACATGGTTCACCGAGTACTGACAGGAGGATAATTTATACTTTCAGAGATGGATGGAGAAATATGGCCAAAAGCTATTAATGCAGACGCAGTCAAAAGATATTTGGTTTGAGATTATGTTTGCACTTTCTATTTGATATAACCTGAACTACGCTTGACCTGATTCCTGTTTAAGTGGGGATACGTAGGCAGCTCTGTGGGTTTGGTCACATCATAATAAAATCTTCATCCCCCCCTCCCCATATGGTCAAAAACTGGGGCAAGATTTCGAGTTCGTCAATTCTCATTATGTCAAGGATCACCAAGAAGTGTATCGCCAGAAGTATGCATTTAAACTGGGACAGAACTTTGAGGAGGGTCCTCAAAATTCCAAGTTGAGGAGGTTGCAATGTCTCAAAAGCGTGTCACAGTCGTCGATTCGACAAAATTATTTGCTTTTATGCATTTTCACATATTTCGAACAACTACATTTTTATATAAATGATTTGTCACAAATGCATATTTTTGAAAATTTCATTTTTTTGTAATTGCCAGATGTTACCCATGGTGACTCGAACAAGGCAGCAAGACAAGGAGCAAAGGCGAAATGAAGAATCAAAGGAATGAACCAACCTTTCCCCCAAAGAACTCACGATTTTTCTTTGGATGCAGGCATAACGAACATGACAAGCACGCCCGTAAATTCATAACAAGAGTGCTATCTTTACTGACAGAAGTCACCAAGCACAAACGCGCCAAGCTGACTTTCTTTCTCATATTTAATCTTCGTCTTAGGGCTAAGCACTGCCCTTATTCTTTGCATGAGGCTAAGCACTGCCTCCATCATTGCATAAGGCTAAGCACTGCCTTACCTTTGTATGAGACTAAACACTGCCCTCATTCTTCGCATAAGGTTAAGCATTGGCTTTCCTTTGTATGAGGTTAAGCACTGCCCCCATTCTTTGCATGAGGCTAAGCGCTGCCTCCATTATTTCATAAGGATAAGCACTACCTTTCCTTTGTATGAGACTAAGTATTTTCTCCATCCTTTGCATGAGGCTAAGCACTGCCTTCCTTTGCATAAGACTAAGCATTGTCTCCGTTACATTGTATAAGGCTAAGCATTGCTTCCATCACTGCAAAAGGCTAAGTACTACCTTTCTTTGTATGAGACTAAGCACTATCTCCTTTACATTGCATAAGACTAAGCATTGCCTCCATCATTGCATAAGGCTAAACACTGCCTTCCTCTGCATAGGGCTAAACACCACCCTCATCACATACAAGGCTAAGCGCTGCCTTGTCTCGTTCTCGCATACAACTAAGCATCAGTTTTTCCCGCTATCAAACAATCGATATCTCCGCATCTTTGCATTTCATGGGCTGAAACGTCGCCATATTGTCTGAAGGCGTCATAGTCTAAAAGCATCATCCTCCTAGCCCGAAGACATCATTCCATGGCCTGAAGATCTCTCGAAGGTGCATATCATTATTCAAAGGCGTCATACTCCTTGGCCCGAGGAAACCATTTCATGGCCTGCGAATCCCTTATCATACAATTCTTGGCCCAGGACGTCATGGTCTAAGGACATCATCCTCATCATCCAAAGACAACTCTCATGGTCCGAAGGGAATTTGCATCATGTTTAAATTTCCGCAATAACCACATATATGTTTGCATACATCATGTTTTATGTTTTGCAGGTAACTCGGGAGGTAACCGTTCTACAAACAGGAGCAACCATCACTCCGGATTCCGTTCACAAAGTTCACATCATTCGACCATCTCAAACGTAAACCAATGATCGGCAATTGATTTCTCTTTGTTCCGTAACCACCCAAACATTTATCTCGAATATCAGTAACATTCAAATTCGCATTCAGAGCTCTACCTAAAATTGTCCGTTATTCATGACACTATCCTATCCAAGATATCCTTTTTCGAAACATCTGACTACTTTTATAGAAACTCCATTGGTTTCGTTCGTCATTGGATCCAGAACTACACATGACCTGATTCCCGTAACACCAGGGATATGTAGGCAACTCAAGAACAAGGGTTCGGGCCCATTTTTTCAAACATACATCATCTTCTCTCATTTCGGACAAAATTGGTCATCATTTTCTTTACCCGACAACTCTTTCATCATTCCCAGGTAAAGAGGGGAAGCTATTGATACTCAATTTTGCCCTCATATTTTATAAAGTATTCCATATACTTTCAAAATATCATTTTTACATTATTACCCAATTTACAAGGGTCATATAAGTATTTTCTATAATATTTATAATTCTTAAAGCTTTAAAATTGAGTTTTTTTTTGCATTTAAATTAAATATTTATTAATTATCCCTTCAAATTATTTTGGGATGATTTGATCATCCAAATTTATTATTTTTACCAACGCGTGTGTTTTATAATATTTTACTTCATTTCATATAATTACGTTTGCATTTTTGAACTATTTACGCATTTTTGCAATAATAGCCTATATTTTACAATTAATTGCATTTATCATTTTATTCAGGGTCAAAATAATTTTGTATATTTTCAGCTATTATGTTAAAATATTAAGTTGCATAAATAGTATTTTTAAATTTATTTAGCAATTTTATTAAATTGTTTTTCCCTTAATTTCTTGTATTTAAAATCTGGCCCAAAACAGGTCAAATTTCGGACCCAATCCACCAGCCCATACCCTAAACTCCAGCCCAATGACCCCTAGGCCAATACTAGCGACCCACTACCCCATACTCGTCCACTAACCCGATCTGCATTCCATTAAATCCTAGCCGTTGATCTCCCAAGATCAACGACCCACAAGCCATCTCTCCTCTTCTAATTAACTTCACCCCAAACCCTAACCTCATTTTACCCTGTCAGCCGCCTCTATACTCTCTCAAACCTTCCCCTCTCCTCACAAACCCTAGTCGCCACCCCAATTCTTCTCCGAATCCAACTCATCCATGGATTCTTACCATGATTTACTTACCTTTCACGGATTATACCGCTATTACCTGCGTAAATATGGTGTTACATAGTACTTGCCCATTTTTGGCAAGTACCAGTCTCTGAATCAAAGGAAATCGGCTTCACTCTCCAAGATTTGGACGATATTTCATTTGTATACGTTCATAGAAAGGCTTTGAGGGTCTGATTCACTGAGATCTCCGGCCAATTTATGATCCAAGTCAAACTAGGGTTTACTTGGTTTGTTCTCCTAATTTGATTCTAAATTGATTTTTTGTATGTTCTTCTTTCCTTGTTCATGTTCGATTGACTGTATTTCCTTATTTGTGTGTTGATTTTTATTGCTATATAAACTCCCTTTCCTCATTTCCCCTCGAAGATGAAAAACTACTCTTATTGGTACTGCTTTCTCAAACTCACTCACTCTAAACTATTCTAAGATTATACTCTTGGCCGGCTCAAAGGCAAGGCCACCAGAATCTGACTATTAGACCTCTCTCAGTGTGAGCAGTGTGTGTGGTTCATCTGAGATCCTTGGGAACTCTAACATACTGAGAATCTTGGGGTTTCTACTGCTCTCTCCTTGTTACTGATAAGCAAGCAACTGGCACTAATTTTCTACCTTATTAGCTTGTTAATTCTTTAAACTGGTGAGTAATAAGGCTCTTATAATTCCATTATCTTTTGCTTGTGTTCATGTCATTTAGGACTTTGTGAATCCATATGCTATTGTTTCTTTTATTCGTATTCATGTTTGCCTTAGCATTATCATGTACCATGTGCTTTGCTAGTATCTAAACCTACTTGAATTCTGAGCTTCGACCCAGGCTTGTTATATGTGGGTAATTTAAATGATTTCTGATTACCTTTAGCCTGCTCTGCTATTTTGATCACTTATTACTCTTCATGGATCCTTTCACATGCCTTGTGTTGGATTCTTGTATTCTTATGGGGATTATATCCTGCCCAGAACTTGCTTGAATGAATTACTTTTTATGAATCCTTCATGTATGTTCTATTGTTTCCCTGCTTTATGCTTATATGTGCCTTATGTGCCAGCTACCATCTCAGTGTTTTAGCCAAGCATGTTGCTCTCTAATGTGGTGTTTGGTCAATACTGCATTCTTTATTATTGTCTAGATTTTTAGATAAATCCCAATACACTTAGTTTCTATTATCGTGCATAGTCTACTGACTTAATTCTGAAGTATGTCTATTCTATTTGACCATAAGATTGACATATCTTCTTACCATGATGTCTTTGGACTTAGGAATTTTTGTGTTACACTCAGCATGATTAGGATTCTTATTGACTGTTATAGACCATGCCTACTTGCTTTTTTACAATATGTAATTGCCATTCTCTGACTATAACTCTATCAGACCTTCATGCCTTTGATTCCTAGTTTTAAGATCCCTTTTAGGCTAATTCTGGCTCATGCTTTACTCTAAACTTGTTGTTCTGGAAAACTAAGCATGTATGTGTGCTTACCCTGTTAACCTAAGTGACATGCCTCTCTAACTCTTCTAATGTTGCGCATGCTATACTCTTTCACTTGTTGTGAACCTATGTTGTTAGTTTTCATGTCAAACTCACCATGTGGAAACTAAGTTCTACTGGTTGTCGTAGTTTCGTGTTCAAGCCCTTGTTTGACTAATCCTGTCACTCTAGCTTCTACAATGCAAGTGCCAATATGCTTTATGTGAATCATGCTGAATATCATGTAATCCTGTCTCAATAAGGGATTGCTTCAGGGCTGTTTAATTGATTGCTATGTGTTGTTCGTTAACTTATATAGTTAAGTGGTTAATCTATAATTGCTATGTTTGGTATGAGTTCATGTGTGACCCTGGGCTGTGAAAATGGACACACCCTCTTGTTTAAGATGCGTTTGGATCTATGTCTGCTATTCGTGTGAAAGTGAGCATGTTGAAGGCCCAGACAGTACTGGTGTCACGACCCAAAATCCAACTAGTCGTGATGGCACCTAACCCAATCCGCTAAGTAAGCCAGTTATCAACTATCCAATTCCAATGAAATTTAATAAGACAATTAAGTAAAAGAAAATATCTAAATATTATACATTCCCCAAGGACTGGTAGTATAAATCATGAGCTTCTAAGATTAGAATTTACAAAGCTGGTATGAAATAAATACATCATCTGTTCAAAATGTACATAAACATATTTTTATAAATCTAAGGCTACCATGAACAAGAGACAGCTACGACCGGAACACACGTACGTCTCCTAATCCAGCTCACGTCGATCCCAGCAACATCAGCATCCAATATTTGCACGCAAGGTGCAGAAGTGTAATATGAGTACAACTGACCCCATGTACTCAATAAGTAACAAACCTAACCTTAGGTTAAAAGTAGTGACGAGCTAGAACGAAGGTCGGGTCCAACACCAATAGCCAACAACAGTCCGTAATAGCGTAAAGCAAGTAATATAAGAAGTAACTCGGAGATAAAATGCACAGCTTAATCATGATTTCTGAAAAGAGTTCTGCCTCTCAAGTGTATCAGTGAAAACTCATGTCTTTTACCAAAGTTGCCAAAATTGAAAACAGTAATTTTCACAAAAATCCTTTCAACAATAAAGATTTTATTGTTTCATGATATTACTCAAAGGCATAATGGTCTTATTATGACACTCCAAAAGATTTTATTGACGTACTTCTCATGCATTGCATTCATTTACATTGATCCATGACCAGATGACGTTATATACGTGAAGCCAGTGGCTCGTTTTGTACAAGGTTCTCTAATTGATTGAGCGGAGGCACTACTAGAAATTCGGTAAAAGTCGACCAAAAAAACCGACAAACGTTAGTCGGTAATGGCAAAAAACCGACCAAAACGCGACCATTTATATGTGGACGGTATTTTTGTGGTCAGAAAGGCATACCGACCAAAGTTGGTCGGAAATTACCGACCAACTTTGGTCGGTCAATTAAATTAAAAAAAATATATTGCAAAAAAAACCCGACCAAAGTTGGTCGGTATTTTAATTATGTAATAAAAAGATTCACCATCTGGGAATCGAACCGAGGTCTGTACTGTGGCAGGATACTATTCTACTACTAGACCATTGATACATTTTGTTTTAAGACTATCTTTTATTTGATTTATACTCTTTAATTGAATTTTCGCACGAAAATAACCGACCAAAGTTGGTCGGTTTTATTAAAAAGTAAAATTACCGACCAAAGTTGGTCGGTTTTTTTAAATGACCGGCCGAATTAACCGACCAATTTTGGTCGGTTTTTTTAATATTAATTTTTATTTATTTTAATTGAAAAACCGACCAAAGTTGGTCGGTTTCTTGAAACATAAATTTCGCGAGACACAAAAATAGTTTCCCGCATTTTTGCGCCAAAGAAAACCGATCAAACTTGGTCGGTTTCGTAAAAAAAATATATATTTTTTTTTTTTGAAAAACCGACCAACTTTGGTCAGTTTTTTGGTCGGTTTTTTGACCGACCAAAGTTGGTCGGTCGATTTTGATCGGTTTTTGTCGAATTTCTAGTAGTGCGAATTTGCTATGTACAATATGCCTTGTTCGCGTCAGCAGTCTGATTCCAAAATACCTGCAAAGGATTCAAAGTTAGTAGTAGTTATACCAGGAGAATTTTGAATCAATAGATAATAGGATTTTAACTTGAAAATAATTGAGTTACATTCTTCCTAAGGCTTTTTTTGAAATGCATTTGCAGTAATAGTTGCATCCACCAAATCATCGACATCATAAACAACATCTCTCAACTTTTTTAGCCAATCTCTCACTTCATGGTTCTTTGGTTGCTGCTCATTTGCATCTAAAAGTATAGCTTTGATGGATGATAAAGTGCTTTGGAGTTTTTTAGCTCTATCTTAACATTCCGAGCTAGACTGATCTCATATATATCAATTAAAGAAACTTTTGCCAAATCTCGTTCAAAGAACCTGGGATCCGAAAAAACTCATTTAACCGAATACCATTAGAAATTGTATGAACCAGTTCAATTAGAGCGTAATGAACGTAAAAGATACAACAAATCTTAACATATTTGGATTGAGGCTCAATTAATTGGTATACTTGGCTTTCAGCTACTTTTGCTTTTATAAGAATTCTAGACACAACATCAAAATATTAGACTATATAGTAGGTGAACAGAAGGCAATTGGAACTATCTTGCAGATTAGAAATACAATATCCAAAAATTAACTAGATTCACGTCCATTGTTAATTTCATAATTCAAGTTCATAGCTTACTACGCAATAGTATTCTCAAAAGTATGTTGATTTCTCTTCAGTAAAGAGAAATCTGATTGCTTCACAATTAACAATATGCATTACTATTTTAGGCAACGGTTATAAACGTTTAGAGCTATATATTTCTCAACCCCAAGCATAATGATAGCCCAATAATTGAAGTTGAGCCTGTTGTAAATAGGGATAGCAAATGGTGAATCTATAAGAATGCAATTTCTAAATTACCACAATTCTCAAGGAAGTACTTTCTAGCAGAGGCTAGCCATATGGACTGCCAATCGAGATACATTTAATAATTTAAATTTAATATTGGATAAAGATATGGTTTGTAGAAGCTGATAAAGTAAATCGAGAAAACCCTATTGCATAAAGAAGCCCTAAATTTTCAAAACCCCCAATAACATAATATGCACATACAAGAACAAACCAAAGAAACACTAAAATTTCAGAAAACCTCACATAGAAGAGTAAGAAATGATTAAGAGTGTTATACCCTTAGGCAACGGTTATAAACGTTGCAATAGAATTCTATAGCAACGGTTATATCACTGTTGCCAAAAAAGTCGTTGCCGTAGGTCTAATTTCTAGTAGTGCTAACACCCATACTAAACTCCCTGTGAAAATTGACCCCAACTCTTGTCAGGTACTATTCATCCAACAACCATTTCTGCTGTCTGCAAAACAGAATTCGACAGGCCGTAACTCACTTCTGCGGTCGCGCATAAAAAATGTGCAGACCGCAGATCCCTTTTACTTGCAGACATGTATTACATTCATAACCTCATTGTGTCCAATTGTTTCTCCCTTACCTACATAAGTCCTGAATGTGTTGAACAATTAATTGCCACTAACAACCTTCTTTGATTTGATGTAGACAATGGTTCGACCAAGAGGCCGAGGCAACACTTCAAAGGGTAGAGGTCAATCTTCTCGGGGTCGAGGTAGAGGTACCTTGCCCCTTGGCTAGCCTAAGACTATCAGGAAAAAAACCGCAGCCGGCAGAAGGACATGTGTACATCTCTCCGAGTTTAGCTCCTATGTCCCGTCTAGGGAGGTGACAGAGGGCAACTCAGCCTCTGTTTAGGAGGAGCAGACGGCCATACAGTCAAGGCTGCAAGCGAGATACCAGCTCAGGGATGAGCCTTCTTCATCTCACAGCATCTCCGAGGGGTCGGAGAGTGATAGTCAGGTTTCTAAGCTATTAGCTACACTAGTCTCAGAGGCACAACCTATATATAAGATCCCCGATGATGGTAGAGGGAGAGATGATATAGCTATAGGCCTGGAGAGATCAAAGAAGAAGGAGGTCTGGGAGGATAGATTTGTTAGCTTGGCCGCCTTCACTAGTTTTCGTATGTGGTAGCCAGTGAGGTCGTTGACTCTCGAGCGACAGTTCTTATTGAAGGATTTGGAGACATACAACCCGGTAATCTTGAGGCAATTCAGAGCACGAAGGCGTTGGATATGGTTGACCGAGAGAATACCTCGTCTGAGAATTCTATGCCAATGTTGCTCATATAAAGAAAGGGACGGAGGTGACCAAAGTACGCAACCTCAAGGTGAGTTCTAATCAGCATACGCTAAACGTGTACTTGGGCTTCGAGGATGTAGAGACAAAGGAGTATCTGAAAAAATGCATAATGAAGGAAGAAGTCCGACCTTGGATGGCTGAGATCTTAGCACCACCAGGGCCGCCACCACCATGGATTACCGCTGGGGTTCCCATTCAGTGGAGCACTTTGAGTTTTTAGGCAATGGGGTGGAAAACCTTTGTTTGTAGCAGATTGGATCCATGCCAGAATGAGACTGTACCCTATCAATGTGGGTGCTGTGATGTCGGCCAACATTTCCGTAATTACACGGCAGGATACCAACACTATCATAGAGTACCTCAATGATGCAAAGGTACAGCCGAGTGATTTTGACACCAAGGTGGAACGAAGAAGCCATTCGACTGGTGTTCACTGATGGATGCAAGCAACCCAAAGAAGAAAGTCCAGCATTCTACCACTACAGGCCAGTCTGATGAGCCAACAGTGGTAGCTTCCGAGACAGCAGATCTTCCATCCACCTCTGCTGAGCCTTCTACCAATGCCGCTGCTATGTCTCTGCCATCATCCTCAACTCCTACCACAGCCCCTAGAGCAGCTCTGAAGCTAGTGCATGTGCCCACAGTTCCACTATCTGCTCTCCGAGTCTCCTAGACATTGGCGAGTCATAACAACTGGATGCAGACAACTACTTCTAAGATGTCTGACTTGTCTAATAATTTTGTAGCGCAGTCCACTAGTCAAGCACCACAGGCCCCTTCTAACATTGATGAGATATGCTGAAGAAGATTCTAGAGAACCAGAAGACGATCATGGACACCTTGGTACAACACGGGTTAGTTATTGAGGAGCTAGGAAAGGAAGTGAAGATGAGGAAGTCCCAGGCAAGCAAGATATTAGTGGACAAGCTCCGAAAGGAGGTGACTAGACTTGCCACAGCCGGAGACCTTCCTTTTGATATGCTGCTTGACCCGCCCCAATCCGCCCCAGATCTTTTAGCATCATCTGGACCGGTAGAACTAGCTGGCTAGTCTGAGGAGCTAGACCTTGATGCCGACACTGCTGAGGCAGTATGTGCGATGTTCAACAACCCGACCTTGATACTCTTATTTTGCTAAGCATTGGCGACAATGCTTACTTTTATTCGGGGGGGGGGATGGAGTTCATTTTATACATTGACACATTTTGGATACATTTGGGTTGTAATAAATTGATGATTCTCTCTCTTTTCTTATTTGTATTTATCTATCTTCTCTCTCTTTTCTTATTTGTATTTATCTATCTTTAGTAGTTATTGTTCATTAGCTTCTTTATTTTTCCATTTTAGTTTTTGTTTTATTAAGTAGCTTTTTTTTATGCTTTCGTAGATAATAAGCCTTTGGTTTTCTTAACGCCATAGTTCTTTCCAAAGGTAGTTTTTGTGTGAACCGGGTGACTCGTCCCAACGATGGATGGCGTGACAACTTTCTTAAGGGAATGAGTCCGTTTTTGTGTTTAGGTAATAATAGTAGTAGTAAGAGTAATGAATAAAAAGGCCTAATCAAGTCATTCTCGAAGAGTTAATCATGTTTCATTTGGTACCAACACACTTAACTACGTGCTTATGGTTAGAGACAAGGTTTTCAAAATAAACAGCTCTAGTTATTGACTTTGTGACTCTTGAGTTGACTTTGGTAATCATCGAGTGGTTTATTGGACCATAGTAATCTTTAATCTTAAATGTAGTTGTTGTAGGCTCTCGACTCTATCCTCTTTACAATCTAGTTGCGTGAGGGGTGAGATGAATTGTTGCTAGTCCAAGTATCTGTGCGGATGGTCTAGAACTTGCCCCGAAAGTGTTTCAAGGAGAAATCCTATGTTTTTCTTTGTTTGAGAAGTGATTGTAGGCTTTCCTTGGCCCCTTTGAGCTTTCTATTGCCAACCAATGTCGTTATCCCTAGTCAACCGCCTTGGAGCCTCTAGCCTTTCTCATTTGATAACCATGTTATAAGCCTTTACCCGTTTTATCGTGACCCTCTCTTGGCACCCGGACTTTCCATAACACTCTTGTGAAATAAGTGGCTTAAATCATAAGTTTGGGGGAGATATGAGGAATTTCAAACGGTTATCAAGGAGCAAAAAGAGAAAAGAAATGCAAAAAAGAGAATAAGTGGAAGGGTTGATAGATTCAAAAAGAGGTAATGATCCCTAACATGAGCATCAAAAAGGGAGAAAAAGAATAAAATGAACAAGAAAGAGTGATGTCAAGTCTCTTTAGCCCTCAATGAAAAGAAAATGCCTCTAAGAATTGGCAATTGTGAGCTGAGAAATGAAAATGTGTAGTGCATAAGAAAGGCGTAACCACTTACCCATATGGTATCCTACCCTAATCCAAAATCCTTCATTACAACCCGAAAGAAGTCCTACTTTATTTCGAACTGAGTGAGCTTACATTAGTGGTGATCTACATGAGGGGCAAGCCTATGGTACTTGAAGCCGTACTTGTGACATTCTCTTGTAAGAGAAGAGTGAACCTTTGATGAATCTTAAGATTGAGTGCTAACGTTTTAAGTGAGCTTGGAAAATGGAAGGTAGATGAGGAAGAGTTTGGAGTACACCATGACCTACATGATAGAACAAGAGTCCTTGAGGAGTAAAGTCAATTCTTGAAGCTCAAATGTCACAATAGAACTATATGTGCATGAATATTTGACTAGTCACCTTGTTGATAATGCATGAGTAGTATGGGTAATTGTTCGTCCCAACTGATGTATGAATGACTCACCATTGACTCGCTAAAATGACCTTTAACTTTGAGGAGGTGGGATCTAATTTGTTTGCTTGAGGACAAGCAAAGACTTAAGTTTGGGGGAGTTGATAAGTGTGAATTTTGACCACTTATTTGCACCTTTTTGCTTCTGTTTTAGTCCAAAAGTATTGATTTATGTTCCTAACACTAACAAAAGTGTGCAAATTGCAAGAATGTTGAAAATTTGGACTCCCATGAAGAAATCCGACTCAAAAAGTAATGTTCTGACTCATAAGGCAAGAAGGGGTGCATAACATATGATGTGCGGTCCGTAAAGGTATTTCGGCGGCTGCAGAAGAAAGTGTGGACCGCAGAATTCCTTCTGCGGCAACAGAAGAAGTGAAGAAGCCCAGTAGACTTTAAGTTGATGTGTGGACCGCACATGAATTGTGTGGCCGCAGAACAAGGTCCGCACTGACAAAGAATTCAAAGTTCAGAGAGTGTGCAAATGACCAAGACTTGAAGCTTTGCCTGAAGTGCGGACCGCACAAGAATTGTGCTGTTGCAGAATCCTAGTCCTTGCAAGCTGAAGCAATATATGGATCGCACATGGAATTGTGCGTCCGCAAAACCTCCCGAGGGGCATTTCTGTCAGTGAATTTTAGGCCATTATAAATTGACGAGAATCACATTTTTAGGTCAAGTTTTGAAGTTTGAGCTGCTTTAGCTGATGTATTTTGCTATTTTAGGAAGTTTGCGACTATTTTGGGATTTAAACATCATATTTTATCATATTAATCTTAGGTTATGAGTTTAATTAGTACTTATTCTTTGTTTTCTTCATTTTTTCATTATGCGTAGCTAGACACTTACTAGGGTTGTGACCCAACCCTAGTGTGTAAATCTTATGGATATTAATATAATGCTTGATTATGATTTGGGGTTGATTATTTAGCTTTGTTTGTACTTTAATTTTATAATTAATGGTTGCAAACATTGATTCATGCCTATTTGACTTGGTTCTTACTTGAGAAAGAGGTACCTAGTCTAGAAAAATTTGGCTAACAAGAAATTGGGCTAATTAAGGGTTTGATTAGCCTAATTGAAGGGTTTGAACTAGAGATAGTGAGAACCCGACTTGAGCTCATATTAACTATTTAGCTTAATAGCCATTTGGGCTTGAAAATTCTAAATTGGGCAAAATCACTCTGTGACCAAGAGGTATTGAGTGGGAACTTAGAGTTGAGAGCAATAATACACCCCGATCAATAAAACAAGTGTTAACGTATTTAACCTACTAGGCGAACACCTAGGTCTTAACCAATTGGAAAAAAAAACAAAAACAATCATTTGCTTTCTAGTTTCTTCTCTTTAGCTTTTAATTGTTAGAGATAATTTAGAAGTAGACATCAAATCCCTTTGTTTGGAAGTGCAATCTAGTTGTTCCATTTTCTCTCGTCAAGTGTATACCTCTAATACCCATATTAAACTCCCTGTGGAAATCGACCCCGACTTGTGGGGTACTATTCTTCCAACAACCATATCCACTCACTATTGAGTATGGATTGGACGTGGATCAGGCTCTATTGGTCCAATTACGTCCATGCACCAAGCAGCGAACGACCAAGGCGAACCCATTACATTCAACTCGTTAGGCAAAACCCGAATGAAATCTCTGTGGATCTGGAACTGGTGACACATCTGCACATAGAGGATACTATCGCTTTCCATGGTCATCCACAAGTATCCGGCTCTCAAGATCTTCTTGGCTAATGTGAAACCGTTCATGTGGGGTTCGCACGTTCTAGCGTCTATCTCTTCTACAAGTCTGGTTGCCTCAGTGGCATCTACACATATTAACAAACCCAAGTTCAAATTCCTCCTATACATGACTTCCCCATTAAGAAAAATCTAATTTTCCAACCTCCTGAGCGCTTGCTTCTGACTATTAGTAGCACTCTCCGGGTATTCTCTTGTTTCGAGGAATCTTCTGATGTCGTGATACCATGTTTTACCATCTTGCTATTTGTCTAAATGAAAATAGTACATATGTTGATCCCTGATCTCTGCCTCGATAGGGTCGATATAACTCTTATCTAGGTACTGAATCATGGGTGATAGGGTTGCAAGAGCATCATCAAACTCGTTCTGGATCCTAGGAACATGCTTGAACTCAATCTTTGTGAACTTCTTGCATAACTCATTTACACGGTGCAGGTATGGAAGGATCTTGAACTTCTTGGTAGACCACTCCCCTTGTACTTGATGTATCAATAGTTGAGAAACCCCTATGACCAAAAGCTCTTTGATGTTCATATCGACTGCCATCCTAATCCCAAGGATGCATGCTTCGTACTCGGCCATATTATTGGTGCAAGGGAAACTTATCTTTGCTGATGCAGGATAGTGTTGTCCTTATTCCGAAATTAGGATTGCCCTAATTCTTTCTCCTTTGAAATTCGCTGCTCCATCAAAAAACATTCTCTATCCAGGGTATGATTCTGCCATATCTTTTCTGGCGAACAATACCTCATCGTTGGGAAAGTACGTAGTGAGTGGCTCAAAATCCTTGTCGACTGGATTCTCTGCGAGGTGGTCGGCTAAAGCTTGTCCTTTGATAGCCTTTTGGGTTAGGTACACAATGTCAAATTTTCTAAGAAGAATCTGCCATTTAGCTAACTTTCCTATAGGCATGGGCTTCTGAAAGATATACTTGAGCGGGTCGAGCCGAGATATCAGATGCGTGGTGCATGCTGACATGTAATGCCTCAATTTCTGGGCGATCCAAGTCAAAGCATAGTAAGTGTGCTCTATCAAAGTGTATTTGGCCTTACATGGTGTGAATTTCTTACTTAAGTAGTAGATGGCTTGCTCCTTTCTTCTAGTTTCTTTGTGCTATCCCAACATACATCCAAAGGCGTTATCCAAGACCGACAGGTACATCAATAGTGGTTTCTCGGGCTCAGGGGGAACCAGTACTGGTAGATTTGACAAATACTCCTTAATTTGGTTGAAGTCTTTCTGACACTCTTCTGTCCACTTTGTGGCAGCATCCCTTTTCAGTAACTTGAAGATAGGCTCACAAATTACTATAGACGGGGCTATGAAACGGTTGATGTAATTCAGTCTACCCAGGAAAATCATCACATCTTTCTTGCTCTTGGGCGGTGGCAACTCTCGAATGGCTTTGATCTTTGAAGGATCCAATTCTATCCCTTTTCTACTCACGATGAAACCTAGCTGTTTTCCAGTAGGGACTCCAAACGCACGTTTTGCATGGTACAACTTCAAGCAATACCTCCATAAGCGTTTGAAAAATTTCCTAAGGTCATCCAAATGTTCTTAACTTTTTCAAGATTTGATGATGACGTCTTCAACATATACCTCGATCCTTTTGTGAATCATATCATGAAAAAGGGTCGACATGGCCCTCATGTAAGTAGCACCAGCATTTTTGAGACCAAATGGCATGACTCTGTAGCAATAAACTCCCCAAGGTGTAGTGAAGGCTGTCTTTTTTGCATCTTCTTCGTGCATCAAGATCTGATGGTACCCGGCAAAATAATCCATGAACGACTGCAGTTCATGCTTCGCATAATTATCGATGAGGATATGGATGTTTGGTAAAGGGAAGTCGTCCTTCGGGCTGGCTTTGTTGAAATCTCGATAATCCACACATATCCTAATCTTCCCATCTTTCTTGGGTACTGGGATAATATTTGCCAACCAAGTTAGATAATTGGTGACCCTCACTACATTTGCCTCTATCTGCTTGGTTACTTCTTCCTTTATCCTCAAACTCAGGTCAAGCTTGAATGTTTTAGGTTTTTGCTTGATTGGTGGTGTAGCGGGATCAGTAGGCAATCGATGTGAAATGATATCCGTACTTAACCCAGGCATGTAATCATATGACCATGCGAACACGTCGATGTATTGTCAGAGAAGCTCAACCAATTATTCCTTCCGCTCTGCTTTTAGATGAATGCTGATTCGGGTTTCTTTTATGTCTTCCGGGCTTTCGAGGTTGACCATCTCTGTCTTTTCAAGATTAGGCTTTTTCTGGCTTTCCACCTATTCTATCTCTTGTGGGAGATTATCTGGCATCATACTCTCGTTGTATTCCTTGTAATCTGGATCATTTTGCTGGGTTTCGTTACGTGTCACAATTTTAAAGTGGTAAATAAAGTTGCAAAATTTTAAGAAAGCAATTATTTTATTTCATTCAAAGAGGAACATCTGAGCGGTCAAAGAGGCAAATGACAAAAGGGTACAGACGCGGTTCAGGCCTCAATTGACCATGCGCTTTTCTTCAAAAATATTACAATTCCACACTACCAAGTCTCCCGGTGAACCAAAGATGGGCTGGCAGTCCAATTCCGTAGGTCCTCTACTGGTTCGGCATCCCGAATGGTCTGTGTCTTGATATCAATTCCTTCGCAGCATTGCTTAATCGTGATCACGAACAACCTTCCCATCCCATCAACGATATCGTTATCTGGCGCTAAGCTCTAGCCCGTACCCGAAACATGCTCTGGCATAAAAGCCTTTTTCCCGGGGCTACCGGTACAAGTCTTCCCAATCGGAGGCTGATACCCTATGCCGTCTCTTCCTTTCTGCCCATTTGGCTAAATCGGTTCTGTTATCCGGTCTGATCGGGCTCCCAGTCTAGTTCCTGGTCTGTAACCATATTTCATCATTTCTCCCATGGCCATCTTTGATCTATACGGTGAATGCATCCTAAAGTTTTGCTGAGTCTCTTCTATTAGGGCTGCGTGTTTCAGATAAGCTGACTGACTCCATTCACTATGGACTACGATCTCTTGACAACCTCACTCGAATTTCATGCACTGGTGTAGGGTAGACGGGACGGCCCCTGCCATATGTATCAGGGTCTTCCCAACAGTAACTTTGATGAAGAGGAAATATCCATCACTTGGAATAGTATGATAAATTCAACTGCTCCAATCTACAGAGCCAAATAAATTTCTCCAATGACATCCTTCCACGACCCGTCAAAATCCCTTAGTCTTACATGACATTCCCTGACTTATCTCATGTTGATACCTAACTCTCGTAGATTAAAGAGTGGGCAGATGTTAACTTTTGATCCTCCATCAACCAGATGTTAACTTTTGATCCTCCATCAACCACCTTTGATAAAAAGCTCTTCTCTCCGTAAAGTGATCATATTTTCTTCCACTATTTTCCCAATTATTGCTGCCAATCCCTCACTAGTAGTGTTGCTTGGCATGCTCACCCCACTTAACACATTCATCAGGGCGTCTTTATGACTGTCGGAACTCATCAGAATTCTGCGGCCTCGAGATATGTTATATTTCTTCTCTAAATCTATTCCCTTCCCAAATTCCCTCGGTTTGCATCCTCAGGAGCATAGCACCTCCCCGACCTAGTCATACTATGGGCAACCGTTGAATCTATCATCTTGGCTTTCCCCTTCTTCCGATATGTCCACGGGACTGTTTTGTATTCCCGATCTTCTTCGTTCATGGCAGCAGCGGCGGGCTGTTGTTGGTAAGTCTGAGCCATCACCATAGGTTTCAATTGTATTGTAATCATCAGAATCCTTTGAGGTGGTACCCTTGCCGCCTCAGCATTTTCTATCGTGACAATGGTTCATTTTAAGTCGTATTCTTCATCCAAGGTGATGATGTTAGCCCTTGATTCTAGTGATTTGGCAGCAGCTTGAGGTTCACATTGGGCGGAGCCGGAGTGAACTAAATGGTTCTGCTTTTGATTAATGACTCAATTTCATTTTTCAGCTTGAAACAATCTTCAGTATCATGCTCAGGCACGTTTGAATGGTACACACATCTTTTGGTTGCATCAAATACTTTGAGGGATTCTCATGAACCCGTCCTTCTACTGAATGCATCAAACCTGCTCTCATAAATCTACCAATCAGTTGAGCCAGAGGTTCAGCAATCAGGGTGTAGTTTCTGGGACCTCTCTCTTTAAAATTTGGATGAGGTCGGTGCATAAGTAGGTCGGTTTTTATGAGTGGTGGTTTGGACATGAGCACGTGATCGTGGTATGTTCGGATTGTTATGGGTTCGAGGTGGGTTATATTGAGGTTGGGGATTGTAATATGGCTATGTGGTGTAGACTGGAGCATAAGTAGGTGGTGGTGAATAGTTGTTTGGAGAGTAAGAGGTGTTTCCATGATGTGGGTTGGGTTGATAACAAGGGACGATTTCTGGTACCTTTCCTTTTCTTCTTTTCGCTACCTATTGACCCCAATTGGATTGATTTACTGGCTGCTTGCAATGCATCCATGGATTGTACCTTGCTGGACTTTATACCTTCTTCTAAGAAATCTCCCATTTAGACCAGTTTGGGGAATTTCTATCCCATCATGCCCATCATTTTCTCAAAGTAAATCCCTTATTGGTGCCTAATGAAATACTCAGTCAATTCACTGTTGTCCAACGGCAGTTGAGCCATGGCAACCTCTGATCTCCATCTACATGCATATTTTTGGAATGACGCGGACGACTTCTTCTACAAGTTTATCAAGGCAAACCTATCGAGAATGATCTCTGCGTTAAATCGGAAGCAATTCATGAAATGTTCCGCCATATTCTGCCATGTCCTCCGGTTTCGGGGATCTTGTCGAGTATACCAAGCAAGTGCTTCCCTTGTCATGCTTTTTTTTGAATAACTTCACCGTCAACTTATCGTTTCTCTCCACTCCAAGTAATTTGTCATAATCGGCTCTTAAGTATGCATAGTGATCACCCGTCCCATCAAAGATGTCAAACTTTGGAGGTTTGTACCCTGTCAGCATATCCACATCAGGATGGATACACAGATCCTCAGAGTCTATACATTCGTTTCCCCGAGTGACTTCGAGATTCTTTATTTGTTTTCTCAAGACTTGTAACTGCAAAGACACTGACTCTTCCTCCTTACACCTAGCTTCCCTGTCCATCTCGGCGTACTGGTCAATTTCATAAGGCACCTTGGCCGTGACATGAGCTGTAAACATGGGTTCAGAAATGATATATATGGGAGGAACATATCACTCATGTGCAGCGGTATGTGCCGCGGGTATGTGCGGGTTTTGGTTAGTAGTAAAGGTGACTTCATCACGAGGATGGTTGTGAATCGTGTTTGTGGTAGAGGGTGGGTTTTGTGGTGCTTGAACGTAATATGGTGGTACGTAGGGAGTGTGGATAGGAGGATTTGGTGCGTTTGCAGGGGTTACTGGAGGTATGATCTGAGTGGTAGGGACCGAAGTCAAGGTGTTGTTGATCTGGCAAGTAGTAGAGGGAAAGTGGACGGGGATTGAATCCAAGGAAGAAACACGAGGTGGTTGTAGGAGCGTTGTCACGGTCAGATATGCCAATTGCCGGATATGCTGTACTTCCTCCCTTAAATATTCCATCTCCTGGGCCATCCTTGCCACATGTTCATCCTTTCTTGTATCGTCCTTCTCCCCCGATCACCCCGGGCTATCGGCTACTACCAGAGCATGTTCGGTCAGGTTATCTGTGGCAGACATCTTTCCTTTCGATCTTAGTTTGTACGGTGGTTCTGCCTATTTTGGGTCGACACAAACAAAATTTTCATTTGGGAAATAATAATAAAGTAAGAAAGGAAAGAAAAAAGAAAAAGAAACAAATAGCAGGACACACAGAGCAGTTAGTTCATGTATTTTAGGCAAGTGCGTCTTCCTAGAACTCGTGGGACCTCTCTTTGCCGGAGGTAGGCCTGAGTTGCGAATATTTAATAAACATCAGATTTGACACATTCAGACGAGAAGCACATTTTGTTTTCATTGATAGTGTTTAGATTGAGATAAGTGGGAACAAAGGTTACATCATTATTTCCATCATTCACAGAATTGCATCGACTAGATCAACTTGCCCTTAGGGAAATAAGAAAGTTTGGGGTAAAGGTACAAAGTGGGAAAAGAGGGAAAATCAACCAACTTCTAGTGGCAATCTCCAGAATCATTCCCCATCTCTTCTTCTTCTTCCTGTTCTTCCTCTGGATCTTCTTCAAATTCCTCTCCATCGTCATTGAACTCATATTCTTCCTCTATATCTCCTTCCGGCTCTGTCTCGGACTCTTTCTGGATACACCACTACTCGATCATCATCTTCAGTGGGTGGCAACATGTGATCAATGGAACCCAGGATCACTTGGCTGTGCATGGAGGTAGTCAAAAGATAGTGTGGCAAGATCTCATGATAGATTTGCAAAGGTGCCACTGCGTCCTCCAGCCAGGCTATCCCTTCCCTGCTTGGTTGGGCTAGCTCATCATCTTCGTTGATGAAGACATAATATTCTGGAGTGCACCACGAGTTTTGGTCCATTGGCATTTGACCAAATCATTCCACTCTTCTTGAAGCATTCTTATCATTGGTATTGGGATCTGCCCGTTGTACTCATCCTCATACATTGTTGTCCTCGTCCAGAGAGGGACATCTTGAATAAACCTGAACTATTTGATAACTTGTAGGGGCGAGTATAGCTGGATGCCCCCAAGTCCTATCAAATCAATGAAGTATTTCTCAGGAGTCCTTTGGATTGCCCTTCCACCTAGCTATGACAACTTTCAATTATCCCATTCTCCGCTTAGGTTAGTCAGCATTTCCCTCCATTCTTATTGTCCATGTGGGAGACCGAGTGTCTTATCCTCTCGTTGTGGCTTCAGATCATGTTGTTGATGCCCACAAAGTGGTCAACTATGGCCTCTCGCTTAAAGAAATATTCCGTGGCCTAGATTTGAAGCAGCAGGTTATGGACCTTAAAGAAATCATACCCTCATGCACATGCAGACAAAGCCCTTAGAATCTCAACTAACACCATGGGTACTAGGGCTTAACAAAGCCCTTAGAATCTCAACTAACACCATGGGTACTAGGGCTTGGAGGTTGCCTCGGAATGTCGTAAGAACCACGGGTAACAAGTCTATATTGATATGCCCTCTTCTTTGCGGGAAAACCAACAATCCCAATAATGCCAAAGAAAAGGTTATGGGCCTGAGAATCTCCTACGTCGCCTGATCACACTGAAATTCTCCCAAGTACGATTCATAGCTTTCATGGTGTCCAAACCTGTCAAACAATTTCTCTAGGCTAACCCATCCGTCCTCGATGTTTCTCAAACCTCGACTGTTTGCAAGACCTAGAGCATCAAGAATTATGTAACCGGGCATGGTGACTATTAATATCGGTTTCCTCCCTGTAAATGGAAGCTCTGTGAAACTGGTGACTTCTTCCAACGTCGGTACTAACTTACAATCAACAAACTTGAATACCACCTTGGCCGAGGCCCAGAACTGTATCAGCAGGCGAGCAAACACCTTGTCATCTGGGATGTTTAGAAAAGTGGGCAGTGCTCCTAGATGTGTCCTGATTTTATCTCCATGTTCGTGGCGGATATTCTTCCACCACTGCTTCAGCTTGTTTGATGCTCCCATCACCATATTGATCTCGGGGATGTTTTGGTTGATTTCCATATCATAAGTGGGTAAAGGAAGGGCTGATAAGTGCTTGCTACGGATCTTTAAGTGTCTCGTCATGTTTGTTCGCCTTTCCACATAAGTCATATTGTTGGGTTCATAACCCGTTGACATTTGTTTGGCGTTATTAATTGTGTGTCGATTTCAAGGACTGGCTCACCTAAGGCTTATGCAATATGACCTATGTTTGCTAGAGTAGAGTGTTTCCTACTTTTGAATTGGACTAAAAACTGCGAGAAGTCATGCTAGTTGACCTGACAAAGCCATTCTCTGAAACTAAAGAATTTTCGAAAAGAAGGTTCAAAGGGGTGTAAAAGACAAACCTCGCGTGCCATTGTGAGTAATAGTGTACGGTCAAGACTCAATAGGAAGAAGTGTGATGACAGTATATATAAAGCGGTAATAGACAGGGGTGCAATAATAACAGGCATGATAATAAGCAAGTAAGGCAGGTAAGCATGTAATTGCAAATTAAATACAATTAAAGAAATGTACAAACAAATATAAGTTCCAAATAAATTCTATGTCTGCTAAGGTTAGATCCTAAGTGTGATTCCGTGGCAGAGTCGCCATGTTGTTGCACCCTATTTTGCACGAGTCAAAACAAGATTCAACTTATGGTTTCTCTGTTGTTGATGAAAGAGAGTCGCCACCTAATATTTAAAGGTATACTAGGGTACCTATTTAATCATTAAAGTTATATTCTTTATTAGTCTGCTAACCGGTGAGATTTTAGGTAAGGGTTCTTATTTTTCTAAGGGAAAGGTGTTAGGCACCCCTTAAAATATACCTTAGGTAGCTCCATAGGACATATACTATAGCTCCAAAGGACATAGACTATGTTTAAAGGATTAGTTATTTGTATTCCGCTTAATTAGTATTAGAGAGGTATGGCTTACTATTTATCTAAGTGAGAGTATGATGTTAGAAGGGATCCGAGATTTTAAAGGGGTATGAGTTTTAGAAAGAGTCTTGAAAACTACCATTTGATGTAATTAAAAGAGTTGTAAAATTGAATGGTTTGCATGAAGCATGTAGAAAACTTTTGTTTTAAAAGAATGGACGTTCATATAATTCTAAGATGTTATAAACAAGTGAGTCTAAGGTATTCCTTGGCTTCTGAAATTAACTAAATGTTAGGCTTGAGGGGATGTTCGAAGGTCTTGCTGGGCGGCAACACCTATGTTTCGAAAGAGTCAATTTCTTTTAAGAGGCTAATCTTGCGATCTATTTCTGGTTTTGAAAAAAAGGGATTGTTGCATTGGCTAAGTTATTTTTAGGTTCAAAGTCTTCAAGAAAAGGTTAGCAAAACGTAGCAGATTAGTAATGTTAACAATACATGAATAATGAATTGAAAAATAGCTACTATCTAGTATTTATTTAAACGCTATGTTTTTTAAGGCTTGCCTAAGTTACTTATGTAATTCAAAAGGTAAAACAGAACACTAAAGCAACTATGACGAGAGCAATGTTATATACATGTAAAAGAATATAGATAACGGAATATTAATAAAGCAGTAAAGGATGAAGAGTGACTCTGGTTTGGGCCATAAAGAGGTAGGCCCAATAATTAGTAGGAAAGGATAGCAACGTGCTCCAGATTTTAGATGCATGACGTGGAGTTTGGGCCTAAGTTCCTTGAGAACTCAATAGGCCCAATGGTTGTAGATATTCAAAGAAAGAGAGAAATTCATTGGATATAACATTATATACATACAGTCATGCATGAAATATATAAGTAAATGACTTGAACAAGAATATAACAAACTAACAGTACTTAAATATTATGAGAGGTTATACTGGTGTGGGGTCACATATGCTTAGGTAATTTAGATTGAAAACGTTTCATTGTCATTGAAAACTAAACCTAAAAGGAGTAATGAATATCAATGAGTTAGAGGCTAAGGGTTAGAGTTCCATTCAAGGTCAAAGCCCCCTTTGAATCCCATGACACTTCAAAGTTCCCAAGGGTCTCTAGGGCCTAGGGCAATGCTTGTGCTAGGGAGAGCAGCCCAACCAAGAGTAAAACTTCTACTCCCAAATACTCCTAACCATAAATGACCCACTCTTCCTCACAGGTTTAAGTGCCAATGAGGCACTTTCAATGTAAACCACATTACCACATTAGTACCATACCACATAAGTGTATACCTCTATTAATAGGGCCAAACAGAATACCATAAGGGTACAAGGCAGTTTATTTACACCATCATAACCATATTTCCTAAACCAAGTAGATGATTGACACACTAAATATATCCAAAAGGCAGAGTTTCAGACACACACCGAGGCAGAGATATTATTATGTTGCCACCAAAGAACAAAACACCTGAGATCAGGTATCTTAAGGACAAAGATAGAGCATACAGTTCAAATCTTCAATAGTTTATGAATACATATGTGTTTGCTTTGACAACCCTTAATTAGGCTAAGCATTAATTGGTTTAAATCAAGTCTTGTCTTTAGCACACACAAGTTAACAATACTACTGGAAGCTTTTGAACATACTAATAAGGATTCAAACATAACAGTCATAGTCAGAATCTCTACAGATGCTGTTAGAGATACCAAAATACAATCAAAGTTTCAACAAGACTATAGGTTTATAAATTTAAATAGAACTCCTAAGAGTACTTAATAGAATCTCATGCCACCAGTCTTATCTATCTTTGAGATAAATGACTTGATTACATCTCTCTAAGAATGTTAAACTCTCACTAAGAATAAGCATACTGTTATATCCAAGCAGTAGCAACATGCGGTTTTCCTTAGAGTTCACAGACTAGGTTCAATTCATTTTAAAGGAGAGAGAGAACTTGATGCAGTTTCAAGACAGTGCCAACATGCATGAAATCATGAAGGATAAACATAAGCATTGAGGAACTAGAATGAGTGCAAGATTACAAAAATATATGTGAAGGCGCTTAGCAGAGATCATAAGGTAGGTCTTAACATTTTTTAGATGCTGAGTAGTTAGCTTCATTTAGCAATCTCATAAAGGGTATTAGTAGAGCTGCTTGTGCTAGTTGACAGGTCAATATTACCCTAAGCATATGACATGATTACTTTCTTTCAAAGAGCTCTAGGTCTCACATTCATGTTATCTCTATTTGAAAGTCAAAGCACATTGCAATAGTCAGGCAAAAGCAGATAATCTCATAGTCTTTCATTATGATAGTAGATTAGAGTAGATTCAAATAAACTTAGCAGGTTTTAATGACACTAGATGCACAAGCATGGATATAAGGACAAACAAAGGAGGATACAAAATTCACATTCAAGTACATACATAAGATGTTCCAGCCAAGGTTTTACAAATAGGATTTTGTTTCGATCATTATAGAGTCAAGACAATAATATCATTAAAGAAGTTCAGGACAAGGGAGACCTTATACTATGCATGTCTAATTCAACTGTACAGACTAAGGGTGAATATCTAAATATGATATAACTTCTACTCAACCTACTGACATAATGGTTATTGTCCAGTCACAGCCAACTCAATTGAAGCTTAATTCACAAGAGATAACCTGATCATGACATAATGCATACGAGAACAGCTCCAGGAGCTCATCAGAGTTATCCTAGTTATCTTAAGATACCTTTTTATGCAATGAGGCTCTCAGATGTAATCTACAATTATATAAAGACATAAAGGTTTTCATAGTAATGCCTTAAGGCTACTTCAAGATTAACAAACACTCATGTGAAGAAAGAAAACACCTTAAACAATTAAACATGACATACTTTAGCTAAGTGATAATGGATTAAACCTTGAGCATTCGTATATGTCTTAGTTAAAATCATCAAATAACAACTTTAAGTACAGAATAACATACTACGCTAAACAAGATTAGTGTGATAGACATGAAAACCACAACAGAACATTAAAGAAATATAAAGTTTGAACATGTATGGGAAGCTATAACAACAATAACAGAATATATGAATATTCAAGGTTATACTTAATTGTATAGGCTGTTTGATTCAGAATAGTAGTCATCAAGGTCACATAATAGCTCAATCAATACTGATTCGAGACACATAAAAGCATAGCAGTCAATCATAAATCAATAACAAATCATTATGAGCTGGAACAAACAGTTATAAACTAATGACAAACATCATGAACGAAAGCAAAATATAGAAAGACAACAATGTATCCATAATTTCGAATGAGATAATCAAAAGAGAAGGGGTCGAAGTATACTGACCTCCATTTATGCAGCAGGTCAAACAAAAGTTTAACTTAGTCGTATAGGAACCAAGGTTTCAAGATGAAACAACGAATGAACTCAAAAAACGAAAGAGAAAAAGGAATCAGTAAGAGAGCCTAAACTTTGAAATCTTAGTGTAGTATTTTGGTGTTCGTATTAGGGTTTCTTAGCTCTTATTAGGTCTTTTAGGTGAGAGAATTGAAGGCTCTATTTATAGTGGCATTCAATGCCTTAGGTTAGAGATTCAAACTAGGTAGTTGAAGATGACAAAGAGTGGATGATGTGACCAAACTTGAGTGAAAATGAAAGACGACAGAGGGGAAAATGGTGAAGTAATTTACCTGAGCATGGGGAAGTGAGAGATCAACTATTGAAGCACGAGTGACCGTCGGTCGGAACCCTATTACCCATAAGTCATTGCATGTGACATCTGGATATCAAATATTCATGATAAAGCCAGCTAATGTCTTCGTGCTTGCTTCGATTTGAAAGCACAGAGCCAAAAGCGGATGAAATCCCAAGTCACCGTTTTAGACCTATGGTTTTGATTTGGGGTTTTGAATCATAACAATGAAAGAGGAAAGATCTGAGTGAGAATCACGGCTAGCAGGGATAGATAGAATGATTTCGTGACTAATTCTTTGACCTTGCACGAGTTTGTGCAAGGTCTTGAAGATTGATATAGCTTACAGGTCCGAGAGAATATGGAGGAAAAAGGGAAGGGGGCGACCGGGCTTGGATGAAAATTAATTAGGGTTGGGGTTTCTTAAAGTTAAAAAATGCGAGATTGAATACGGGCCGTTGGATCATTTGATCAACGACCCTGATATTTAGGGAGATAAATTTTTTATTAAATGTTTAAATCACTAAAAATGGTGGTCGTTGGATCTTCCCAATCGGATGGTGGATATTAAGACTTAAAGTATTAAAAAATAATAGGAAAAGATGGATTAAAGGTTGACCGTTGATGAAACAGATCAACGGTCCAGATTTGTTGTGCTTTCTTTGTGAGTGAGGGAGACGGGTGACGTGGTGAGCTGCGATTGATTTAGGGAGAGAGGATTGGATCGCCAAAGTGGAGTAGGGAGGGGGTTTGGGTTGGGTCAGATTTGTTTGGGTTTGTCATTTAGGCTGTTATTGATTTAAAGAATAGCCCTTTTGTATTTAACAGAGAATTACAATTATAGTCTTTAGCCATTTTCATCCTTTTTGAAATTAAATTATATGAACTTAATTATTTTCAATAATATAACAAAATTATAATTATCATATACACTGTTAATATTACAAAATTACTCTGTTTTCCAAACTGTAAGATTAGTTTCAAATTATTGAAATGATAGACCAATTAACTAAAATCGAATAAATAACTAGTTAAACTAATTGCAAGACCTATATAATATATATAAGGTTATTTTACTAATCGTAAAATAGTAAGTATGATATATTTATAACTACAATTATAAAAAACAAAAATGGAATTGTTAATACCAAAATAATTTTGTAAAAATAGGTATTATTGATTAATATATACAAAACATTCATTGTAAATTATTAAGTATAAATAGATTAATTTTAAAAAGGAGGGTCAAAATTGCCCGTCAACAAGGAGTAGAAGAGACTGGAGCGGTTTGGGAGGCTTAAGCCTCTAGAGTTCAATGGATCAGAGTCGGACGATGCTCAGGATTTTATTGCCGAGTGTCAGCGTATTCTTTGCACAACTGGTATTTTGTATACCTGTGGGGTTTTATTCACTACTTTTCAGCTGACGGGGGCATCCTACCGATGGTGGCAGGCTTATGAGTTGAGCAGGTTAGCCGATGCACCGCCACTTACATGGCATGAGTTCTCAATTCTCTTCTTAGAGAATTTTGTCCCACAGACTCGCAAAGAGAAGTTGCATAGGCAGTTCGAGCAGCTATGCCAGGAGGGTAAGACATTGACTCAATACGAGATGAGGTTTTCAAAGTTGGCTCGTCACGTGGTATGGTTGTTTCCCACTGACATGTAGAAGATTAGGAGGTTCATTGATGGCCTCAACTATGGATTATGCTTAATTATGGCTTGGGAGGTTGTGACGGGTGCGAGGTTTGATGAGGTGGTTGATATTGCTAGATGCTTAGAGCTGGTTTACAGGCAGGAGCGTGAGGACAGGGAGGCTAAGAGGCCTCGTAGTTCAGGTGTTTCTTCACTTATCCACAACTTCTACAATCCATGCCAAGCTCAGTCATCATTCAGTGTGTTGCCAGCACAGAGTTCTTACCTTGCTTCATCTGCCCAGGTTTCCACAGGCAGTTCTTCAGGTTATCAAGGTCAGCAGCCTGTCAGGAGGGGTTGCTATGAGTGCGAAAAATTGATTCATCTCAAGAGAGATTGTCCCAAACTATTGAGTAGGGTTCCACATCATAAATCTCAGCCTACGATTCCAGCACCAACAGCTACACCACCCGCACAACCAGCTAGGGGTGAGGCCTAATCAACTCGAGGACACCCTAGAGGGAGAGGTAGATTAGGTGGTGGTCAGGCCCATTGCTACCCATTTCTAGCTACGATGTTGTGATCACAGGTATTGTTTTCGTATGCCACAGGGATGCATCAGCATTATTTGACCCTCGTTCAACTTATTCATATGTGTCATTATACTTTGCTCGTTATTCGGGCATGCCCTGTGATTCTTTAGTTATGCTTGTTCATGTATCTACATCGGTGGGTGATTCTATTATTATGGATCATGTGTACCATTCGTGTGTAGTGCTATTGGGGGATTGAGATGAAAGTTGATCTTTTACTTCTTACCATGGTTAATATTGACGTGATTTTAGGCATGGATTGGTTGTCACCATGTCATGCTATTCTGGATTGTCACGATAAGACCGTGACATTGGCGATGCCGGGATTGCCTAGGGTTGAGTAGAGAAGTTCTCTGGACTATGTCCCCAGTAGAGTAATTTCATATTTGAATTCCCGACGGATTGTTGGAAGGGATGTCTAGCGTATTTTACCTTTATGAGGGATGTTGGTGCTGATACTCCTACCATTGATAGTGAGAGACTTTCCGGATGTGTTTCTTTTAGACTTGTCGGGCATGCCACCCGACAGGGACATTGATTTTGGTATTGATCTTGTGCCGAGCACTTAGGACATCTCTATTCCACCATATCGTATAACACTAGCAGAGTTGAAAAAATTAAAAGAACAACTTTAGGAGCTACTTGATAAGGGATTTATCAAGCCTAGTGTATTGCGTTGGGGTGTACTAGTTCTGTTTGTGAAGAAGAAGGATGGTACTATGTGGATCTGCATTGATTACAGGTAGTTGAACAAGGTTACAATTAAGATCAAGTATCCTTTACCACGTATTGATGGCTTATTTGACCAGCTTCAGGGAGATAGAGTGTTTTCAAAGATTGATTTGAGGTCTGGGTATCACCAGGACCCGCTACGGTCACTATGAGTTTCTTGTGATGTCATTTGGGTTGACCAATGCCCCAATAGCATTTATGCATCCGATGAACAATATATTCTAGACATATTTTGATTCTTTTGTCATAGTATTCATTGATGATATATTGGTGTACTCACACAGCCAGGAGGAGCATGAGCAGCATTTGAGGATTGTACTACATACCATGAGGGAGAAGAATTATTATACTAAATTCTTCAAGTGAGAGTTTTGACTTGATTCTGTGGCGTTCTTGGCGCATGTGGTGTCCAGTGAGGGGATCAAGGCAGATCCGAAGAACATTGATGACATTTAGAGTTGGCCCAGACCATCTTCAGCTACTAAGATATAGAGTTTTCTTGGTTTGGCCGAATATTATCATCATTTTGTGGAGGGTTTCTCGTCCATTGCTGCACCTTTAACCAGATTGACCTAGAAGGGTGCCCCATTCAGGTGGTCTTGTTAGCATGAGGAGAGCTTTCAGAAGCTCATGACTGTCTTGACCACAACTCTAGTTCTAGTGTTGCCTTCATGATCGAGTTCTTATACGATTTATTGTGATGCTTCTCGGATTGGTATTGGGTGTGTATTGATGCAGGAGGGTAGGGTGATTGATTATGCTTTGCGCCAGTTGAAGTCCCATGAGAAGAACTACCACGTTCATGATTTAGAGTTGGCAGCCATTGTCCGCGCATTGAACATTTGGAGGCATTATCTCTATGGTGTGTCTTGTAAGGTATTTATAAATCATAGGAGTCTAAATCACTTGTTTAAGCAGAAGGATCTGAATTTTGGGTAGTGGAGGTGGTTAGAGCTATTAAAAGACTATGATATCACCATTTTGTATCATCTCAGGAAGGCCAATGTGGTGGCCGATGCCTTGAGAAAAAAGTCGGAGAGTATGGGTAGCCTTGCGTATATTCCAGTCGGTCGGAGGCCGCTAGCATTGGATGTTCAGGCTTTAGCCTATCCTGAGTTTAGATGTATCGGAGCCTAGTCGGGTTCTTTCTTGCGTGGTTTCTTGGTCTTCTATGTATGAGCGCATCAAAGAGCATCAGTATGACGACCCCATTTGCTTGTCCTTAAGGACATAGTGCAGCACGGTGATGCCAAGAAGGTTTTTATTAGAGATGATGGGGTGTTGAGGATGCAGGGTCGGATTTGTGTGCCCAGTAAATGGGTTGCATGAGTTGATTCTTGATGAGGCCCACAGTTTGCCATATTCCATTCATCCGGGTACCATAAAGATGTATCAGGATTTGAGGCACCACTATTGGTGGAGAAGAATTAATAAAGATATAGCATAGTATGTGGCTTAATGCTTGAACTGTCAGCAGGTGAAGTACGAGCATCAGACATTTGAGATTCCTGAGTGAAAATGGGAGCGTGTTACCACAGATTTTGTTGTTGGGCTCCCATGGACTTTGGAGAAATTCGATACAGTTTGGGTGATTGTGGACTGGTTGACTAAGTCCGCACATTTCATTCCGGTTGTGACCACCTATTCTTCAGAGTGGCTGGCTCATATCTATATTTGCGAGATTGTTCTTCTTCATGGGTGCCGGTGTCCATTATTTCTGATTAGGGCACGCAGTTCACATCATCATTTTGGAGAGCCGTGCAATGAGAGTTGGGCACATGGGTTGAGTGGATTACAACATTTCACCCCCGGATGGATAGATAATCCGAGCGCACAATTCAGATCTTGAAGGATATGCTACGTGCTTGTGTTATGGATTTTAAGGGTTCTTGCGATCAATTTCTACCGCTTGCAGAGTTTGCCTACAACAATAGCTACCAATCGAGTATTCAGGTGGATCCTTATAAGGAACTATATGGGAAGCAGTGTCGTTCTCTAGTTGGTTGGTTTGAGCCGGGAGAGGCTAAGTTGTTGGGTACAGATTTGGTTCAGGATGCCTTAGAGAAACTCCAGTTGATTTAGGATCGGCTTCGTACGACACATTATAGACAAAAGAGTTACGTTGATCGGAAGGTTCGTGATGTTGCATATATGGTAGGAGAGAAGTTATTGCTTAGAGTTTTGCCCATGAAGGGTGTTTTGAGGTTCGGGAAGAAGGGCAAGTTGAGCACTCGGTATATTGGCCCTATTGAGGTGCTTGAGAGGATTCGGGAAATGGCCTACAATCTTGAATTGCCACCTAGTCTATCGGGTGTTCACCTAATGTTTCATGTCTCTATGCTCCGGAAGTATTATGGTGATCTGTCTCATGTTTTTTATTTCAGCATGGTTCAGTTAGATGGGGATTTGACTTATGATGTGGAGCCGGTGGCCATTTTAGATCGGCAGGTTCGAAAGTTAAGATCAAAGTATATATCTTCAATGAAAGTTTAGTGGAGAGGTCAGCCAGTCAAGGAGGCTACTTGGGAGACTGAGCGAAAGATGTGGAGCATATATCCATGCCTATTTTAGACTCCAGGTATGATTCTAGACCCGTTAGAGGACGAACATTTGTATAAGGGGGGAGAATGTGATGATCCAGCCGGTCATTTTATGTATTGTAGCCTCGTTCCCCTATTTATTGCTTATTTTATGTTCACTTATAGTTACGTGACTTGCCGGGGTGGTTGGTTTGGTTCCGGCGATCTTTTGGGGTGAATTGGGATACTTAGTCCCATGGTTGGAAGCTTAAGTTAAAAGAGTTGACCGGATATTGAATTTTGTGTAAACGACTCCGGAATGGAATTTTGACGGTTCTGATAGCTTCGTATGGGGATTTTTCACTTAGGCGTATGTACGGGGTTCTGATAGCTTCATATGAGGGTCATGATTGCTTAGGGTTAATTCTGGCAGGAGGGCCTTTGTTCAACGCGTTCGCGAGTTTGAGGATGCGTTCGCAGAGCTTTGGTTGTTTGTGCATCGTGAACGCGGGAGATGGGACGCATTTGGTAAGCAAGGTGAGGTATGGAAGTTGCACGCGTTTGTTCTTCACGATCGCATGTCTTTGTCCGCGATTGCGTAGGTCTAAGTTGCTGAGCATCGTGTTCGCGACTGGTTGTTTGCGTTCGCGTAGACCATTTTTGGAGGCAATGAATTTTGTTCTTCGCAATCGCGTGGGACTTTCCACGATCGCGAAGAGGAACATCTAGGCAGACTATTAAAAATCCTAAATCGAATGTTATAGTATTATTTCACATTTTGAGTTGTAGAGCTCAGTTTTAGGCGATTTTGGAGGGGATTTTCACTTCTTGGATCGGGGTAATCACTCGGATTTGTTGTTATATCACGATTCCATCTTTCTTTTAGCATTTAATTAGTGGATTAAAGTGAGGAAATGGGGGGTTTTGGGGAAACCTTTCAAAAATGAAAAATGGAGGTTTGAAGGTCGATTTTAGGGCAAAATTGGTTGATTTTGGTATGGTGGGACTCATAATTGAATGGGTGTTCGGAATTTGTGAATTTTTTTGGGTTTCGAGGTACGTGTCCATGGTTGAATTTTTGGGTTGACTTTTTGATTTTGGTTAAAGATCTTAGCTTTATCATATGGAATCAATTCATATAGCTTTTATTGATGGTATTACATTATTTTGGCTAGATTTGAGCCTTCCGGAGGTTGTTATGTGCGGGATGGGTTTGTTAGAGGAGTAATTTTGCTTGCTTCAGGTAAGTATCTTATCTAAACATGGTTGAGGCACTATTTGCTTGAATTATTTATGATAGCTACGTGCTACGGGTGCGCACATGTGTGGGGTTTGAGCCGATGTCCTAACACCAGGGGTATTTATCGACGCTCGGGTTGTGCTTAGGCTATGATATGCCTAGAATTGGCTATTAAGTTTTAAGTTATGATGTTTCTCATATTTGTAACATTGTTGTGAACTTTCAAGCCATGTTTGAGGCTGCATAGAGGATTAATCCCTGAATGAACTTGTTAAATGCTATTCTGTGATGAAATTGTCGATTTGAACTATGATAGTACACTTTGCACATGTCTACACATTAGCATGTCATTTATACCAGCCCAGGAGCATGAGATTTGTTATTCATTCATCATATACATGTATCTTGTTTATTTGCTCCTGTGTGATATGATTTGGACTGGATGTTTGTGACCACGCCGGGCTGATTGTACTGTTATGCCCATGACCATGCCGGGCGGATTATGTTCTTTTGACTATGACCATGTCGGGAGGATTGTGTTGTTATGTTTGTGACCACGCCGGGTGGATTGTACTTGAAGTTAGGCTATAATCTTGTATTTTGGTCTTTTATTGCACTCCAATTTACTGCATTTTATAAGTTTTGAGCTTTAATTGATAGTGTTATGCACTAATTGTGTGTTTTATGCCTTGTAGGAGTGATTCCGAGTTATGTAGATGTTGTGGAACTAATTCGAGCTATTTGAAACTTTGAAGTCTGAGTAGAAGACCAAAGGATTAAGCCGGGATCGTATTCGGGGGTCGAGGATCACTTCAGGACGTCAAAAATCAAGGAAAAAGCAATAGCTGAAGATATGCACTAGTGCGATGCACTGGGCGACACACTAGGCGACGCAGCTATGTAATTTTATGTCAGGAATTGAAAAGATTTAGAGGATGGGTTTCTGAGGTCTGACAAGGAAAAGCACTATTGCTACGCACCCTTCTACGCACAGTGCGACACATGAAAAAAAATAAGTTTGCAAGTTTTCATATTTCGGCTAGGAAATGGTGATTTTATTTGGGCCCTACCCTACTTGGTATAAATACATGAAAAACATTATTTTCTAGACTTTTGACATACTTTAAACCTAAGGAGGACAAGGAGGAGTTAGAGGAGCAAAAGCACAAGGATTTCATCATTCCTTCCTCACTCAAGACCCGAGTTTGGATTGAATTTATGTTTTGCTATCTTTTAAATATACTTGTGATGAATTACTCCATATCTATGGAGTAATTCTCTTTAGGGTTTGAAGGATTTGGTGTATTGATGATTGTTTGTGGATTATAATTCAAGTTTTATGTTTTGAATCGTTTTTGGATGATTTAATTGTTGCATCTATATCCACTTGTTCATGTAATCGAAAGAGGCATAACTTGTGATATCTTTGCATTATCTTGTTGGTTGAGTTCATTAATTCTTCTTAGTAATCGAAATAGGCTAGTTGAATCATTGATTAAACCTAGTTAGGAGGATAATCGAGAGAGGTCCTCCTAAAGACCAATCCACTACGCAATCTTGCATATCTTCACGTGCTTAAATTGGTTCATCTTGTGAGGTTAAGACTTAATCGAGAGAGGAGTTTTTACTGAACGTTTGAACTAATAATTGAGTGAATTCGAGAGACTCACTTAAACATTAGAAGTGAATTATCTAGTGTTAGATCCCAAATAATTATCTTGCACCTATCCTATCAACCCCTATTTTCTCCCATTGATAACTTCTTTACTTGTGCCTTGTTGTGATTGTCATTAGTCAATAGCTTTAGATTCTTAGTTAATTTTTGTTAGACATCTTATAAATCTCAATTTGTTGATTCTCCTGGACAGCAATCAAGCTAGAAACTATGAAAATACTTTTTAACTCTAATTTCTATGGATACGATATTATACTGTGCTATCTTTGACTAGCGAGTACAATTTGAGTGTTTGAAATAGTTTGTAGTGCTAATTCAGGAATTTTTCTTTTTCTTTTTTTATTTTATTTTTCCCTTTATACGGTTGGTGTTCTTTAATTGTGCACAGGTTACAAGTTCAGAGTGGTGCATGACTAGAACTTCTGCGAAGGAAGTGCTACATACGAGCCAGAAATTGAAAAACAACTGCGACAGCTGAAGAAGGAAAGAAATCTCACCGAGACAATAGAAAAGGTTGGGCAATCCTCAACCAAAGAACTTATGGTTGGAAAAGGCGAAGATAATGTGGATTTGGCTGCGAGAGAAGCAGCCCAACGAAGAGAACAAGCTGCACGGAATGCTGTGGAAGCATATATTAGAGATGCGCAAAATATCTATGAAAAAGAGCGGGGACTCGGACTTAATCAATAGTAACCCTTGCCTGGGAGACCACTTGGCCATTATGCTAGACCGGTCTACAATTAAGGTTTATCAAGTGTGAGACCGCCTCCAATTGTAGCAAACAATTTTGAGTTGAAGCAAGGGTTGCTTCAAACCCTTCAGAATTGTTGTGTCTTCAGAGGGAAGCCAAACGAAGATCCAAACACACATCTAATGGACTTCGAGGAGATTATGAACACCTTTCAATAAAATGGTGTGTCACGAGATGCAGTGTACTTGAGGGAATTCCCTTTTTCTCTTAAAGATGATGCAAAATAGTGGCTTCGAAGCTTACACATAGGTTCTATTAGAACAAGGGAGGAGATGACTAGAAAATTCCTTGATAAATATTTCTCCTCAGCTAAAACGGACTAGTTTAGAAGAGAAATCCATAACTTCTGCCAGAAAGATACTGAAATTGTTTTTGAAGCATGGGAGAGGTTTAAGGAGATTGTTAGAAAGTGTTAACATAGCGGAATTGAACTCTGGATGCAACTCTAGGACTTTTGGGATGGATTGAAACCAGCCTCACGTAGAATATTGAGCAATACAGCTGAGGCCCGTTGATGAAGAAGACTCTAGAGGAGATAGTTACAATTCTTAATGAGTTATCTGAAGATGCAAATCAATGGCCCTCTAAGAGTGCAGAAAGAAGAAGATCAACTGGTGTCCACCATGTTGATGCTATCATATCTTTCCAGGTACAGCTTGATGCTATGGCCAAAGAGATAAGGAAGCTGACCTTAGCCTCGATACAAAGTGAGCCTCACATAGCTTGTGATATATGTGGAAGAGGACACCCTACTCATGAGTGTCAAGCCTCAACTGAGGAAGTAAATGCTGTGGGAAATTACAATTTAAATGTAATGAGTCAGAGGCACCCCGATTATTCATGGAGTTCACCTGAAGGTACTGAAAATGCTTGGCAACAAAATAACTCTAGACCGCAGGGACAAGGAGCTCCAACATACCAAAATCAGTAGAGGCAGCAATTTCAGCCTCAACATCCCATTCAGCTTGGTATAGAGGATCTAATGAAGGCTTTCATTATCAAGACAGATGAGAGGCGGCATTGAGTGAGAAAGATAAGTCTGGGGTGTACCCCAAAAAGGCTGAGAAGAAACTGTCGGCATGGATGCACGCATTAGTCCGAAGGCGAGGAATGGATCCCGACTTCGACTCAGACCCCGACTAGATGTTCAGGGATGTTTCCTTTACCTTATGCTTTTTAATTGTGTGTCATGGGGACATGCCACAACTTAAAGTGTGGGGTGGGGGATATGTTGTATGTATGTATGTATATTACTTTTAGTTTTTTTTTTAATTTTGTTAGTTTAAGTAGAGAGAGAAAAAAATTTAAAAAGCCATAAAAATTGAATTTTTTTTTATTTTTCCTGATGATTGATATCGTTCGATAGATTTCTTGAGGGATTAAAGTCGAAAGAAAAAGATAAAAAGATTATTTTTTAAGGTAGTGTAATAATTTCACCTTGGTTTTTCTTTGTGTCGCGGTTCTTTTCCAAGGGTTTTGTTTGAACCGGGTGTAGTAAGTTTTTATTTTTTTTAGGAGTAGGAAACCTTGTTCTATGATTTGAATTGAAAGCAATATCTCTTTACTTTATTATGACTTGAGAATAGTGAGTGCTTTAGTTGTGACGCCGAGGCTCAGTTTTTTACTCTTGTAATAAGTACCGTAAACTATATGATCTTAACTTTGCTTAACTGCTTTGACTAGAGTGTCTTGATAATCCAATCTTGAGTGAGTTATGTGTCATATGTGAGTCAGGTTTTGTGTTATTCGGTGCATTGCATTTGATGTCTAGAACTTGCCGCGTATGTTTGCAATGCAAAATATTAGTTGTATTCGGTCTCGGAAGTGATATAGGCATTTCTTTGTTGAGCCACTTATATGCTTTTACATACCTAATTGTTATGTATTGTAGTTAACCCCTTTGATCATGTAATCTTGTTTCCTTAGCAACCACATCTATTTGAACCTTTTTACCTCTCGTGAGCACTTGAATTTGTTATGAACTTTGTAAAAGTTGAAGTGTGGGGTGGTTGGTTTGGCTTTTAAGTGGAATTATTGAAATAAGGAGAAAGGTGCATTGTTTTGAAGAAGTAAGAGCTACTTGAATTGAAAAAGAAAGAAAACAATAAGTGTATGATTGTGAAAAGTGTTCTGTGATAGTGGTAACTTGATTTAATTGTGCTTAAAGAAGTAGGGAGTTAATGTATATTGTGTGAAGGTGGAGTTTTGGTTTGGCTTAAGTGTGGGGTTTTGAACAATGAAATGTATGTATTAAAGTGCTTAGGGAGGTGTAGTCACGCTTATATATAAATGTATCCTACCCGTCCCACAACTTACGTTATAACCAATGAAAGTCCTACTTGATCCTTGACTGAATGGGCTTAATTAGTAGAGTAGTACACTACGGGTAAGCCTATGATACGTCTTTAGTGGCATATGAATGTTGTTTCTGAGAGTGAGCGAATTCTTTCTATCTTGAGTTCCTAATTGTTCTTAATTTCTATGGTGTGTGTAACTACTCTCTATTTTTGTGTGAGGGCACTTGATTCACGAAGGAAAGGTAATGTCATTTACCTCTATGTTAGAGTAAGTGAGCGGGTTATAAATAATGCGTGGTTCTTTTGAATCAAATCTTGAGGCGAGGATGTTAAAATATTGTGCTTAATCTATTTTAATTATTTTTTGTGTGATGAGTTAGGAGAGTTGTTTAAAAAGGTCGTGTCTATGTGAAGTGCAGTTTGATTGCTCGAGGATGAGCAATGATTTAAGTGTGAGGTATTTGATGGGCTATAATCTCGTATTTTAGTCTCTTATTGTATTCCAATTTACTGCACTTTATTCGTTTTGAGCTTTAATTGATAGTGTTTTGCACTAATTGTGTGTTTTATGCCTTGTAGGAGTGATTCTGAGTTATGTAGATGTTGTGGAACTAATTTGAGCTATTTGGAGCTTTGAAGTCCGAGTAGAAGCCCTAAGGATTAAGCCGGGATCGTATTCGAGGGTCGAATATCACTTCTGGATGTCAAAAATCAAGGAAGAAGCAACAACTGAAGAAATGCACTAGTGCGATGCACTGGGCGACGCATCAGTGTCATTTTATGTCAGAAATTGACAAAGTTCAAAGGATGGGTTTTTGAGGTCTGACAAGAAAAAACACTAATGCTACGCACCCTGCTATGCACAGTGCGAAGCATGAAAAGCAATAAGTTTGCAAGTTTTCCTATTTCAGCTAGGAAAGGGTGATTTCGTTTGGGCCCGACCTACTTGGTATAAATACATGGAAAACGTTATTTTCTAGACTTTTGACATACTTTAGACCTAAGGAGGCCAAGGAGGAGTTGGAGGAGCAAAAGCACAAGGATTTCATCATTCTTTCCTCACTCAAGATCCGAGTTTGGATTAAATTTATGTTTTCCTATCTTTTAATTATATTTGTGATGAATTACTCCATATCTATGGAGTAGTTCTCTTTAGGGTTTGATGGATTTGGTGTATTGATGTTTGTTTGTGGATTATAACTCTAGTTTTATGTATTGAATCATTTTTGGATGATTTAATTTTTGCATCTATATTCACTTGTTCATGTAATCGAGAGAGGCATAACTTGTGATATCTTTGCATTATCTTGTTGGTTGAGTTCATTAATTCTTCTTAGTAATCGAACAAGGATAGTTGAATCATTGATTAAACCTAGTTAGAAGGATAATCGAGAGAGGTTCTCCTAAAGACCAATCCACTACGCAATCTTGCATATCTTCACGTGCTTAAATTGGTTCATCTCGTGAGGTCAAGACTTAATCGAGAGATGAGTTTTTGCTGAACGTTTGAACTAATAATTGAGGAAATTCAAGAGACTCACTTGATCATTAGAAGTGAATTATCTAGAGTTAAATCCCAAACAATTATCTTGCACCTATCCTATCAACCACTATTTTCTCCCATTGATAACTTCTTTGCTTGTTCCTTGTTGTGATTTTCATTAGTCAATAGCTTTAGATTCTTAGTTAATTTTAGTTAGATATCTTATAAATCTCACTTGTTGATTCTCCTGGATAGCAATCAAGCTAGAAACTACGAAAATACTATTTACATCCAATCCATGTGGATACGATATTATACTATACTATCTTTGACTAGCGAGCATAATTTAAGTGTGTGTTTCGAGCTCGTCAGTACGGTTATGCTTGTGACCATGCCGGGCAGATTATGATATTGAGCCTGTGACTATGCCGGGCTGGTAGCACTTTGAATTGGCCGTGCTTGCGCGTGGATATGGATCCATCCCCCTAGGGTCACCCTCTCATGTTTCTCTCTTGATGGTATACACGTGGATATTGAGGAAAACTGATCGGTGGTTTGGTACGGATATGGAAAGGTTGAGGAAACCTGGCCAGTGCTTGTTTGGATTTTGCATTTCATCTTTACTTGCAATTTTCATGATTTATTACCTGATTTAACTGCATATCATCTCTGTATGTTGAACATTGAATGAGCAAATTAATTGAGTAACTGTACACATACACACAGAGATGCTTCTTCATATGCTTTATGTCTTGATTTCTTTACTATTTTGTACTTGTTAAAAATGATGAAACTGTACAAGTTATAGCTAGTATCATTTATAATTCTTGTTTCTTTTACCTCGCCGAGGTTAGTTATGATACTTAGTGAGTACATTGGGTCGGTTGTACTCACACTGCACTCTGACCTTAATTGTGTAGATCCAGGTGTGGGGACCAGTTATAAGCTGTAGGCTTGCTTGTTGGACTGAGTTCGAGAGGCGAGGTGGAGCTGCATCCTTGGTCGCAGTTTGACTTGTCTTTTCATTATATACTGTTGTTATAGTTCAAATAGTGTTATTATTGTTCAGTTTCAGACTTGTATTCAGTTTTAGAGCTCATGACTCCGTATTTACCAGTTTCACGGGGATTTACCTTTGTATTGGCAGTACTTTATTCTATTAAGGTTTCAGACTTATGCTATTTCTATAATTTATGTTGTACTGGTTCTTTATTGTTATGTTTTGACTTACCTAGCCAATGTGTTAGGCGCCATCACGACTGGTTGGGATTTTATGTCGTGATAGGGGTATTGTGATACATGGATTTTGTATCGAGATACATGAATCTTGTATCAGCATACGTGGATTGTGTACCGGTTTGAGCATGCATTCATATTCTTGATTCATTTAGAACCATTCCATAAAATGCTAACTATTGCATGCCATGTTTATATGATATATGGGAGCCTCCACTTCGTTGACTAAAGAATGATAACTATACTTGCCACACTTGAGTAGTGTTATGATAATGTGACGGTGCCTAACACTGCTTGCTAGGCAAGCCAATATCAAATATACAGAAATAATCTCTAACAATAATAAGAAATAGCCTCAAAAGCAGAATAAGATACATAACTGAAACATTGGAGCCCTAGACTGCGAGAGGAGGAGAATTTGAAGAGAAATTTCACTACTACATTGGAGGCACACAATTTTCACTTGGATTTGGCTTTATATATTTATTCCCCATGGATTTCTACTCCTAACACATGGAATTTTGAAAGAAAATCTGGGGGTTTTCCTCCACTTTAAGAGAGAGTATTTTGGTGTTTTAACTAACTATTTGGACTCGATTTTGGAAACTAATTGTATATTTGGACTCAGCAGGTTATGGGTCATCAAATTTTGGAAGTGGTTTTGGATTTTGGGCACGCGAGCCCGGGTTGACTCTTTTGGAATTCTTCAAAGATCGAAGCTTTATAGATTGGGATCACATCCTTTAGCATTGTTTGACTTCCTTGGATGATGTTCGGCTTTGATTTTCATGATTCGATGGCTAGAGAGAGGTTTTGACGTGATTTGTGGATAAAGATAGCCCCGGAAGCGAGAAGTCTCTTGGCTAACCTTGTTAAGAGGGAAACCCCTAGGATTTGACTTGATTGTTATGTGTTTAGGTATTGGGCGTAGCGCATATATGTGGTGGCGAGTATATATGCACTTACCAAATTTATATCATGCCCGAAGTAGAATTGATATACTTTATGCCTTGTTTCAACTATGTGCTCATTTGATTCATGATTTATTTGAGTTATGTGACTATGTTGCTTTCTTATTCATGTTAGAAATCATGCCTAACATTATGATTATTCATGAAGGCATGAGAATTTGATAACAACACGATAGGGGGTTCAAGAATTTACTAAAGAAAAACAAGAAAATCAAGAAACGTGCGGAAACTAAAAGAAAATAGGGATACGAAAAAGAAGACAGAAATTAAAGATAGATTGAATTCAAGAAAGTGTTTCTTGAATTCAAGAAGTCTATTCTTGAAGTTGAATCCTAGCAACAATAATTAGCTAACGGAGAACTAATCGCCTTTGGTAGAGAATTAAAAACAAGAGATAAATTGTGAAACCCGACCCTATAGAATAATAAGAACAATAATAAGACTAAACTTATCACCTTTCTTAAATACCTAGAAGTGATCTAAGATTTCGAAAAGGGTATCTAAGTTGATTCTTGAAGGTTGAAAAATAAATCCAAGAGTAGCCACACACAAGAGTGCAAGAAAAATCTCTCAATTTTTTGTTGATATTGTTTATCATAATCTCCCTAAAAACAAAGAAGATACCCCTTTATATAGAGAGGGAGTCACGAATTTCTACCACAAAAATAAAGAAAGAAAGTCCTAACTACTTTGGACAAAAGTCCAACTACCTTAGGATAGGATTTTGAAAGTCCAAAACCAATCATGAAAATCTTAGAAATCTTGGAAAAGAAAGAAAGTCCTAACTACTTTGGACAAAAAGTCCAACTACCTTAGGATGGGATCTTGAAAGTCCAAAACCAATCTTAGATAGAATCTTGAAAATCTTGAAAATCGTGAAGGACATTTGCAAGAACCTTGGCACCAACTTGCACTCAACTTCTAGCATGACTATTGTACCCTTCTTTAACATCAAGTAAGTCCTTTTTATGTTATTAAAACGTGACTTCATGTGGGACTTATTGGGCTGCAAGTTTGGACACATTTACCAAAATGGTCCAAAGGTGGACTGATTAGGACCTTCTTCAAAAGATATCTCTTTGAATCCAACACTCCTCTTCTTGGACATAAATTTGGGCCATAAAACAATTTTAACACCTAGCCAATTCACATCCTTTATCCTTGAGCTCTTCCTCCCAATTAACAACTTCTTTATTTGAACTTGAAGTATAATGACCTTATTTTGCAACTCTTTAGCTTGACATCTTGTTAAAGGTCCTCTTTGGGATTCCAAAGCTTCATTCTTGTCCTTGAATATAGTTGAGCTTCCTAGGATGCTATCAGAATTTATCCTTGATATATTGAATTGCTTAAATTGACCGTAGTAACATAGAGATTTTACTAGCACTTATCCGTATGAATTTTATTTAGTCATTGTGTACCTTTTATCTAAAATTCTTGAACATATGCATATATTTTGAATAGGATACTTGATTTGGACTGAGAAATTTGGCACGAAAGGTAAAGCATGCGGATGAGATACAGTTATGGCATATTGGGCATGATGATCGGATATTGATTTGTGAGGGATTGCTATTATGCCCCTCTTTACGCTTGGATTTGGTACCGTCCCTCTAGAGTCAGGTGATTGCCAATGTTACCTTGAGCCCTATGAGCGTGGTCAGTACATGGATTTTGTACCGGGGTATTGTGATATAGGATTTTGTATTGAGATACATGAATCTTGTATCGGGGTACATGAATCTTGTACCGGTTTGAGCATGCATTCATATTCTTGATTCATTTAGAAGCATTCCTTAAAATGCTAACCGCTGCATGCCATGTTTATATGCTATATGGGAGCCTCGACTCCGTTGATTGAAGACTGCTAGCTATACTTGCCATACTTACTAGTGTTATGATAATGTGACGACACCTAACACTACTTGCTAGGCAAGCCAATATCAAATATACAGAAATAATCTCTAACAATAATCATAAATATCCTCAAAAGCAGAATAAGATACATAACTGAATCATTAGGGCCCTAGACTTCGAGAGGAGGAGAATTTAAAGAGAAATTTCACTACTACATTAGAGGTAATCAATTTTCACTTGGATTTGACTTTATATCTTGATTCCCCATGGATTTCTACACCTAAAACATGGAATGTTGAAAGAAAATATGGGGTTTTTGTTTCCACTTTAGGAGAGAGTATTTTGGTGTTTTAACCATCGATTTGGACCTGAATTTGGAAACTAATTGTGTATTTGGATTCGGCATGTTATGGTTCATCGAATTTTGGTATTGGTTTTGGATTTTGGGCATGCGAGCCCGGGTTGACATTTTTAGAATTCTTCAAAGATCGAAGATTTACAGATTGGGATCACATCTTTTATCATTGTTTGACTTCCTTGGATGATGTCCACCTTCGATTTACATGATTGGATGGCTAGTGCAAGGTTTTGATGCGATTTGTGGATGAAGCTAGCCCCGGAAGAGGAAAGTCTCTTGTATAACCTTGTTAAGAAGGAAACCCATAGGATTTGACTTGATTTCTATGTGTTAAAGGTATTGGGCGCTGCGTATATATGTGGTTGGCGAGCGTATATGCACTTACCAATTTTATATCATGCCCGAGGAAGAATTGATATGCTTTATGCCTTGTTTCGACTATGTGCTCATTTAATTCATGATTTATTTGACTTATGTGACTATGTTGATCTCTTATTAATGTTAGAAATCATGCCTAGCATTATGATATTTTATGAAGGCATGAGAACTTATCCTTGATATATTGAATTGCTTAAATTGACCATAGTCACATGGAGATTTCATGAACACATATCCGTATGAATTTTATTAAGTCCTTGTGTACCTTTTATCTAAAATTCTTGAGCATATGCATATGTTTTTAATAGGATACTTGATTTGTACTGAGAACTTTGGCACGGAAAGTAAAGCATGCAAATGAGATACAGTTATGGCACATTGGGCATGGTGATCGGATATTGATTTATTAGGGATTGCTATTATGCCCCTCTTTACATTTGGATTTGGTACCGTCCCTCCGAAGTCAGGTGATTGCCCATGTTACTTTGGGCCCTGTGAACTTAGTCGGTATATGGATATTGTACCAGGTCAATACATGGATATTTTATCGGGGTATTGTGATACATGGATTTTATAACGAGATACATGAATCTTGTATCGGGGTACTTGGATCTTGTACTGGTTTGAGCATGCATTCATATTCTTGATTCATTTAGAAGCATTCCTTAAAATGCTAATTGTTGAATTCCTTAGAAGCATTCCTAATATGGGAGCCCCGACTCTGTTGATTGAAGAATGCTAGCTATACTTGCCATACTCGAGCAGTGTTATGCTTATTTGTTGAATTGGAACGCCTTCTTTATGACTTTTTACTTTTTTATATCTTGAAACCTCTTGATCTTGAGGATATTTACATATGTATTTGACTGCATCTAGTTTCGCCACTACTTCTTCGAGGCTAGACTTGATACTTACTGGGTACCGACTGTGTTATACTGATACTATGCTTCTGCACATTTTTTGTGCAAGTTCTAAGATTGTTATTGCGGTACCCGTTGAACTGAGTAGGAGTGTATTATTAGAGAGTTCGTGGTGAGCTGCCATACTATTTAGATTTGTAGCACATGGAGTCCCCGTTCTTATTTGTATTCTGTCTATTTACTTTCTCAGAGACAGTTGTGATCATGTATGTACCTATTCAGTAGTTTCTCATGTACTTGTGTCACCTAGTTTTGGGGGTTATACCATTTTGGTCGTGTTTAGACCATGTTATACTTGTATTACATATTTCACTACTTTGGTATTATTTCTGCTTTCATTATGATATAACTCGGTAAATTAAAGGAAATTGGATTATATTATGTTGAGTTTGTGTTGCTTTCTTAGCAAGTACGGCTAGGCTCCATCACGGCCTAAGGTGGGATATTGGGTCGTGACAAGTTGGTATCAGAGCTCTAGGTTCATATAGGTCGCATGAGTCACGAGTAGGTCTAGAAGAGTCTTGTAGATTGATATGGAGATGTTTATTCTTATCTCTGAGAGGCTACGGGATGTTAGGAAATTTTTTTTCTTGATTCCTTATCGTGCGACTTTATCTAGGTTTGAAGTCTATATCTTCAGTTCTCTCCTACTTGTACATACGTGATGTTGAGTCCCCTTTACCAGTTGTGTTCCAGCAACTTGTGATTTTGCACCTATGGTGTGGGATGTTTCTCCCGTGTGTTGAGAGCTAACTACTGTCATCTCTTTGTGGAGGAGTTTCCATCTATAGATGCCCTAGTGTTGGTTTTACCTATGGGTTCGGGGCCTTGCACAATATATTGTGATGCTACACATATTGGTTTTGGCACGGTGTTAGTGCAGAGTGGTAGGGAGATTGCTTACGTGTCTCGGCATTTGAAGTCCCGTGAAGGGAACTATCTAGTTCACGATTTGGAGTTTGGCATTTGTTTCAGCAGAGGGAAGGCATTTGGCTATGAAAGTTTTGACCTTGGTATATAAAATTTTGAGAACGGGCATTTCTGAACATAGTGGAGTTTTTGCTTGTATGGTTGTCTTTGTTTGACCGATTCATCAGTATGGTGATCTACACTTGCTTGTCCTTAGGGATACGGTATGCGGGGTGGTTCTAAGGAGGTGGTCTTTAGTGAGACGATGTTTTTGCAACTTCAGGGTTGGATTTATGTTTCCAATATTGATTGTTCGACAGAGATGATCATTGAGGAAGTTCGTAGTTTGTTGTATTTTATTCATGCGGATGGTGTAGAGATATATTGTGATTCGAGGAAGCAATATGAGTGGCAGAGGGTGAAGAAGGACATTATTAGGTATGTCTCGTGGTGTTTGATTATTAGCAGGTCGAGAATGAGCAGTAAGGACCGAGTGGCTTACTTCAGAAAGTGGCTATATACCTACTTGAAATAGGGTCATATAGTTATGGGCTTTGTAGTAGGGTAGCCATAGGCTATGAGAAAGGTTGGTGCGACTTAGTTCATTGTGGACAAATAACAAAGACTGTGTATTTCATTTTGGTGATGATTACTTATGTTTTGGATGGTTTTGGATTTGATTAGAAGTTGCTTGAGCTATAAAAGTGATGTGAATGCTTGATTATCATCTTGGTGTACTATACCGTCTTGAGTTTTGGATGCGTTGATGGATCTTTCGATTATTCATTGATGAAATGAAGCATATTCTTGCAGCCTGTGCACGAGTGTAGACTCGGGAGAACTAATTGATTACATAGTGGTGGTGCTCATGGCAGGGTCATAGAGAGATTTAGGACTACAAAGGTGGGCTATCTCATGTGAGAAGATTAGAGGTTGCATGATTTCTTAGGAGGCTGCTATGAAGAGTTTTACCTTCTATACGATGAGATGTATGTAATATGATGTGAGTCTGGATCGCTTGAGGTAGATTGCATGACTTTCACAGGGTTGAGTATGCATTTGGGCTGATAATTTGGGATGTGTTATGGTTGGTGCAACATGAGCTTATGAGAAAGTTAACTGAGTAACAATGTGAGGTCATGGTATTTAAGGAGGAATGTTCACTGTGATTTCTTAATTTAGGTAATTGTGGCTTAAATCCAAGTAGGGGATCCTAACATCGATGATTGGATCACATGTTCATGTGTCGTTGCAGTATTAGACACCGACGTGCTTGTGGATTAGTTATAACTTAAGGAGGATGACTTCGAGATTGATTCGGGTAAGGAATTGTTCGACATGTTTGGCTTTGTACTCAGTACTGAATTGAGTGGGTAACTCTCGAGGATGGTTTTAGTAGCTTCAAGATTTTATATGTGGGTACCTAAGGATTTTCATATTTGTCGTGTGGCTGAGGAGTTGAGATTGGCATCGGATGGTGGAAGAGACTTGTAGTATTTTTGTAATATCATTGGTTCTACAACGCAACATTTGAGAATGGGAGAAACAACTTCAGACCCATAGAAGATCTCTTCATAGCAGTTATTTCACTTTGAGGTACTATTGGGTGTATAAGAGGTAATAAGCGGCTTACGAGTATTAAGAAAATTATATTTCATGTTGGGGATCACTTGGACGAGTTTTGAATGAGGTTCATAGTATATTGAGAAAGAGAAGTTTTGCGATGAAGGGGGTCATGAGTAATCAGAAGAAGTTGGGTCTATTAACAGTGGCTTGGATCAATATAGTAATAGAGGTGATCAGTTCCTTGGGTATAATAGGGCCTTGAAGATGTTTGTGGAAATACCTTTTGAGTTGGGCAGTCTGCGTGACTTCATTGATTTAGAGGAGTCAATTTTGACGGCTTGGTTGTGTGCAAATGGATTCCGAAGAGTGGTGATGGTCGACCATGACTTAAGATTGTTGAGTATTATGATTTTTCTTCCTTTTATCTTGAACTGAGTTACGTGGAGGATCTCTAGTCGATTGAGCATGTATCATAATCGTGATTCAGAGTTGATAATGAGATTCTCGTATTTTCATATTGAGGCATGCTAGATGTGATGAGCCGTGTGGGGTTGAGATTGAATGGACAAGGTTGTGGTTATTTTTTGAAAGGAATGTCATGAGTTCTAGAAAGCATGGGGGATTTTAGATGCTTAGAATGATGTTAGCACTATCTTCTATCGCCTAAGGATAGTGTATGTTGTACAGGACGTATTGTAGATTGATTTGTTGAGGCTTGACTAGTACTACAGAGATTGTGTGGTTGGTGACCTTGGATGTTTAGATTTTTTCTACTTGGTGTAGAAGGTTTAGGGAGTATTTTTCATGAGACGGTTGTGTATGCGTGATGTATAAGTCGTTTAAGTGGGAGAGATAGAGAACATGTATAGAGATTTTGTATTCTCGAGGTTTAGTGATTTGATCCTTGTAGAGGCAGATTGTTCTATTGGTTTTTGACTGTGAAAGGGTATTAAGGGTTAGAGATCTGATTGTATGCATCATGGATGAGATTGTTAAGGACTTTGGGAGGTTATCTACCTATTTTGGCATGATCTGAATCGGTTTGGGTGCCTATTGTCATGCCTAAATGAGGATTTTGACCCAATGAGTATTCCCGTGTGGAGCGGTATGATGGTTGGATTAGGTGTCATGCCGCAACAGTGTTATATTGGATATGATTTATGGTGCTTACTCCATGTGTTTTGTTTCTACCTTGCGGGATGGATTCATAGCATTATGCTTTTGTGATTGTATCCATCAGGCTTGTTGGGCAGTCCTCTCATTTGGTCTTCTTTTTGTTCGTGGCTATATTTGAGTTATTGATTGTTTGGTGCACGAATTGCATCGTATATGGTTCTAATTAACTTTTGGTGAGGCATGTCAGTCGAATAGTTTGTACTGGTTGAGACAATGTTATTAGACCTAGAATTTGTGCAATTGGTTTTGGATAAGTGTGTTTAGGAGAAGAATGTCACTAGTCAACTTAGATATTCAGCGATGGTTCTTGTCGGGCAAGAGAACCCTACAATTTGTTGATCTAATTTGTGGTTATGAGTTTCTACCAACGTTTTTCATCATTAACAGTGTTTCGAAGGTTTGGAACAAGGTTCTATTTTATATGAGGTATATTACTGGTACCGAGTTTGGTAATGAGTAACTATTGTGATAAGAAAATATTGCTATGAGTACATGAGCTTTGGGATACGTCATGTGGTTATATCTTGGGATTACATTTATGATTAATACGGTATATGTATGCTAGAATCAAAATTAAGAGGGAGTTCCGGATGTTTTAATTTAGTTCTGTGGATTGTAAGCTAGAGTGGAAGGAAGAATGCTTATACGGATTGAGGTGGCATGAGATCACCCATGAGTATGTGTATGATAAGTTGCACAATGATTTGAAAATTATGGAATGACTTTAAGCACGTTCGATGATGAAGGTATATTTAAGTGGGGGAGAATGTAATGACCCGACCTGTCGTTTTGAGCTTTACTATTTTGTTCAGTATTTTCAGACATTCAGTAGCTTCATATGATGTATTATGACTTACTTATATGGTTGGATTTGATGTTCGCGCAGTTCGCAGTTGATTTGTCAGAATGATTCTTAATTTGAAAACTTTAAGTTGGAAGAGTTGACCAAGTTTGACTTTTGAGTAAATGAACTCGAAATAGGGATTTGATGGTTTCAATAGATTTGGATGGTGATTTTGTACTTGGACACATGTTTATATTTGAATTCGGGTGTTCCAAGAAGGTTTGACCGGGAGTTGACTTTGGATCGGACACGGATTGTGGTTTTGTGACCTTGTACAGGTTCATTTTGTTGATAAGAACTTGTGTGCAAAGTTTGGATGTCTAAATGTGATTTAGACAAGTGCAGCGAAGTTGGAATGTTTGAAAGTTAAGAGAATAATTTTGATCTTCGATTTGTGGTTTTGCTATTATTTGCTATGTTTTGAGCCCTTGGATAAGTTTGGTATTGGATATGAACATGTTGGCATGTTTGGACGGGGTCCTAAGGGGCTCGGCGAGGTTCGGGGTCATTTCGGGGGCAACATTTTGACCTGACAAAGCAACCTCTAATTTCTCAACAAAAGCTACGGACTACCCCTATTGATAACTAAATTCCATCCATTGTCTCTCTTCTCACTACCATGTTGAAGAAAATTCGTATTTCAGAGAATCGTAAACAAGTTTTTTCTCAATCGAGAGTCATTTCCCTTTGTGACTGAAGAATGGAATTAACCAGATCATTACTGAAGTTGCTTTTGGTTTCTCTCTTGTTCCAACGAATGTGAACCACTTTGAGATTGCTGATATTCTGGTGTTCTCATGTTCTTTGCGTTCGCGGTCAATGGGATGCATTTGCATAGAGTAGTTTTGGTCGCTGGGGTTTAGTGCATGGAATTTGTGATCAAGCAGTAGTGTTCACGTAATTCTGGAAGTAGCTGCCCCGCATTCGCGAGAGAGGAGCATTTTCACAAAAATAAAGTAGCCGACTGGAAGGTATAGGACATCGCGTTCGTGGTGGGCTGGTAGAATGGTCATCGCGTTCGTAATGATGGTCCCGCATTTGCGATGAGGTCTTTATGGGCAGTGAAATTTTGTGCTTCGCGATCGCGAAGGCTTTACCTGGAGCAGATCTTTAAGTGCTATATTTAAGGACTTTTGCCCATTATTTTATATTTTGAGCCCTAGACTTCGAAATGAGAAGAATTTGAAGAGCAATTCCACTACTACATTCGAGGTAAGCAATTTTCCTTTGTATTTTGCTTTATATCCTGATTCCCTATAGATTTATACCCATAAATTCTTGAATTTTGAAAGGATATTTGGGATTTTAGCCTACACTTTAAGAGAGAGTATTTTTGGATTTTGACCATCGGTTTGGACCCGACTTTGGAAACTAATTGTATATTTTGACTTAGCAAGTTATGGGTCATCGAATTTTGGTATTGGTTTTGGATTACGGGATTGCGAACCCAGGTTGAGTTTTTTGGAATTCTTCAAAGATTAAAGCTTTATGAATTGGGATCACGTCCTTTAGCATTGTTTGACATCCTTGGATGATGTTTGGCTCTGATTTGCGTGATTGGACGGCTAGAGCAAGGTTTTGACGCGATTTGTGATTGAAGCTAACCCTGGAAGAGGTAAGTCTCTTGGGTAACCTTGTTAAGAGGGAAACTCCTAGGATTTGACTTGATTGCTATGTATTAATGGTATTGGGCGTAGTGTATATATGTGGTGGCGAGCATATATGCACTTACCAATTTTATAGCATGCCCGGGATAGAATTGATATACTTTTTGCCTTGTTTCGACTATGTGCTCATTTGATTCATGATTTATTTGACTTATGTGACTACATTGCTCTCTTATTAGTATTCGAAATCATGCCTAGCATTATGATTGTTTATGAAGGTATGAGAACTTATCCTTGATATATTGAATTTCTTAAATTGACCATAGTCACACAAAGATTTCATGTGCACATATCTGTATGATTTTTATTAAGTCTGTACCTTTTATCTAAAATTCTTGGGCATATGCAAATATTTTGAATAGGATACTTGATTTGAACTGATAACTTTGGCATGAAAGGTAAAGCATGCGGATGAGATACAGTTATGGCACATTGGACATGATGATTGGATATTGATTTATGAGGGATTGCTATTATGCCCCTCTTAGCGCTTGGATTCGGTACCGTTCCTTCGCAGTCAGGTGATCTCCCATGTTACTTTGGGCTCTTTTTAGCGTGGTTGGTACATGGATTTTTTACCAGATCGATACATGGATTTTGTACCGAGGTATTGTGATACATGGATTTTTTATCGAGATACATGAATCTTGTATCGGGGTACATGGATCTTGTACCGATTTGAGCATGCATTCATATTCTTGATTCATTTAGAAGCATTCCATAAAATGGTAACTGTTGCATGCTATGTTTATAGGCTAGATGGGAGCCTCGACTTCATTGATTGAAGAATGCTAGTTTTACTTGCCACACTTGAGCAGTGTTATGATTATCTGTTGAATTGGAAAGCCTGCTTTATGACTTTCGACTATTTTATTGTAACGACCCGGTCGGTCATTTCAGGAGTTATAGTCCCGTTTTCCCCATTTCTATTTCCTTTATTCTCTTAAGCTATATTATGATATACCGGGTTAGTTGGTTCGGGTCCGGAGTAGTTTCAGAGTGTAATGAAACACTTAGTCTCTTATTTAGAACCTTAAGTTGAAAAAGTCAATCGGATGTTGCCCTATGTGTAAACGATCTCGGATTTGAATTCTGATGGTTCTGTTAGCTCCGTTAGGTGATTTTGGAATTAGGAGTGCGTCCGGAATGTGATTTGGAGGTCCGGAGCGGAATTAGGCTTGAATTGGCGAAAGTTGGAAATTTGGCGACTTTGGTCGGCAATGGAAAATTTGATATCGGGGATGGAATGAAATTTTGGAAGTTGGCGTAAATTCATAGTGTAATTTGTGATGTGTGTGAAAAATTTGAGGTCATTCGGACGTGGTTTGGTTGGTTTCAGCATCGGTTGCCGAATTTTGAAATTTAGAAGTTCTTAGGCTTGAATCCGAGGGTAATTTGGTGTTTGGATATTGTTTTGAGTGATTCAAAGGTTCGACTAAGTTTGTATGTTGATATATGACTTGTTGGTATTTTTGGTTGAGGTCCCGAGGGCCTCACGGTGATTCCGGGTGGTTAACGGATTTGTGAAAGTTGGAAAATGCAGCTGAAGCTGCTGCTACTTCTATTTTCGCACCTGTGGAAGGAGGAGTCGCAGGCGCGAGGTCGCTGGTGCATTTGGGGAAGCCGCAGATGCGGAAATTGAAGGCCAAGGCTGGGAATGCAGGTGTGAAGAATTGGCCGCATCTGCGAGCCCGCAGGTGCAAGGCCTTGAGCGCAGATGCAGAAACGAAGAGTTGGGCCGGTTCCACAGAAGCAGAAGTGTTACGCAGGTGCGCGCCCGCAGGTGCGGAACCTAGGGTTGCAGGTGCGGAATTGAGGGCTTAAGTGGTTCTCGCAGGTGCGAGGATTTGACCGCAGGTGCGGTTCTGCAGGAGGAGACATATGGTTGCAGGTGCGACGTTGCTGGGCAGAAAAGCCCCAGCTCATGTGTTTTGTCTTCATTTTCCATTTTTGGACTTGAGAAACTCGGGAGAGAGGCGATATTTCGAAGGTTTTCAAGGAGAAACGTTGGGGTAAGTGATTCTAACCCATAATGGTATAAATTTCGTGAATCTATGGCTTTGTTCATCATTAATTTTTAGGATTTTGGAGTGAAAGTTGGGGGTTAGGGCTTGGAATTTTTAAGAGTTTAATTTAAGGATTTGAGGGACCAAATGATGTCGGATTTGGATTAATTTTTTATGTATGGACTCGTGAGTGAATGGGATTTCTAGTTTTGTAACTTTTATCGGATTTCGAGACGTGGGCCCGGGGGCCGGGTTTGAGCCAATTTCGGGTTTTGGTCTAATTTTGTAGCTTTTCTTGTGGAATTCATTCCATTAGCGCGTATTGATGGTATCGTACTGATTTTGAATAGATTTGGAGCATTTGGAGGCCGAGTCCAGAGTCAAGACCATTGCGGGGTAGAGCTTTGACCGGTTTGAGGTAAGTAACGATTGTAAATTTAGTCCTGAGGGTATGAAACCCCGAATTTTTGTATCATTCTACTATTTTGAGGTGACGCACATGCTAGGTGATGGGTGTGTGGGCGTGCACTGTTGGGGATTGTGACTTGGTCCGTCCCGTAGCAACTGTAAAGTTGCATATTTTGTTGAAATTATGTGATACTTATATGCTTTAGAAAGAGTTTCTGTAAATTGGGCTGAATGCCATGTTTGGGCCTTGTGCCAGTGCTGTTTGGAACCTTAGGGGCCTTTCCTTACTATCCTCTCACTGTTTTCGATTGAAAATTTATACTCAGTCATGGTTATACTTGTTTGCTGCATAGCACAGTTTTATTACTCTATTTTGATGCACATAAGTGTTGTTTTAGGTTGAATGCCCTGTTTTTACTGAAATGCCCGAGTGGCTTGAGAGGTTTATGACTGAGTGAGGCCGAGGGCCTGATTTGTGAGGATAAATATGGGATCGGCTGCACGCCGCAGGATGTTCGGATAATTATGGGATCGGGCTGCACGCCGCAGCATGTTCGGATAATTATGGGATCGGGCTGCACGCCGCAGCATGTTCGATATAGGATGACGGCCTGAGTGATTTATGCCATGATTTGGCTTGATATAGCGCTTGGGCTAAAGGATCCCCTCCGGAGTCTGTACACACCCCTAGTGAGCGCAGGTACCTACTGAGTGCGAGTGTCGAGTGCCGAGTGCTGAGTAAATGGGAGGCATGAGTGATTATGAGGTATGCTCGAGTGGCAAGAGTGATTGTAAGGTTTGCCCGAGGGGCTGTATATGAGTGATGCTTTGCCCGAGGGTCTGTTTATGATTTTATCATTTTTGCGCACCTTTGCATTTTTCCTCTGCTTGAAAACTGTTGAAAAATATCCTTAAATGATTTTTACTGGAACTGGGTTTATACGAGATATTTTGATTCAAATGCTGATTTTAAAAGCATGAGGTATTTTTCTGAGATTTCATGATATGAACGTTATATGCTTTATTGCTCGTCACTACTGCTCAGTCTTTATTTATTGTTGTTACTTACTAAGTTGGCGTACTCACGTTACTCCCTGCACCTTGTGTGCAGATCCAGGTATAGCTGGACACGGTAGCTAGACACGGTAGCTGTTGTTGATTGTTCTGGTTGCAGATTTTCTCGGAGATAGCAAGGTAGTTGTTTGACGATCGCAGCCCCTGCTCTTCTCCCTCTTATCTTCCTCTAGTTGTATTTAGCTATTTTTCAGGCTGCGTTAGCCTTGACATTGTTAGATAGATTGTTGTAGATGCTCATCACTAGCGACACCCCGATGTCGGGCTTTTCTTTCCGCACTTTCATTTTGATTTGAACTCCTTTACAAAGGTTTTTATGTTAAATAACATTGAAATTATCTTTGAAATGAAAATATCGGTTTGTTTTGGAAATGAGTCGGCTTCCCTAGTTCCACGATAGGCGCCAACACGACAGGGGTTAGTTTGGGTCATGACATTTATATTTACTGTTCCATCTCCATGCTTGTAATAATTTTTGTGTCATAAGTATTCATATACATCTAGTCTCGCCACTACTTCTTCGAAATTAGACTTGATACTTACTGCGTACCGACTGTAGTATACTAATACTATGCTTATTACATTTTTGTGCAGGTTTTGAGACTATTATTGCAGTACCCGTTGAGCTTAGTTAGAGTGTGTTATTGAAGACTTCGTGGTGAGCTGTCATACTATTTCGATCTGTAGCACATGGAGTCCACGTCCTTATTTGTCTATTGTCTATTTTCTTTATCACAGACAATTGTAATCATGTATTTAGACTTGTATTTATTTAGTAGTTGCTCGTGTACTTGTGTCACATAGTTCTTGGGGTTGTACCGTTTTGGTCGTGTTTAGACCATGTTATACTTGTATAAGATATTTCATTACTTTGAGATTATTTCTGCTTTCAATATGATATAACTCTGTTAATTAATGGAAATTGGACTATATTATGTTGATTGATTGTTGGCTCACATAGCAAGTACGGCTAGGCGCTATCACAGTCTAAGGTGTAATTTTGGATCGTGACATACCATAAATAAGTGATAGCTTGTATCTGGAATGCTGGTGCATCTTCAATGTTAACCTTCGTCCTTCACAACAGCTCAGCTCCAAGATCTGCAGCAAGGTGAAGAAGTGTAGTATGAGTACAACCGACCCGTTTACTCAGTAAGTATCATGGCTAACCTCGATGAGGGAGTGGACTGAATAGTCAATGATACTAACTTATCAAATGTATATAGTTCATGAATATATATGTGCACAGAAAAAGTTCCTAAATCGAGGCATGAAGTACAGGTAAGACCATCTGTGTGCATAGAGAAGATATGCACAAGCATCATAAACAACTAACAGTTCAGCATATAAAGAAGATATGCATCTGATATCAAATAATTAGTTGCATATAAAGAAGATATGCACAAGCATTGCAAACAACTAATCGATCAGCTTATAGAGAAGATATGCATGAAAAACATATATACATTTCGGAGCTAGCATATACAGAAGATATGCACAAGTAACAAAAATCAACTACGGTCCGGCATATAGAGAAGATATGCACTTGATATCAAGTAATCCGTCAACAGTTGCATATAGAGAAGATATGCATGAATTAACAAGTCAAGTTACAAATATTGACATATAGAGAAGATATGTACCGTGTATCATTTCATCAATTGTGATGACCCGATAGGTCATCTCCTGTTTTAAAACCTAATTATGTGATACGAAGCCTTAAAAATCATGTTTTAGCCTTCCTCGATTTGCGTACACTGTCGGGGCGTCTTTCCGAAAAGCTTTTATGTTAAAAACTGAGAAAAATATGAAATTTTGCCTTAAACTCCACTTGAGTTGACTTCGGTCAATGTTTTGAGCAAACGGACCCGGATTCGTATTTTGATATTCTCGGTGGGTCCGTATCGTGATTTGGGACTTGGGAGTATGCCCGGAATGGAATTCGGAAGTCCCTAACCCGAGATATCGGACTTTGTTGAAATTTGAAAGTTAAAGGCTTAATAAATTTGAAATGTTTAACCAAAGTTTGACTTTTTGGATAACGGGTCCGTATTTTGGTTCCAGAACACAGTATAGGTCCAATACCATTTTTGTGACTTGTCTGTGAAATTTAATGAAAAGCGGAGTTGGTTTGACGTGATTCAGACGTCCGGTTGTGAAAATAGAAGTTTCAAAGTTTTCTTGAAAAAATTCATTTGATTTGGTGTTCTATTCGTAGTTTTAGGTGTTATTTTGGTGTTTTGATCGAGCGAGCAAGTTCATATGATGTTTTTAGACTTGTGTACATAGTTGCTTTAAAGCCCCGATGGCTTGGGTGAGTTTCGGATAGGCTACAGAGTGAATTTGACTTAGAACATTTGCTGGTGTCTGCAGTTTCTGGGAACTGGCCTCTGATCTCGCATTTGTGAGATCAGAGTTCGCATTTGTGAGATCAGAGTTTGCATTTGCGAACATTTTCATCTTCTGTCAGGTTCGTATTTGTGAGCCATTTCTTCGCATTTGCGAAGTGTGCGTGGGTCAGACTAAGTTCACATTTGCGATCATGAGGTCGAATTTGTGGAAGGCCAGTGTCCGCATTTGCGAACAAAGCTTCGCATTTGCGATGGGAGCTGGGGAGGGAGATTCTTCGCATTTGCGATCATTGGGTCATATTTGCGATCAAGTCAGTGTTCGCATTTGTAAATATTTCATCGCAAATGTGATGATTGCAGAGGTGTGGGAGTCTTCACAAATGTGATTGATTTCTCGCATTTGCGGGATTCGCATTTGCGAAGCCCAGGTCGCAAATGCGACATTTGCAACTGAACAAAATATGACTTAGACGGGATTTTTGGTTCATTCTTTAAATTTACAAAACCTAAAACATTATAGGCGATTTTTCCAAGACTCTTTCTTCCCCAAATCGTTGGCAAGTGATTCTAACCTATTTCCTTTCAATCTTTCACTACTTTTTCTAAGATTTCAACCTAAAATCTAAGGTTTCCATGGTGGAATTGGGGTTTTTTGGGTAGAAACTAGGGATTTGGTAAATTGGAGATTTAGACCTCAATTTGATGTCGGATTCCAAAACAAATTATATAACCAGGCTCGGGGGTGAATGGGTAATCGGTTTTTGGTTTGAATTTTGGGTTTGGACAAAGTGGGCCTGGGTGTTAACCTTTGTTAATTCTTTTAAATAATGACCTAAATTGAATTTTTTACAATCGTGGGTAGTTCTTAAGGCTTAAATCGAATCGTTTGGTTGGTAATTTACTAGATTCTATTGGTTCGGAGGCTTGTGTGAAAGGAAAAGCCGTAGTTGAGCTTTGAGTTTGGTCATTGGAGCGAGGTAAGTGTTGTGTCTAACCTTAACTTGAGGGAATTAGGAACCCTCAGACTATTTATTATGTGAATTTCATGTGAGCGGCGTATATGTGACGTGACGAGTGCTTATGCGCCGCCAAATTATCTGTTTTCCCTGTTTTCCCGCTTTTCTTATATTATCTCTTTCCCTGTCTTAATTGTTACATGCCCTAGTTGTGTTCTCATGCCTAATTGCTACTTGTTAGTCATTGTTTCCTCATGTTCATGATATTAGTTCTTTCCATAGTTTCATAATCTCCTACTATTTGCTTAAGCTGGTTTTTATGTACCTTTTAGTTGTAAATTCCGAATTGGTCTCGCCGTGTAGTACTACTATGTGAACTTTCGTGGTGTACACGTTTCCTATTTGTTTCGGTTTGATGTTTAGGAATTTTGAAGGGTTTCTGTGATTTGAATTATGAATTTACTGTGCGTACTGATTACTTGATATTGATATGGTGGGATCGGGTTGCACGCCGCAACAGGTGAAATAAGGGTGATACATTGAGGTTGAATAAGGGTGAATCTATATTGTACGGTGCGAACGGGTTGCATGCCGCAACAGGTGTAATAAAGGTGGATTGTTGTGGTGGTATAAAGGTGAACTATGATTGTGATATTGTGATATGGTGGGATCGAGCTGCGCGCCGCAACAACCTATGTGTTTATGTTTCCCTGAGCTGTGTTAGCTTTACGGTATTCTCTTCTGCACTTAAGGATTGGTAAATTCTGAACGTTGTTGGCTTAGTTTATGGAGTTGTAGTTATTTCTTGCAATGTATTGCTTTATTCTATTCTGCATTTCCTTTTCTGCCCTTACTATATATATTGCGTACAGGTTGTAGTGTGAGTGACCCGCCTTAGTCTCGTCACTACTTCGTCGAGGTTAGGCTCGGCATTTACAAAGTACATGGGGTCGGTTGTACCCATACTACACTCTGCACTTCTTGTGCAGATTTTGGCATTGGTCCCAGCTGATCGAGAGGCCTAGCAGCTCGGACTAGTTCATCGGAGTCCCAAGGTAGATCTGTGGGCGCTCGCAGACCTTGAAGTCCCTGTCTATCTTTTCTATTTTTTTTACTGTTTCTTTCGTTCAAACAGTTGTATTTCTTTCATACTTTTACTTGTAGTAAATCCTAGAAGTTCATGAATTATGTCTCCAGATCTGGGTTGTAGTAAATATTGAGGTTGTTATATTATTCCGCACTCGCTTTAATTCATTTTACCTTATTTGTTGTTATTTATTGAATTGAATAAGGATTGGCTTAATAATCCTCTAACGTTGGCTTGCCTAGCAAGTGTAATGTTAGGTGCCATCACGGTCTCGAACGGTGGGAATTCTGGGTTGTAACATCAATCAAGTAGCATATAGAGAAGATATACATAAAAGGCATGTATACTTTCCGAAACTAGCATGCAGAGAAGATATGCGGTAAAAATCATTTATGCATCCAAGATTGTATATAGAGAAGATATGCAAAATCCAACCACAGATCAGTTTTTCGTAATCCGTGTGTACACCATCAAGAGTGAAACATGAGAGGACGACCCTAGGGGAATGGTTTCTTATCCACACGCTACAGGGATAACTCATGTGCCACAATCATAACGACCGCACGGACTACTCACGTGTTATCAATCCAGTCCATCAGACATATGGCATGTACAATAATACATATATATGAACAACGTATATCAAACTGCATACTCATGGACCGAGGAAAAAGGCATGCTAAGGTGTATATATGTGCAAAGTGTACGAATGCAGTTCAGATTAGGCAGGTATGCCATACAATGACAAGTATGGTGTTCAAACCAAAAATCAAAACCTATAAATGATCTTTATCATGATTGAAGAGGTTCACGTAATCATACAAATGATTAAAACATGAATCATAGGAAGCATACAATCCAAACAAGGTATGATAGAAGCCTAAAGTCTAATTTGATCATAAATCATACATAACACCTGCATATACGCTTGTCACTTCACATATACGTCGCTTCTCACACATTCCAATTAGACAAATAAGGTCATACCCTAAGGGTTATTCCCTCACAACAAGATTAGGTAAGATACTTACCTTAACAAGTCCAAATCAACCTTCCAAAATCGCTTTTTCCTTAGAAGTCACCTCCAATCAGGCTCGAATCTAGCCAAATAATACTTAATAGTGTTAAATGCAATCATAGGAATCAATTCCAAAAATAAAGCTTCAATCTTTACTCAATTCTACAAAAGTCAACATAAGCCAACCCCGGACCTACATAGTCAAACCCTAAGTCAAGGGGTGGATTCCGACTATCCATAATCCCACGAGTCCAAATATATATTTGGTTTCCAAATCCAAGTCCAAATCATAGCTCAAAACATTAATTTTTACTCTCTTAGGTTGTTGACAAACATCCCAAATTTCATCCAAAAATTCTATGTTTTATGTGTTAATAATCCATGTAGATTCTTGAACTAATACCAAAATCGAGTAGAAATCACTTACCCCTTGGTCTTGTGTGAAAATCTCCAAACAAAATTGCCCTTCTACAAGTCTAGGGTTCAAAATCGGGAGAATGAGCTAAAAATCCCGATATACCAATTATCGCAACTCAAAATTGCAAACCCTAGATCACAAATGTTAACTAGCCCTCTGAGCTTCAGAATCCGCAAATGCGACACACCCATCGCAAAAATGTGACACCAGCTTTGCAATTGCGAAGCTGGCCTTCCTAGACGCCTATTGCAAATGCGAATTTTGCATTTGCGAGCCGATCATTGCAAATGTGATGACTACAGCACCAGCAAAACCCAAACTAGCAAAATCAGTCAAAAACCAATATGAAACTCACTCGAGCCCTCTCGGGCCCTATTCCAAACATCCACACAAGTATATAAACATTATATGAACTCGTAAGTTCAACAAATCAAAATAACATCTACAACCCAAGAATCAATCATCAACCCACAAGTTGCACATATTTCAAGTTCAAGAACTTCTAAATTTCCAACCAAGCATTTGATTCACGCCTAACCAGCTCGGATCACAATAAAACTTTGGACACAAGTTCTAGACGACAAATGAACCTATCCCCAAGTTCCGTAACAACATTCAGAGTATGATCTCATCAAAGTCAAGTATCGATCAAACTTAAGAACTATCTAATTCTTCAAATTGCCAACTTTCGGAATATGGAGCCAAAACCTTCTAGGAACATCCAAATTCATGTCCAAAAAATCACCATAAAAATCTAATGAAACCATCAAATCCTGATTCTGAGGTCGTCTACTCAATGTCAAATCTTGGTCAACTGTTTCAACTTAAAGCTTCCAAATTGAGAATCATTCTTCCAAATCAATCTCGAACCACTCAAAAATAAAAACCAACAATATATATAAGTAATATTGCATCATATAAAGCTACTCAAAGTCTCAAATCGCCAAACGGAATGCTAAAGCTCAAAACGACCAGTCGGGTCATTACATTCTCCCCCACTTAAACATATGTTTATCCTCGAACGTACCAAGAGTCATTCCAAAACTGTCAAATCACTATATAAACTCATCATACAAATACCCAGGGGTGATCTCGCATCGCCTCAATCAATATAAGCCCATTTACACAATCCTAACTGAAGATTCTTCTATGAACCTTTGCATGCAATCCTTAAAACCATACATCCACATAGAAATACTCATTAAGCCATAGTTCTCATACTCACCAAACACATATGTATCAATAACAAGCACGTACCGTACATAAACATTACAATGGGGAGACGAAGAGCATAATACGCTACAAAAATAGTAAGCACGGCGGAGATAATTTAAGAAATTCAACATATCAAGAACAAGTTCCCATACCTTGCCACGAGGTCTAAACAGGACAAAAACATGCGTGTAAATAATAAAGTAGCCTCACTACCCATTATAGCATAAGATAGTAATACATGAAACAAATCAGGGCATGAATAAGATCAATTCCACCCGATGACACACTTATAGAAAAATGTCGCCGAGTAAGCAAATCCAATCTAGTGTAGACTACACATTCTCATTAGGTCTACCAATAGTCCCTCAAACCATTCCAAAATAGGTAATTGGCCATCCAAAAGTCCATAGTGACCCTATCCATAACGCATACAATCAACTTTCTACCCTATCCATGATACATACAATCAATTGTCTAACCCTTAACATACATGCATAGCCCGCGACCAAGGGATAGTCTACCTCTAAGAAAACCTAGTCTGTAAACCTCAAGAGCACAAGAGTCTCCATGCCTGATCTCTAACTCTCCCACTTAAATGACTGCCACATCACACGTACACAATCACATCATGAAAATACTCCTATAAACCTACCACGCCGAGTCGCAAAACCCAAACATCAGCGGTTATCAACCACTTGACCATGTAGTACTAGTCAAGAATCCGCAAATAAATATACAATGCGTCTTCTACAACATACACCCTTCTTAGTTGATACAAGATAGTGCTAGTATTCTCTGAAACATCTAAAATCTCTTGTGTTGTCCAGAACTCATGGCCTTCCTTTCGAAACCGGATTGCATCCTTGTCCATTCAATCTCAATCCCACACAGCTTGTCGTGTCTATCATGCTACCGTACGGAAATACGAGAATCTCGTTAGTAACTCTAAATCACAAGTAGGATGGTCCTCCCCATAAACACTTAATCGACAGAAACCTTCCACTTAACCCAATTCAAGAGAATATTGCAGCATGCAACAAACTTCTATACACGTAAAAGATATCAACCTCAAGCTATGGTAAAAACCATTACAAACTGTTCGAATCCAATTTGCACATAACCGAACCATCAGAACTAAATCCTTTTAAATCAAGCAAGCCAAGCAGACTGTCAAACCCAAAATTATTTCCACAAACTACCTATATGGACCGATCATACCAATTGATCAATCTTATTATCATGATGATCCAAGCCATTGCTATGATAATCTAACTTCTTCAAATTACTCTTGACCCGCCTTTAAGGCATCACTCTCCTTTACAATACACTATGGCCTTTAGTCAAAACTCACCCCAAATTACCCCAACATGAAACCATGTCATCCTAAGATCTTTGAGCCATTATATTCCCTTTCATGCACTCAAGAGTACCTCAAGCCGAAATGCATGCTTCGAAGGGACTTCCTATGAATTCCGAAGTTGTTTCCTTCACCTCTCAAACAATGCACCACAAAACCATTAATGATACATAAATACTCCAAGTCTCATTCACAATACAATGCAAATCTAAAAATCATTAGCCATACAAAAATCTGAAAATCCTTAGGCACCACATCTTAGATCTTTAACCCACAGGAATTATTCTCAAGAGTCACCCACTCTGTCTTAGCCCCAAATACACTTTCAAACATTTCAAATGACTAGTGCTCTGGTAGCACATGAATACTCATAAAAGCAACTCATCCTTAGGCAACTAAGTAAATCCTTTTATCTGCACCCTACATCTACAATGAATATCACACCTGAGTCATTCCATAATCTCCATATATCAGTAAAGCATATTACATCATGCATCCAACATATTCATTGCTCAAATCATCCTCGCTGTCACCTTTCTCAAATCATAGCTATTCCACTAGCATATCCCAGTCTAGAAACTACCAGAACACATCCCCATATGACTCGATTGTCGATGGTAGACTCTCCCATCTAATTTGAAGCGACAAATACATCATCTGATAAACCACAATACTTTTCATTCTTAACTGCCACGATCTCGCACTATTATTCAGTTGAATTCATCATTATCGCATGTAGCACTGCTCAAAACACACTCCAAATCATCTACTGAGTGCATACTCATCCTCGTGATAGACAGGTCAACTTTCTCAAGCGCTCTGAAATGGTAGTACATGCATTCCATTGGATAGAAGGAAAAATATTCATAGAATCCTCATAAGAATCATACAACCTCAAACCTTCACGCATGAGATAACCCACCTACATAGCCTCAAATCGACATATTCATATGACCTTACCATGGTCACAACTATTATGAAATCAATTAGTCTTCCAGAGTCTATGCTCATCAACAAGATATAACAATCTACTTTATTCCACAAATGAACTACTAAAAGATCCATTAACACACTCACAACTCAAGACTATATTGCACATCAAGACGATAATCAAACATCCATATTCCATTATGCATCTAAATAAAATCCTTCTCATCACATCCACACTATCTAAGTGTAGTCCTTAATTATATAATACTCATCACACAGCTATCTTGCCACTCATTGAGCAATAAATTCCCCCACTAGGGATGCTACCGGACTTAACAACCCAAAATACAATGCCCATATAACTGAATCTGTCGAGCCAATGGTGTGGTCAAAACCTGGCCACAAGTCCTTTAGACTGGCCTGCCTTCAAAACACAGAACACATCTCGCACCTCATCCATGACATCACAAGCCGTTGTTGTGCAGCTGGTACCGGATGCTCAACATCATGTACGATAATGAGAGAAAGAAAGAGAAGTCTTCCTAGATTCCCTATAATCTGTGAAAGATAAGTATGGATGTTATCATACCAATCCGCAAGACTCTACTAGATACTTGTTCATGACTCGTAGAACCTATGAACCTAGGGCTCTAATACCAACTTGTCACTACCCAAAATTCCACCAAGTCATGATGGCACATAACCTAACATGTTAGGTAAGCCAAACAACATATAATACCACTTTAAAGAGAAATGTTCAATAATTAATAAATAAAATTATAGAAATTCATACAACTATCCCAAGGACTAGTAGTACAAGTCATGAGCCACTAAGATTTAGATTTATAATGCTGGTACAAAGAAAACACAACATCTGTTTGAACGTACATAAATAGATGTACAATCCCAAACTACAATGAACAAGTGGTAGCTTGTATTCGGAATGCTGGTGCATCTTCAATGTTAACCTTCATCATCCACGGTAGCTCAGCTCCAAGATCTGCATGCAAGGTGCAAAAGTATAGTATGAGTACAACCGACCCCACCTACTCAGTAACTATCATGACTAACCTCAGCGATGTAGTGGTGAGAGTGTTCAATGATATTCACTTATCTAACCATTACAGTTCATGAATATATATATACACAACAACAATTCTAAAATCATGGCATGAAGTACAGGGTAAAGCCATCGATGCACATAAAGAAGATATGCACATGCATCACAAACAATTAATAGTTCACCATATAGAGAAGATATGCATCTGATATCAAACAATTAGATGAATATAAAGAAAATATTCACAAGCATTGTAAATAACTAACGATTCAACATATATAGAAGATATGCATAAAAGGCATGTACATATTCCGGGGCTAGCACATAGAGAAGATATGCACAAGTATCATAAGCAAACTATAGTCTGGCATATAGAGAAGATATGCACTTGATATTAAGTAACCCGCCAACAGTTGCATATAGAGAAGATATGCATGAATAAACAAGCCAAGTTATGCAGACTGACATATAGAGAATATATGTACTGTGAATCATATAGTCAATTGAGTAACATATAGAAACGATAAGCATAAAAGGCATGTATACATTCCGGAACTAGCATATGGAGAATAAATGCGGTAAAAATCATGTATACATCCAAAGAGTTTGCATATAGATAAGATACACAAAATCCAATGACTGATCAATTTTACATAATAAGCATGTATGTCATAAAGAGAGAAACATGAGGGGACGACCCTAGGGGATGGATTCTTATCCATACGCTGCACGGGCAACTCATGTGCCATAATCATAACAAACGTACGAAAAACTCATATGTCATAATCAGAACAACGCACGGACTATTTATGTGCTATCAATCCAGTCCATCACATAGAGAGCATATAAAAGAATACATGTATACGAACAGCGGATATCAAATCACATACTCACTCATGGACTAAAGAAAAAAACCATGCTAAGGTATATGCATTAGATAAGTGTACGACTACAATTCAGATTAGGCGGGTAAGCCATACAATAACGAGTATCATGTTCAAATCAAAAATCAAAACTTACACATGATCTCTAGCATGATTCAAGAGGTTCACGTAGTCATACAAATGATTAAAACACGAATCATAGGAAGCACACAATCCAAACGAGGCATCATAGAAGCCTAATGTCTAATTTGATCATAAATCATACATAACACCCACATATACACTCGTCACCTCGCATATATGTCCCCTCTCACACATTCCAATCAAAAAATTAAGGTCATATCCTAAGGGCTATTCCCTCATAGCAAGATTAGACAAGATAGTTAACTTAACAAGCCCAAATCGACCTTCAAAAATCACCTTAACTTTCGAAATCACCTCCAACTAGCTCGAATCTAGCCAAATAACACTTAATAATGTTAGACAATATCATACTAATCAATTCCAAATAATAAAGCTTCAATCTTTACTCATTTTCTAAAAAGTCAGCAAACGTCAACCCCAGGCCCACATGGTCAAACCCAAATTAAGGGGTAGATCCCGACTACCCATAACCCCACGAGTCCGAATGTGTGATTGGTTTCCAAATCCAAGTCCAAATCATAGCTCAAAATCTCAATTTTCACTATCTTAGGTTATAGAGAAAGCCCCAAATTTTCATCCCAAAATGCCATATTTTAAGTGTTAATAATCTATGTAGATTCATGAAATAATACAAAAAATGAGTAGAAATCACTTACCCCTTAGTCTTGCATGATAATCTCCAAGCAAAATCACCCTTCTCCAAGTTTGGGTTCAAAATATGATAAAACGAGCAAAGAATATTGTTGCAAATGCGACACCAATTGCGAAGCTGGCTGTCACGCCCATCCTCAGGAAGCGCAATGGGCGCTCAATCGAGTGAACCTGACCGAGCAAGCCTATTAGGTACTTTCTACCCAATTAACCTATGATCAAGAAAAGACACAATTACATTAATTATACTATAGGAATCTCATTCATACAGTCCTAAATCATTTCATTAGTCATTGCGCCTTTAAGTCTCAAAATACACATTTCTTATAGTTCAAGTGAAAAAAGTGATCAAACACAACATAACTTGTGTTAACATTCTCAACACCCATATACAACCCACATAGTATCTACGAAGCCTCTAAAGATACAAAACAGAGTAAAAATGGTGCCGGCAACAAGGCCCCGGCTATACCTCAAAAAGTGACCATAATATAAATAAAAGGTACAATACATGACCCCGGAATGAAATGGGGCTCACCGAATCCGCTGAGAAGAGGATGCAGCACTATCTATGTGTTACATCCCGTACCGTAGCATTAGGATGTGCCGTAGTAAATCCACATGAGTTCGAAGGGATTATGTCTATTAGGAGGTTATAGAGGGTTTAAGACATTATTATTATGAGACCCTGTAAGTTTACAACCTTGATACCGTTAGATATTATGTTAGTGTGGTATTTTCTTTTAAGTGGAGTATTTAAGTAAAAGTTTTATAAGTATAATTTTGAATAGTTACCATTATTATTATTTTCGGATATGGTAAATTATACTCATAATATAAGAATGTTTATGAGATTTTCTTTACTGTAAAGATAGAAATTATTTTCTCACAAGAAAAGAAGGTTATCTTTTGACCATTTTAAGAATTAAGCGTACGAGAATTTTTACTTTTTATATGAGATTAGGAAAATTATAAGTTGAAAAAATATATGTATTTTTAAATGGATGTTTTAATAAAATAATAGTGTAGATATTTATTTTATATGATACCACATGACCATGATAGTAGGGTACATAAAGTGTGTTAAAGTAAGAAGTATTTTAAGTAATTTGAAATAATTCTTAATTATGTAGATAATTGGATTACTTAATGATTTTGATGGTAAGATTAACTAGGAAATTAAAATCCTTGGGATAAAGATTAACGTGGCAGCCTTACCTTATGGGAATGGTGACTCTTAAAGTCATTATATTATGTGGCAAGAATTGAGATGTGAGATTTGGCAAAGTCTTAAGAACGTGAGTCATTCCATTTAATAAAGAAGAGTCATTTATTCATTTGAAGTAAGTCACAAACTCATTCTTTATGTGCATCTGATAAGAATTCAAACGTATCTGTTTGTGTGTTATTAACGTAAGTCACATATTTATTCCATTCTTAAAGAAATGGTTAAATGTACCTTTTTAGGGATTACAAAATGCTTTGTTCACCTAAATCATTACCTACTATATATAACCCCGTTAAAGTACACTTCAAAATTCCTTATTCAATTGCAACACTACCTTTCACCCTCTAGCTCTAACCGGTAGTCAATCTTCCTCATATACCTGTTGTCTTCTCTTTCCTGTGCAAGTATACTGCTCCTTTCAACTAGTATACAAACTTATTTGAAGAAAGGTCTTATATCAGAATGTTAGTCAATGGATATTTACGCAAGAATTCAAGAATTCAAGGATTCAAGCAAGAAAATTCCGTAAGCATCTTCGCAACATGACTCTAAAGAAGTCCGGTATAACGTTTCTCAAGAATATCATATGGATTTTCCCTACTCCAGGTATGTTAAGGTTATCCCTTCTTTCTTTTGGCGTGATCCGAGTAACGATACGTAAACATAAAGCTATATCATAAGTGTTTCTACTCTTAGCAGTTAAGGATGTATATGTTCGTTATTTCTGTAAAATAATATTCAAGTATGTCTGAGTATGTCCCTAGTCCCTATTAAGGTATATGATAGAAATGTTAATGTTTATAATATAGTGATACACGCATCTTCATGCACATTTATTTACTACCGTGCTACGGCCGGTCGGGCAGTTACCACCGGTTGGGCAGTTATGTATCATTATTTACCACCGGTTGTGTGGACATGCATATTCATTTACCACCGAGCTATGGTCGGTCGGGCAGTCATGCATTTACCACTGAGCTACGGCCGGTTGGGCAGTTACATATTTACCACCGAGCTACGGCTGGTCGGGCAGTCACGCATTTACCACCGGGCTACGGCCGGTCGGGCAGTTACCACTGATCAATTGGGCAGTCATGCATCATGCGATATGGATAATAGAAATAGTCTCAAAGGGATATATTATATATGTAAGTATGATATGTATGCATATACAATGGCACTTTAGAGATTCAGGTTGATTCTTATATGTCTTTAATAAATGTTGACTTATTGTTACGTTTCAGTTCTGCCTTACATACTCTGTACATTATTCGTACTGACGTCCTTTTGTTGGGGATGCTGCATTCATGCCTGCAGGTGTAGATAATCAGTTTGACGAGCCCTCATAATAGACTAGATTAACATTCAGCGAAGGATCGGTAAGACTCCACTTCATTCAGAATGCAACCAAGTCTATAAGTCATCGTGTCAGAGTTTTGCTACAGATTTATGGGTAGGCCGGTACCCTGTCTCATTTGATGTTAAATAATCTTAGAGTCTTTGTAGACAGAGGTTCATTTTGTATAGCATGTCAGAGGCCTTGACGGCCCATATGTATTCATGTTTTAAGAAAGATGGTTCATTAATACAGTGTTTGCCCACTTATAGTTATACATTACGAGTTGTGGCCATATTGGCCCATGATAGTTACAAAGAAAAAAAAAGTTGCAGAGTGGTTCTCTCGGGCCAGCACGACACCGAGTGCCAGCCACGCAATGATGTAACCACCTGCATCTGTCTGCTATGTAACCACCTGCATTCATTCAAAGATGCAGCACCCCCGGCAAAAGGGACGGTAGTACCGTCGACTAGCACTAGTATGTAAAGCTAAACACCAACTCAATAGAATGAATAATAATACAAGAGAAAAAGACAAGAATTCAATAAGGGCTTCAAATGACAGTAAAATAACAAGTTAAGAATCATATACATTTTCAAGACGATTTCCATATTATTAGGTTGGGTGACCTTTAGTACCGATATTCCACAATTCACAATACCTCCGTATTCTTACATGGAGTCCGATCTCGGCCCGATCGGCTAGGCCATCTCATTTGAGACATTACCACAATTTCATTATAATTTCCAGCACAGTGCAACCATGTGTGCGGCATGGCGTTCGATCACGGCCCGATCGACTAGGCCATCTCATTTGAGACATCAACCATTTTCTCAATTTCATCCACAATACCACTGTGTTCTTACACGGAGTCCGATCTCGGCCCGATCGTCTAGGCCATCTCATTTGAGACATCAACCATTTTCTCAATTTCATCCACAATACCACTGTGTTCTTACACGGTGCCCGATCTCGGCCCGATCGGCTAGGCCATCTCATTTGACACATCACCCATATTCAATCAGTCATCTCAATTCATATTGCTTTCCCCTACTTTCAATACAATGGCACGAGTGGCCCCAATTATAAAGTTATTCTTGGCGCTAGGCCGTATTTCATAATTCAAGTTCTATTTCCACATTCCAACATTATTAGTATCAACAACAATAAGGCTTCCCATTCAAGACGTTAAATTCACATATGAGCAATTTGGGAGTCTTAGGCACATAGAGGCTTTTCATACAGTTTGGCATAACAACTTTTATTTTGATCTTGACATGAAGTCTTAACATTGCTAGCGCATATTCCACATTTTGAACACATCCTCAAATACCAAGATAACATGATGAAACATTTAGAATAAGGATTGAACCTATATGTTTCAACAGAAACACATTAGAGATCGCCAATTCAATAATGATCAAGAGCTTACTCCAATTACATGAACAATGTGGGGTTTGATTCTAAGGAGAAGGGGGTTTAGCCAACATACCTCAATTGAGCTCCTTAAAACTCTAAGATGTTCCGGAATATTAGCCACTTCAATCTATTTTAGAAATATAACAAGTTGGACCAAGATTAGGAAGATGAACATGGTTTTAGCTCATTTGAGAATATTAACAAACACTAGGTGTGCATCATTGTTTTAGCTCATTTTAGCTTATTAACAAACACTAGGTGTGCATCAATATTTTAAGCCCCCTTTTGTGGAAGATTCCATCTTTTCCCAACCCATTCTCTATCATTTTTATCTCACAATCTTCCCACATACCTTAGGAACACATGCATGTAAAGTAAGCACTCCCATCCCCATGAATTTCCATACTAATGGCCTATTCTAGTTTCATTTTGAAATTAAGAGTTTGGGGTGATAGAATCTTACCTTTTAGGAAGAAGACCTAGGTGCCTCTTTTGATAATCTTCAACATTTTAAGTGAGAATTGAAGAGCACCGCAGAACTTCCCTCCAAAAAATCCCAAGGTGGGATATGCGACAAGAATGCGGTGTGCAAAATGGTTATGCAGTCGCATAATGGCCGCGAAACTAGGCATCAAAATGCCCCATAAATCTGCCCCTCTGCGACCAGTCTGCAGTCTGCAGAGTGGTTCTGCGGCCGCAGAAATGCATACTTCTGCCCAACATTTTCCTTCAACTCCCAGCGCACTGATCAATCCAAAAAGTCTGAACTGCAGCGAATGAGGATTTTTACTATTATTAACCTCTACGCCTACTTTGGCATCACGAAACCCGGGTTTTTAGGAAACATTTTACGGGACCTTACATCCTCCCCCACTTAAGATCATTCGTCCTCGAATGAAGATCAGAGTCCATTATTAGCACCATGTGCAACTCAGTTAACATATCCTACACTAGCAACCCCAAATTTAACTAACTCTCTAAATTTCTCAAAACTTTCGCCAGAGATTCGTTTGGAACTACGCCTATCCACCTATTGGAGAGCCCCATAAACACATCTTACAAACATGTATAGAACCCAACGACATATCATAACTCATAACCACACCAACTGTGGCCTCATATAAACAACATATACTCAAAAGGAGCATCTTTACATTAACTGAACAATTGATACAAAATTCTTAGGCGACAGGTTCATAAAAGAAAGGATTACACAACTATTCAAACAAGTGAGGATACTTCTTCTTCATCTCTTCCTCGGCCTCCCACGTGGCCTCTTCAACCTGCTGGTTTCGCCATAACACTTTCACGGAGGCAATTTCTGTATTCCTCAACTTTCAGACTTGCCTATTAAGAATGGCAACTGGAATCTCTTCATCTGACAATTCTTCATTAACCTCAATGGTCTCAACCGGCACAATAGCTGACGGATCTCCAACTACCTTTTTCAACATAGACACATGGAATACCGGGTGCACTAATGACATCTCGGGTGGTAGCTCAAGTGTTTACGCCACCAGACTGATCCTTTGGATGATTTTGTATGGAACGACATACCTCAGACTCAATTAGCCCTTTTTCCCAAACCGCATAATACTCTTGATGGGGGAATCCTTCAAGAATACCCAGTCATCTTCTTTGAACTCTAAGTCTCTGCGACGAACATCCGAATAGGATTTTTGACGACTCTGAGCAGTTTTCAACCACTATTTTATGATTTTAACTTTTTCCATAGCCTGATGCACAAGGTCTGGCCCTATCAACTCTGCTTCCCCAATCTCGAACCACCCAATGGGATATCTACATCTCCAACCATATAATGCCTCAAATGGTGCCATCTGAATACTTGCATGAAAGCTATTGTTATAAGCAAACTCTATGAGTGGAAAATGATCATCCCAGCTACCCTTGAAATCAAAAACACAAGCACGCAACATGTCCTCAAGCATCTGAATAGTCCGCTCTGCTTGCCTGTCGGTCTAGGGATTGAAAGCTGTACTAATATTCACCTGAGTACCCATACCTTGCTGAAATTTCTTCCAAAAATTTGCCGTGAACTGAGCCCCTCGATCGAAAATGATAGAAACTGGAGTGCCATGTACCCTGACTATTTCCTTGATATACAACTGAGAATACTGTTCCGCCGTGTCGGTAGATTTAACAGGCAAGAAGTGTGCTAATTTTGTGAGTCGGTCCACCATCACCCAAATTGAGTCAAACTTTTGTGGAGTGCGAGGTAATCCTAACACAAGTCCATAGTAATTATTTCTCATTTCCACTATGGAATTTCTATGTTCTGTGCCAACCCCCCAGGTCGTTGATGTTCGGCCTTCACATGTTGACAGTTTGGACACCTTGCCACAAATTCCGCCACATTCCTTTTCATGTCATTACACCAATAGACTTCCTTCAGGTCGTGATACATCTTCGTAGAACGTGGATGCACAAAATTTCTAGAAGCGTGAGCCTCGGTCATGATTCTTTCCCAGAGACGATCTACATTCGGAACACATAGTCGCCCTTGGTACCTTAGTGTACCATCATCCATGCCAAGAGTAAAAACCGTAGTCTTATGTTTTTGAATCCCCTCCTTCAATTGCACCAAAAATGGATCGTTGTATTTCTTCTCTTTGACTTCCACAACAAGTGATGTTTCAGCCCTATTTTGCATAATTACCCCTCCTTCATTAGAGTCCGTAAGACAAACTCCCAAACTAGCCAATAGATGGACTTCTTTGGCCAATGGCCTTTGATATACCTCCAAGTATGCTAAACTACCCATAGATTTCCAGCTAAGTGCATCCACAACAACATTGGCTTTCCCCGGGTGATATAGAATATCGATGTCGTAATCCTTGAGCAACTCAAGCCATCTTCTTTGCCTCAGATTCAGCTCCTTTTGGTTGAAAATATATTGAAGACTCTTGTGGTCCATGAATACCTTCACATGGACCCCATACAAATAGTGACGCCAAATTTTCAATGCAAAAACCACCCCCGCCAGTTCTAAGTCATGTGTTGGATAATTCTTTTCATGATTTTTGAGTTGCCTAGAAGCATAGGCTATAGCCTTGCTGTGTTGCATTAATACACACCCAAGCCCAATTCTTGAAGCATCGCAATATACCACAAACCCTTTTGTACCCTCTGGCAGGGTCAACACCGGCGCCGTAGTCAATTTCGATTTCAACTCTTGGAATCTCCTTTCACAAGCATCGGACCATTGGAACTTAACTACTTTCTAAGTCAATTTAGTCAACGGAGAGGCAAGAGTAGAGAACCCCTCCACAAACTTCCTGTAATACCCTACTAAGCCCAAGAAACTGCGAATCTCGGTGGGCGTTGTAGGTCTAGGCAAATTCTTTACTGCTGAAATCTTTTGAGGATCAACCTTGATTCCGTCTCTAAAGACAACATGACCCAAGAATGTGACAGATTCGAGCCAAAATTCACACTTTGAGAAGTTTGCATACAATTGGTGCTGATGAAGAGTCTGCAACACTGCCTTGAGATGATCCGCATGGTCCTCCTGACCTCATGAATATACAAGAATATCGTCAATGAACACTATCACAAAGGAATCGAGGAAAGGCTTAAAAACTCGATTCATAAGATCCATGAAAGCTGCAGGGGCATTTGTTAGCCCAAACGACATTACCAAAAATTCAAAGTGCCCATACCGGGTTCAGAAAGCTATTTTCAGAATATCCTGCTCCCTGATCCTTAATTGGTGATACCCGGATCGTAACTCAATTTTGGAGGAGTATCTAGCACCATGTAACCGATCAAACAAATCATCTATTCTTGGTAGTGGGTTTTTGTTTTTGATTGTGACATTGTTGAGCTGCCGATAGTCAATACACATCCTCAATGATCCATCTTTCTTCCTCACAAAAAAGAATCGGTGCGCCCCATGGCGACACACTCGGTCGGATGAAACCCCTCTCTAACAAATCCATCAATTGTATCTTTAGTTCCTTCAATTCTGTTGGATTCATTCTGTAGGGAGGAATAGATATAGGATGTGTGCCTGGTCTCACATCAATCCCAAAATCAATCTCCCTATCTGGCGGAATCCTAGGGAGCTTATCAGGAAAGACCTTCGGAAATTCTTTCACAACTGGCACTGACTCGAGTGTAGGTGCCTCAGCATCGGTGTCCGTAACTCAGACCAAATGGTAAATACACCCCTTGTTGATCATCTTTATGGCCTTAAGGTAAGAAATAAACCTACCTTTTGGAATCACATTATCCCGCTTCCACTCAATAATCAGCTCATTAGGAAATTCAAACCTCACAGTTCTAGTTCGGCAATCGAGCTTAGCAAAACATGAATAAAGCCAATCCATTCCCAAAATCACATCAAAATCAACCATCCCCAATTCAATGAGATCGACAACGGTGCCCCGACCGCGCACCGTGACAACACAACCCCTATAAACCCATGCGGCCACAATAGACTCGCCAACCGGAGTAGATACAAAGAATGGTTGAGAAAGCTGTTTTGGTTATATCCCAAATTCCATAGCAACAAAAGGGGTAACATAGGACAAGGTGGAACCGGGATCAATAAGAGCATATATATCATGAGTTTGGATAGTCAATATACTTGTGACGACATATGGAGATGCCTCTGCACTGGCAACCACTCATAGCATAGAAACTGCTGGATCCTCCTGAACTCTGTGCACCACCCCTAGCTGTACCACGCCTTGCTGGTGCCGGAGTGTCTCGAGCTGGAGGGGGTGCTGAAGATGTAGCAGCTGCAGAATTGGACGGATGTGTTGTGCCCCTGCCCGAACCCTGGTGGGATGAATGACACTTTCTCTGAATATGACCCCTCAATTCGCACCTGTAACACATAGGTAAGTCCATGTAACAGATCCCCGAGTGCATCCTCCCACACTTGGGGCATGGGGGCCTCCGCTGTTATGGGAATCTCCCTCCTGATCGGCCTTGTTGGTGTGGTCCCCTGCTGCCCTGATTGTGCCTGAAGCGACTCACTTGCTGCTAACTGTGCCCCGCTAGCAGTGCACTGGCTGAAGACTGAGCATGAGATTGGGTTGGCCCTAATGATCGTCCCCTGAAAGCTGATTTTCCCCCGCCAAATGACTCCCCAAAGTTGCCTGCGGACCGGGCCTTGCTGGTACCCTCTCGCTCCCTTCTGTTCTTCAACTTGCAGTCCTCTATAGCTTGAGAAAATGCTACCATTTTCCCATAGTTTATATCCGAATTTAAGGCAGCTATAGCGGCCTCATTGATAACCAAGAGGCTAAGGCCCTGCAAAAACCAGCGCACTCTAGCCTCCATAGTAGGCAACATGAGAATGGCATATTTTGACAGGCGTGCGAACTCCATGTGATACTCCCACACACTCCTACTCTCTTGCTTAAGATTCTCAAACTCTGCAGCACGGGCTGCCCTAGTCTCGGCAGGTAAGAAATGGTCTATAAAGGCATCAGCAAACTCACTCCATCTCGCTGGAGGGCTCCCCTCCTCCCAAGAGTCCTCCTACAACTCAAACCAAGAATAGGCCACCCATTTCAGGCGGTAGGCGGCCAACTCCACTCCTTCCATATCAGTAGCGCGCATAACCCAGAGAGTCTTATGTATCTCATCAATGAAGTCCTATGGGTCCTCCTCGGGATTAGAACCCGTGAACATCGGAGGATCCAACTGCAGAAACCTATTCACCCTGGAACCACTAGAATCCCCTTGCTGGCTAGAGGATGTAGGTGCAACATTCGACCTTTGGGCCTGAGAAGCCACTATCTGAGTCAGCATCTGAATAGCTCCCCTAAGATCCCCATCCGAAATACCAGAGTTGGAAGCTAGGGCTGGAGGTGGAATTGGAATATCAGGTGGAGGAACCGTCGCACCCTCAGTAGGTGTAGAAATTGGTGTGTCCTGGGCCGGTGTAGTGGAATCAGGTAGTGTAGCAGTCAGGGGATTATCCTCACCCCTCGGGTATTCATCCGCCTCACCAAATAAAGGGTCAACTGCCACTCCTATGGTGGCATTGGCTCCTGGGCCAGTTCTTGCTCTCTTCTTAGGTGCCATATACTGAAAGTTAATGGAATGCACGAGTTAGAGGAGGAACAGATGCACAATTAGTTTCATCGCATGATCTAGAATATCAAAGAAGGGTATTGTTCCTAAATGTCCAAGTAGACTTCAACTTATAGATGTGGTCGACAACACACCGATAAGAAGGACTCTACTAGACATGGCTCTGAGATATCCTAGGACACTTTAAAATGTTAGGCTCTGATACCAAGTTTGTTATGCCCCACCCTCGAAAAGCGCGACCGGCGCTCAACCAAGTAGAGTGTTTTAGATTTTAAGATGTTAATCTTACTTGTGATTTCGAGTGGAGGATGGGAACCTGGTGTTCTTTTTGGATAGGTGTGTTTGTACAGGGCTATATTCCGCGGTGAGGTTATGTTAGGGTAATATTCATTGTGGTTGTTGTGTGTGTCTTGTTTCTTCCTTGTGGATTGGATTTGTAGTATGATACCGATGGGGAGTTGTACCTATTGGACTTGTTCGGTAGTTCTCTCACGTGTTCCTCTTTCCATATTCAGTTATATTCGAGTCGTGCTTGTTGGGTTTAGATTTTCAAGGTTTGTGCCCAGGTGGCATTTGATGTGGCTTGTTGGGCGGGTGAGTAGTTATGAGTTTCACATATTTCTTGCATCGTTGTCAGGGTTTGAAGGTATGGAACAAGGTCCTAGCTGATATGAGGTTATTTACCGGTACCGAGTTTGGTAATCGGTAGTTATTGTAGTCAGAGTTGTTGCTATGGGAAAATTGATGATGTGTTACGACGTGTGGTTATACATTGTGGGTGTATGCATGAGCTGTTGCAGCTGGTTAAGGTTGATACAGTGTGTTTATGTGGGAATCGGGTCTTTAAGGAATGATCGGATGGTGAAATTTTGTTCTAAGGCCTATCGGTATATGTGCCAGGAATAATCTTCAGATGAGATGGTGTTGTCCGGCTTATATGGACTGAGGTGACGTGGGATGACCCATTAGTATGTGTATGGTGAGTTCATTTAGTGATTTGATGACTTCGGAACGGTTCTTGGCATGTTCGAGGAAGAACGTTTTTATAAAAGGGGGAGAATGTAACGACCTAATTGGTCGTTTTGAGATTCAGCATTCCGGTTGGTGGTTTAAGATCTTGAGTATCTTTGTATTATGTATTATTACTTGCTTGTATGGTCGGTTTCGATTTTTGGGCATTTCGAGATTGATCTGGAAGAATGATTTTTGTTTTAGAAGCTTAAGTGGTGAGAGTTTATCGGAGTTTGACTTTGTGTAGACGACTTCGTAATGGTGTTTTGATGATTCTAATATCTTCTTATGGTGATTTTTGACTTAGGCATATGTCCGGATTTGGATTTGGAGGTCCGTAGGTTGATTTGGTACTTTTTGGATAAAGTTGGATAGTTGAAGGTTTGAAAGGTTGAAAGGTTTAATCAGGAGTTGACTTTATTGTTATCGGGCTCAGATTGTGGTTTCGGGAGTTGGTATAGTTCTGTTGTGTCATGTGGGACTTTCATGCAAAATTTGCGCTCATTTGGAAGTGGTTTGATATGTTTCAGCATTAGTTTTAGAAGTTGGAAGCTCATTAGTTCATTAAGTTCGAATCGATGTGTGATTTGTGGTTTTAGTGTTGTTTGATGTGATTTGAGGCTTCGAGCGAGTTCGTAATGTGTTTTGGGATTGGCTAGTGTGTTTGGATGGGGTATCGGGGACCTCGGGTGTGTTTCGGATGGGCTACAGGCCATTTCCCTTGTCTTGGACTTTTATTTTGCTGGTGTCTAATGTTATTCATCGCGATCGCGAACATCTCTTTGCATTCGCGTAAGGTAATTTGGAGGAAGGCACGATTTGTTCTTCGCGTTCGTGAATATGTGGCCGCGTTCGCGGAGCTTGGGAAGTTTGGTCTTCACAGCCGCAAAAAGAGCTTCGCGTTCGCGTAGTGGGAAAGACCGGCTGGGCACCAGGCATTTTAGTCTTCGCGTTTGAGAGATCAAGGCCGAGTTCGCGTAGGCACAGTGAGGCAAGTCATCGTGTTTGCATCTGGTCTTCCGCGTTCGTGTAGAACGTTTTGGAAGATGATAAGTTTTGTTCCTTGCGATCGCATGGGAATTTCCACGATCATGATGTGTAAAACCTGAGCAGAATATAAAATTACTCTATTTCGGGGGTTAAGTTATTTTATCAATTTTTGAGTTAGAGAGCTCGGATTTGAGAGATTTTGGAGGGGATTTTCACGTTTTGGATTGGGGTAAGTATTTGTTACACCCCATATATTCGTACGTGAAAGTACGCCATAAATAAATTAATGAAAGCTCGAAAAGGAGATGTTACATCCCGCATTTTTGTACGTTAAAATTTTCGTCGTAAGTTAATCGACGTAAGTTCGGGAATGAGATTATTTTGGAATTATTAGTATTGTGCTACTTTAAACAAGTGATGAGTAAATTCGTGAAGGTGAGATGGTAAGAAAATCAAAGGAAATGAATTTAGTCAAAGTTTGACAATTTGGGATAAAATACAGTCTGAGCTATAATACCCAGTATTTATGGACTAGTGTCATACAAGGTACCACATGATCATGATGGTATGATGTATAAAGTGTGTTAAAAATGAGTAATATTTTAAGTAATTTGATATAATTCTTAATTATATGGGTAATTAGTTAATTATTAGATTAATGGGAGATTAACCATGTAATTAAGGATTTGTGGATAATTAATAGGTGGGGACAATGCCCCCCACGTGGCACCCCACGTGGAAGAAAGTGGAGAAAGAGATAATGACTCTTGACTTTAGACAATTAAATAAGAAGGACACATGGACAATACATTCCTTGCAAACACGTAGAAGGGAAGTGTACATTAGTCATCTTTTTACTTATATTCAATTGAGATCAAAATTCATTTGGAGAAGGGATAGTGGCGGTGGCAATATGTAAAAGCAAGGAAATATAAGAGTTATTTCCTTTCCTCCCATTCACTTTTTGGAGGATATACTTATAACATATATATCAAGCAACGTTGTTAGCAAGAGAAATAAATTTGTTGCTTCTTCTCAATAAGATTAGAAATGGCCCTTGTGAAATTTGAGCTACAAAGGTAGATATATCTCTTTACACTAAAGCAAAATGTGAAGAAGACTAGTTTTGGCAGACAAGATTGAGGAGATTGTTCACATATACAAGTAGGAAGATGACATTAAAGGTATGTTAAGGCTATCCCTTCTTTCTTTTTGGCATGATCCATACGATACAAACGAAATGAGTAAACGCACAATTTTCATAAATGACTCTATTCATAGAATATAAGGGGTGTCTATATTATTGATTCCCCATGTGAATTATTATTATATCTTTTGTTCATGGGTCTCAGAAAAATACGTATTTGATAAAGTTTATCCGAAAGGAATATTGATTTTATGACATTCCAAGAAATCTTATTAACGTAATTCTTATGCATTTCATGTATTTATACATGTACATTGACCCATGAATAGATGGCGTTATATACGCGTACATTATATGTATATAGGATATGGGAAAAGGTTATGGTGTTATATACGCACCACCACCTGATCAGCTGGTATACGTTGATGATTTGCCCACGGTGGCCGAGATGATATGATGGGATGCCCTCAGACGCTTGATGATGTTATGAACGCATATACCTATGCATGGTATAACATTTATACGCATATGCATGATATTATAATATTAAATGATTCACAGAGCTATTCAGACTTACAAGTCGAGTCTTTTACTCCATGTTTCTCTCATGTCTATTATTTACTGATTTTCATTCCTTACATACTCGGTACATTATTTGTACTAACGTCCCTTTTGACTAGGGACGTTGCGTTTCAGGCCCGCAGGTCCCGATAGACAGGTCGAGAGTCCTCCAAGTAGGCTATTATCTCAGCGGAAGATGTTGGTGCGCTCCATTTGCTCCGGAGTTGCTATTTGGTCAGTATGATTAGAACATGTGTTGATTGGTATGGCGGGGCTCGGTCCCGACCTTTATGATGTTATGTACTCTTAGAGTCTTGTAGACAGGTGTCATGTATATGAAAAATTGTATGGCCTTGTCGGCCTATGTTCAGTGTAACAATGCTCATTTTGGCCTTATAGGCCCGTCTGTCTTAAGTATAAGTTGCTATTTCATGTTGTATTCTACTTATCTCACGGCAGCCTCTCCGACTCAGTTATCTATGCTTGTATGATATGAAAAGATACGTTATGTTGGTACTTGATTGAGTAAGGTATAGGGTGCCCGTCGCGGCCCATCGATTTGGGTCGTGACAGTATTATAGACCCGAATTTGGTTATATTTCATGATTTCATCTTTGTTTTTATCATTTCATTAATTATTTGAATTGGAGAAATGGAGAATTTTTGTAAGAACTTTCTAAAATATAAAATGATGATTTGACGGCCGATTTGAGTTAGAAATTGGATGATTTTGGTATGGTTGGACTCATATCGGAATAGGTGTTTGGATTTTGTAATTTTTCTCGGGTTCCGAAGTGCAAGCCCAGGGTTGACTTTTTGGTTTTAATTAAAGATTGAAGCTTTATTTCCGGAATTGTTTCCTATGATTTATATTTATGATATTAAGTTATTTTGGCTAGATTCGAGCCGTCCGGAGGTTGTTTCACATAGGAAAGGCTTTTTAGAGTATTGATTTATCTTCTTTGAGGTAAGTATCTTGCCTAGCTTTGTGGGGGGAACTACCCCATAGGATTGAGCTTAAATGCACCATTTGGATTATGTGGAAGACGTGTACATTAGGTAACGAGTGTATACACGGCCTTATACGTGGAATTGACCGAATTAGACTCTTAGCCTTCTTATATGCTTTTAATTGAATTTGTCATTTCATTTCCTATATTCCACTTTCAAGTTTATTCTTATATGCTTTATTTGATGTTGTTAGCATATGTTCTTTCTTTTATTTGTCAAGTTTACTCTTATATGCTTTACTTGAAGTTGTTACCTTGTTATTTTCATGTTTCCTCTTTCATTGTTGAATTATCCTTGTGTGAAATTGCTATTACATGATATCCCTTTGTTGTCAAGTTATTTTCATGCATTTAGACATAATTTCTAGTTCATGTCATCTCTTTCATTGTTAGTTTATGTCATACACTAGAATTTGAAGTTGTCATTTCATAAAAATACTTTCATTATTGAGTTTATACTTATGCAATTAACTGAAGTTGAAGTTATTGAAAGTCATTAACCTGTTTTAGTTGAAGTTGTTGTCTAATGGTGTATTGTTCATTGTTGAGTTATTTTCCCCGTTCATTTTGTTGCTATTAAGATTTGTACACATCGTGTTTGAGCCGTGGGCTATGTGTTGTGGTGATATTGGTATTGTTGTTGTGAAAAGGTTGTGACCTATGGGCACTTGTGGTACGAGTTGATATGTCTTGTTGTTGTGATGTTAGTATATGAGGATTTGTTGTGTGGATTGATTGTTGTTATGCAGAGCATAAGGGTGGCATCTCACAATTGTTGATTGTGCGGAGTGATACAAGTGACTATTGATATATTGTCTGAGCGGAGTGATACGGGTGGCTATTGTGTAAATGTCTGGGTGGAGTGATACGGGTGGCTATTGATATAGTCTGGGCAGAGCGATACAAGTGGCTTTTATGATATTGTCAATCCAGAGAGACAAGGGTGGCTGTGTCAGGGTTGATATGTGATGGCCTGGGGGCACAATGTTGATGATATTCATGTGATGGTGTGATATTCTTTGTGTGTGCCATGCACCGTACGTGACTTGTTGTGTTGTTTCTAATGAGCTACTCGATGTCTTTGATACTACTTGTTGACTTGGATTGTAATAGTACACTCGCACAAGCCTACATCGTAGCATGACGTTTACACAGGTTCAAGAGTATGAAACTTGACATTCATTGATCATGCACATGTATTCTTGTATTATCTGCTTCCATTGTGATATTAAGCCTGTGACCATGCCGAACGGATGGTGATATTGAGCTTGTTACCACGTCGAGCGAATTGTGAATGTGAGCATGTGACCATGGCAGGCGGATTGAGATATTGGCACGTGAGTTGTCTATGCATTCATGATTGATGATGTGGGCACGAGGTGCTGTGAGGATATGATTTGTGATTTGGGACCCGTGACTTGTGTTTATGAGATGATGTATCTTAGAGTAATTTTGTTGTAAACCGTTTGTTAGAACGACTTGATTATTTGGTTGTCATTTGTTTATCTTATTTAGTTTCGCTGGTACTTTAGCGGTGTTTAGATTACTTTATTGTTTATATCACATATTTATTCCTTGTTGTCATTTACTGATTCTTGCTTCCATTATTAGCTTTATACTCATATACTGCATAGGTTATTATGACTAGTAGGTATCTTGACTTGTATCTCGTCACTACTCCACTGCAGTTAGTCTTGATACTTACTAGGTATCAATCGTGGTATGCTCATACTACACTTCTACACATTTTTGTGCAGATCCAGCTATTGGAGATAATGGACTCAGGTAGAGTTAGCTTCTTGATCGCAAGGATTCAAGATAGAGTTGCTTGGTCGTCACAGTCCCTTTGAGTCATTTTTCTTTTTATTGTACTGTTAATTCGTTATTCGAGCAATATTGTATTTTGTTTCTGAGATATTTCTATGTATTCATCTAGAGTTCATGACTTTGTACTACCTAGTCTTTGGAGGATTGTTGTGATTATTGACGCGTATGCTTGTGTCATATTTATTTCGGTTTTTATATTAAACTCTATGTTAAAATATCATGTTTAACTGGGTTATCTGTTGTATGTAATCGGCTTATCTAGTCTTAGAAACTAGGTGTCATCACGACGCGTAAGGCGGGATTTTGGGTTGTGACATTAAGGTTATACCATGTTTGGCAGGTAGTTTTAGGCTTCTTTATGCTTTGTTTGATGTGCTCTTCTTGACATATGATTTATTTGATTGTATGACTGTTTGAGCATAATTATCAAGCCAGAGATCATGTTTTAGATTATGACATTGTCACGACCCAAAATCACACTGGTAGTCGTGATGGCTCCTAACCTACTTGCTAGGCAATCCAACACTTAATAATAATAGTGATAAAAGCCAATAAGTCATTAACAAAGTCATAATGTAAATAATAACGCGGAATGATTATCAGATCAATATCATGAATATATAAGTCTATGACATGGTCTAAACATGACCACAACTGCATCAGAAAAGCCCTAAAATCCAGTGTCGCATCATCACGAGCATCAAATAAGAGTAAGTAGTCTCAACTAAACAACAACATCTGTCCGAATAAAATAAATAGACAGAGATAGAAATAGGGAAGGGGAACTCCTTGTGCTACAGATTGGATTAAGTAAGGCAGCATCATCAAGAAGTCTCCAAAAGTACTCCTAATCAGCTTGATGGGTACCACTAGTACCTGCCTCGAAACCTGCAAAAAAATGTACAGAAGTTTAGTATGAGTAAAAACCACGATAGTTAATAAGTATCATGTCTAGCCTGGAAGAAGAAAGAGTCAACATCGACACTTATTAACAGTCCAATAATCATGTGAAAGCATGAAATAGATATGAAATAAGGCATGATATTATCAAATAGGTACAAGCTGGAGACAGGACATATAAAATTTAGGCATGCTTTGTAGATAGGAAGATCAAATAGGATGTCAATACATCAATCATCGCATAAATACATGATACTTTTCAGCCAACGATTACTATAAAGGCTACTGTATGAGTGTAGGATATATATATTGTAACGACTTGACCTTTCGTTTTCTATATTTGAGCCTCGCTTCCCCTTTTGAAGCTCCTCGTATGTGTATTTGTGGTTGTGTGAATTATGGAGATGATTGGTTGGGTTTGGGGAGGAATTGGATTGATTTGGAATGCTTGGTTCTTACGTTGGAAACGTAGGTTACAAGTGTTGACCTAGGTTTGACTTTTGTGAAAACGACGGTTTGATGGCATCAATAGGTTCGTATGATAATTTTGGACTTAGGCGTATACCCGGAATTGCACTCGAAGGTTCCTAGGTTGATTTGTCTCTTTTTGCCGAAAGTTGGCTGTTGCAAGTTTTGAAATTTCCTAAGTTTAGGAAGTTAGCAGGCATCGCATTTGCGATAAATTGGTTGCATTTCCTAGGGCTGGCATTTGCGAACCCTAGGTCGCATTTGCGACTTTTGCAGCTGATAAAAAAGATGGAATTTCGGGACTTAGTCTGGTTTTATCACATTTTGAGCCCTAGACTCAATGGTAGGGGATTTTCATACAAAGCCATTGGATAAGTGATTTTTACTCAATTTTGATAATATAACTTGATTATTTATGAATTTTAACATCAAAATTATGAGATTTGAAGGAAAACTTAGTGGATTTTTTACTATGTTTTGAAAAATGAAAATCTGAGATTTGAGGGTCGACTTGGACTGGAATTGGAAAACCAAATACATATTTCGACTCATGGGATTATGGGTAGTCGAGATCTACCCCTCGAGTCAGGTTTTGACCGGATGAGACCGGGGTTGACTTTTGTTGACCTTTTGAGAATTAAGTAAAGATCTTAACTTTATTAATTGAAATTTAATTCTCTTGCATTGTTTGATATTATCACGTTATTTTTGGCTAGATTTGAGCCGAGCGGAAGTAAATTTTAAAGGAAAAGTATTTTTAGAGTATTGATTGGGTAATTTGAGGTAAGTATCTTGTCTAATTTTATGTGGGGGAATTACCCCTTAGGATTTGGTATAATTTGCATTATTTGTGGTATGTGAAACGACGTGTGCACGATGTGACGATTGTGTACACACATGTGTTGTTTATTACCGGAATAGACCTTAGGCTACTAATCTACCTTGAATTTGGGTTGTTTGCTATATGTAACATGCTTTGTTGTGGAATACTCCCTGCACTCTTATGTTATTATTATGATTTTTGTAAACATTAATGTTTAGCCGTAGGCTATATCTTGTTGTGACTTTGGTATTGTTGTTTTGGAGATATTGTGGCACGTGTGTACGTGTTGTTTGTTGTTGTATGGGGTCAGATGCATATGCAGCAACATAAGGGAGGAATTTCATTATGATGTGCATGCGGCGTGATAAGGGTGGTGCAACGACACAAGGGTGGCATTTCATTGTTAATGTGCATGCAGCCATACACGGGTTGCTTGTTGGTAATGTTATGAGATATACCGGGGTGATTCTTTGTTATTGTTCATGCCATCGAACCGAGGGTTGATATTTTAACCACAAAATGTGTTCTTAAATGTTTTCGCCTTGTACTTTATTAGTTGTTTGGTGGAATTCAATGTTTTTCACATGCCCCATTCCCATTGATATTTTGTTGGCAAAAATAGATCTTTTTTATTGTTACATTCTGCATTTCGTATGTTAAAGTTTCGTCGTAAGTTAATCGACGTAAACTCAGGAATGTGATTATTTTTGAGATTATAAGTATTTATGTTATTTGTAACAAGTGATAAGTGAGTGCCGTAAAGATTAGAGGGTAAACAAATCAAATAATGAGTTTCGTTGAAGTTTGTCAGCTTGGGATAAAATACGGTTCAAGCTATAATACCCCGTATTTATGAACTAGTACCATACAAGGTACCACACTACCATGATAGTAAGGTATATGAAGTATATTAGTATTTAAGTAAATTGTGTGCTAGAATTAATTATGTGAATAATTGATTAATTGTCGAAATAATATGGGAAAACAAGGAAATAATTATGGTATTAAATAGGATTAAGTGGATAAGGATTTTTAGTGGGATGCCACATGACATTAAGTTGGCCAAGGGTGGCACCAATATGCATATATGAGTCATAGCATTTGATGTGCCTTGTTTACACGTGAAAATGCAAGACATATCCCTTAAGCCTTCATGTTATTCTTCTTTGGAAATTTGAGATATAGAAAGGATGTTGCAATCTTTCCTTCTATTGTTGGGGATTCTCTTACTTTAGAAACATAGAAAAAACGTAAACACATGATACTCCATATGTATAGCAACATGAAATATGCCATAATCATAAGAAGTGCTTGGTTCTTGTTCAAAGATTTAGAAGGAGCAAAAGTTGTTCTTCGCAAGCTCAAGTAAAAGTGTTTGATAAATTCATCAAGTAAGGTATGTTAAGGCTATCCCTTCTTTCCTTTTGGCATGACCCATACGATACAAACGAAATGAGCAAACGCACAACTTTCATAAATGCGTCTATTCATAGAAGCACTAGAGGTGCCTATGTTCTTGATTTCCCACATGTCTTATGATTATATCTTATGTTCATGGGTCTCAGAAAAATATGTAGTTGATAAAATTTATCCGAAGGCATATTGATCTTATGACATACCAAGAAATCTTATTAACTCACTTCTTATATATTGCATTCAGTTATACATGCATACTGAACCATGACCAGATGGCGTTATATACGTGTATATATATATATATATATGTGTGTGTGTGTGTGTGTGTATGTATATGTATATGGGGTATGAGGAAAGGTTATGGAATTATATACGCACCACCACCTGATCAGTTGGTATACGTTGATGATTTCGCCCACAGAGGCCAAGATTATATGATGGGATGCCCTCAGTGGCTTGATGAGGTTATATGCACACATATACCCATGCATTATATGCCATTTATACGCATATGCATGACATTATAAATGTTTCATGATTCACAGGTTGAGTCCTTCACTTCATGCTTCTTTTATGTCTTTTACGTACTACTTTCTATGCCTTACATACTCGGTAAATTATTTGTACTGATGCCCCTATTGCTTGGGGCCTGCATTTCATACTCGCAGGTGCAGGTAGATATGCTGACGGTCCCCCTTCTTATGATCCTTGCTCAGCGAGACTTGATGTGCTCTATTTGGTCCGGAGCTACTTTTGGGTTTTGGTACGATATTTTTGTATACATATATGGGTATGACGGGTCCCAGTCCCATCCTTTATACAGTTGTACACTCTATTAGATATTCAGATTCACAGGTTGAGTCCTTTACTTCATGCTTCTTTTATGTCTTTTACATACTACTTTCCATGCCTTACATACTCGGTACATTATTCATACTGACGCCCCTATTGCTTGGGGCCTGCATTTCATACCCACAGGTGCAGGTAGACAGGGTGACGGTCCCCCTTTTTAGGATCCTTGCTCAGCGAGACTTGGTGTGCTCCATTTGATCCGGAGCTCCTTTTGGGTTTTGATATGATATTTTTGTATACATATATGGGTATGACGGGGTCCAATCTCGTCCTTTATACAGTTGTACACTCTATTAGAGGTCTGTAGACAGTCATGTATCGTTGGATAGTATGTGGCCTTGTCGGCTCGCCCTACCGTATTCCGCATGTATATGTATATATGTCTTTTGGATATGTTTTCCTCATGTATGTTATTCACTTGATTTAGCAGTTTATTGACAGATGTTATTCAACCTACCCTTAATTCATGTTTATATCTTAGACGCATGCTTAGGGGTATTTGACAGGTATGACTCGGGCACTCGTCATGGCTCGGTTTGGGTCATGAAAAGTGGTATCAAAGTAGCTCTGTCTTAGGGTTGTCTACAGACCGTGTCTAGTAGAGTCTTGTTTATGAGTGTGTTGTGCACCACATTTATAAACAGGAGGCTACAGGACATATATGATGTTATCCTCCCGTCTTATCTTAGATCGTGCGATATAAGAATTCATTTTCCTAATGATGTGTTATGTTTTCAGTGATGCCTAAGAAGGATACAACCTTCCAGAAGGACAATTCTGTGGCTGATGAGACTACTAGTCGAGCGCCACTAGTTACCAGGGCTCAGGGAGAGTCTCATAGTGAGATTCCATCTCAGACTTCACATACCCCGCCCTCTCCAGAGGAGCTCCGAGGGACACCAGCTCCAGCGCCTGCCCCTATACATTCAGCTCCTCAGCCAGATGCACCGGGTCAGGAGATGAGAGATGATATTCAGCTATTAACTCGATTAATAGCCACACAGGCTTAGTGTCGAGAGGTAGGTATTGGTCATACAGATAGGTCCATCAATGCGAGGGTTCGTGATTTCATTAATTTGGACCCTCCGGTATTCAGTGGAGCAGATCAAACGAAGACCCTCAGGTATTTATTGATAGAATGCAGAGGACTTTGAGGGTAATGAAGGCCACTGTGACTAAGTCAGTTGAGCTGGCTTCCTATAGACTTCAAAATGTTGCAATCTATTGGTACGAGTCTTGGGAGTTGTCCAGAGGTGAGGATGCCCCTCCAGCGATATGGCAGGAGTTTACAAAGGCTTTTCTTCATCATTATCTGCCACCAGAGCTTAAGCAAGACAAAGTAGATAGGTTCTTGACCCTTCAGCAAGGTAACATGAGTGTTCGGGAGTACAGTCTTCAGTTTGATTCGTTGGCTAGGTATGCTCCCACTATTGTATCTAAGATGGAGGATCAGGTTCACCGGTTCGTGATGGGGTTGGAGCCGCTCCTGCTTAACGACTGTATGTCGATCTCACTTCAGCCAGGCATGGATATTTCTCATATTCAGGTATACGCTCAGGGGGTAGAGGAGCGTAAGCAGAAGCAGAGGGCCAATCATGAGCATGATAGGGGCCAGAGTAAGAGAGCGAGATCTTCGGGTCTTTCTGGTGAGTTTCGAGCTGGTCAAGGACAACAATACCCGAGGTATCCAGTGCCTCAAGTTCTCAGTATAGGGGCGAGTTAAGTCAGATGAGGCTGCCCATGCAACGATGTGCTCAGTGTGGTAAGAAGCATGCCGGGCAGTGCCTTAAGGGGTTGGGTGTTTGTTGTACTTATGGTTATCCAGGCCATGTTATGAGAGATTATCCTACGAGAGGTGGTGCAAGTATAGTTTAGCTAGTGGGATATGTAGCTAGTTCATCATCATCAGTACGCCACCCTGGGCAAGGTTCACAAGAACTAATCGATCGTGGTAGAGGCAGAGGTGGAGCATATAGATCGAGCAGTCCTCAGAACTGCATTTATGCATTAGCAGGTCGACAGGATCAGGAGTCGTCACATGATGTTGTTACAGGTATATTATCAGTCTCCTCATATGATGTATATGCATTGATTGACCCAGGTTCCACCTTATTATATGTTACTCCATTGGTTGCTAGTAAGTTTGGAATAGAACCTGAGTTGGTTAAACCTTTTTGAGGTGTCCACACCTGTTGGGGATCCAGTGATATCTAGGCGGGTATATAGAGATTGTGTAGTAGTAGTTCATAGTCGAGCTACAGTGGTAGACCTAATTGATTTAGATATGGTTGAATTTGATGTTATAATGGGTATGGATTGGTTAGCTTCTTGTTATGCCAACGTTAAATGTAGATCAAAGATGGTTCGATTCCAATTCCCAGGGGAGCCTATTTTGGAGTGAAAAGGTAATACGGCATCGCCGAGAGGTAGGTTTATTTCCTATCTCAAGGCAAGGAAGATGAACGGGAAGGGCTATATTTATCACTTAGTTTGAGTACAGGATGTTAAAGTAGAGTCACCAACCATTCAATCTATCCATGTGGTTAATGAGTTTCCCGATGTTTTTCCCGATGAGTTTCTGGGTCTTCTGCCAGAGCGAGAAATTGAGTTTGCTATTGACGTATTACCAGATACTCTGCCAATATCCATTCCTCCCTAGATAATGGCACCTGAGGAGCTGAGAGAGTTGAAGAAACAACTAAGGGACTTGCTCGAAAAAGGCTTTATCAGACCTAGTACATCACCATAGGGAGCACCTGTGTTATTTGTGAGGAAGAAAGATGGTTCTTTGCGGATGTGTATTGATTATAGACATGTGAATAAGGTGACAATCAAGAATAAGTACCCGCTCCCGAGGATTGATGGTTTATTTGATCAGTTGCAAGGTGCCAAGTGTTTCTCGAAGATAGACTTGAGGTCCGGGTACCATCAGGTAAGGGTTAAGGAGAAAGATATTCCGAAGACAACATTCAGGACCAGATACGGGCACTTTGAGTTTCCTGTTATATCATTGGGTTTGACCAATGCCCCAGCAGTATTCATGGATTTGATGAATCGTGTGTTCAGACCCTTTCTAGATCTGTTCGTGATTGTATTTATTGATAATATATTGGTATATTCTCGTTCAGAGACTGAGCATGTAGATCATTTGTGTAATGTGCTCGGAGTTCTACAAAAAGGGAAGTTGTATGCAAAATTTTCTATATGTGAATTCTGGTGGAATTCTGTAGCTTTCCTTGGCATATTATTTTAGGTGAAGGTATCCGGGTTGATACACAAAAGATTGAGGCAGTAAAGACATGGCCTAGACATACGACACCGAGGAGGTTCGTAGCTTTCTCGGTTTGGCAGGTTATTACAGGAGATTTGTAGAGGGATTTTCTTCTCTTTCAGTACGTTTGACAAAGTTGACTCAGAAGGGAGCAAAGTTTCAATGGACTAATGCTTGCGAACGGAGTTTCCGGGCATTGAAGGACAGATTGACTTCTACACCGGTTCTAATGCTCCTAGAAAGGACCGATGGTTATGTTATCTATTGTGATGCCTCAGGCGTTGGGTTGAGTTGTGTACTGATGCAGCACAGTAAGGTTGTAACTTATGCTTCTAGACAACTAAGAAAGCACGAGATGAATTACCCGACCCACGATTTAGAGTTAGCCTTGGTGATTCATGCACTAAAGATATGGAGGCACTATTTGTATGGCATTCATGTTGATATCAATACGGATCATAAGAGTCTTCAGTATATCTTCAAGCAAAAGGAATTAAATTTACGTTAGAGGAGATGGTTGGAGCTAGTAAAAGACTATGAAATTGCTATTTTATACAATCCGGGGAAGGTGAATGTAGTAGCTGACGCCCTCAGCCATAGATCTATGGGTAGCCTATCATGTTTACATCCAGAGAAGGGTGGGATAGCCCATGATATTCATCAGCTAGCTAGTCTTGGAGTTCGATTACTGGACTCAGGTGATACCGAAATTACTATTCAGGACATGGCAACATCCTCTTTAGTAACTGAAGTGAAGGAACGCCAGTACGAGGATCATGTGTTATCTCATTACAGGGATACAACCCGTTAGAAGGAGAAGACACCATTCGAGATTATAGGAGATGAAGTCCTTAGATTTTGAGAACGATTATGTGTCCCTAATATTGTAGGGTTGTGCCGGCAGGTTATGGGAGAGACTCACTACTCTCGTTATTTTGACCATCCAGGAGCAACAAAGATGTATCATGATATCAGGGAAATATATTGGTGGGACAGAATGAATAAGGATATAGCGGAGTTTATTGCTCAGTGCCCTAACTACCAGCAGGTTAAGATTGAGCATCAAAAACCCGGTGGATTATTGTAGGCTATAGAGATTCTGACTTGGAAATGGGAAGTAATTAATATAGATTTCATCATTGGCTTACCTCGTACCCAGCGTAAGTTCGATTCTATATGGGTGATTATTGATAGACATACAAAATCAGCCCATATTCTGTTTGTTAGGACTACATATTCCGCAAAGGATTATGTAAGGCTTTACATTAAGGAGATAGTACGACTTCATGGTGTCCCTATATCTATTATGTCGGATCGAGGAGCTTAGTTTACAGCTAATTTCTGGAGGTCCTTCCAAAAAGGATTGGGGACTCAGGGAAATCTTAATACAACATTTCATCCCCAAACAGACGGACATGCTGAGCGTACTATTCAGACACTTGAGGATATGTTATGGGCCTGTGTGATAGACTTCAGTGGTAGCTGGGATGATCATCTGCCGCTTTTTGAGTTCGCGTGTAATAATAGCTATCATTCCAGCATTCAGATGGCTCCATACAAAGCTCTTTACAGACAGAAGTGTAGCTCGCCTATCGAATGGTTTGATGTTGGGGAAACTAAGTTAGTAGGACCAGAGCTAGTACAAAAGGCAATCGAGAAGATTAAGCTTATACAGGAAAGCCTATTAGCATCTCAAAGTCGTCCGAAGTCTTATGCGAATAATCGACGACAAGACTTGGAGTTTAAGGTTGACGACTGGGTATTCCTAAAGGTGTCACCGATGAAAGGCGTTATGAGGTTCGGTAAGAAAGGAAAACTTAGCCCTCAATACATTGGACCATATAAGATCATACGCAAGGTAGGTCAGGTAGCATATGAGTTAGACTTGCCTTCTGACTTGGAGTCTGTACATCCTGTCTTTCATGTGTCTATGCTCCGTAAATGTATCGGAGATCCTTCTAGAGTCGTGTCAGTTGACGATGTTCAAGTCACAGAGCAGCTATCATATGAGGAAACTCCCATTGCTATACTAGATAGACAGGTTTGGAGATTGAGGACTAAAGACGTAGCTTCGGTGCAAGTACTTTGGAGAAACAATAATGTGGAAGAAATGACTTGGGAAGCTGAAGAAGACATGAAGTGTAGGTATCCTCACTTGTTTCCTCTTCCAGAGGAGGATCCGACTGCAACATCACAGCCTTAAGGTGCGTGTATGGATTCTTGTGTTATTTATTGTCATTGGTCGTGTGAGGCCATTGTCGTTATTGATGATTGTGGCCCTATGTGACATTGTATTATTATGTTTGCTATGGGAAAGGTTGGTAGTAGTACTGTTACAGAGGAGACTCTGCCAAAACATATATAGATCTCGGGAAGTTAAACATTCGAGGACGAATATTTCTAGGGGGGAAGGATGTAACATTCTGCATTTTGTACGTTAAAGTTTCGTTGTAAGTTAATCGACGTAAGCTCAGGAATGAGATTATTTTTGAGGTTATAAGTATTTATGTTATTTGTAACAAGTGATAAGTAAGTGTCGTGAAGATTAGAGGGTAAACAAATCAAAGAATGAGTTTCACTGAAGTTTGTCAATTTGGGATAAAATACGGTCCAAGCTATAATACCCTGTATTTATGGACTAGTGCCATACAAGGTACCACATGACCATGATAGTAAGGTATATGAAGTATATTAGTATTTAAGTAAATTGTGTGCTAGAATTAATTATGTGAATAATTGATTAATTGTGGGAATAATGTGGGAAAATAAAGAAATAATTATGGTATTAAATAGGATTAAGTGGATAAGGATTTTTAGTGGGCTGCCACAAGGCATTAAATTGGCCAAGGGTGGCACCAATGTGCATATATGAGGCATAGTACTTGATGTGCCTTGTTTACACGTGAAAATGCAAGACATATCCCTTAAGCCTTCATGTTATTCTTCTTTGGAAATTTGAGATATAGAAAGGATGTTGCAATCTTTCCTTCTATTGTTGGGGATTCTCTTACTTTAGAAATATAGCAAAAACATACACAACATCATACTCCATATGTTCAGCAACATGAAATATGCCATGATCATAAGAAGTGCTTAGTACTTGTTCAAAGATTTAAAAGGAGCAAAAGTTGTTCTTGGCAAGCTCAAATAAAAGTGTTTGATAAATTCATCAAGTAAGGTATGTTAAGGCTATCAGTTCTTTCCTTTTGGCATAATCCATACGATACAAATGAAACGAGCAAACACACAACATTTATAAATGCGTCTATTGATAGAAGCACTAGGGGTGCTTATGTTCCTGATTCCCCATGCGTCTTATTATTATATATTCTGTTCATGGGTCTTAGAAAAATACGTAGTTGATAAAATTTATCCGAAGGCATATTGATCTTAAGACATACCGAGAAATCTTATTAACTCACTTCTTATGCATTGCATTCAGTTATACATGCACATTGACCCATGACCATATAACGCTATATATATATATATGTGTGTGTGTGTGTGTGTGTTTGTGTGTGTGTGTGTATGAGAAAAGGTTATGGCGTTATATACGTACCACCACCTGATCAATTGGTATATGTTGATGATTTCGCCCACAGAGGCCGAGATGATATTATGGGATACCCTCAGAGGCTTGATGAGGTTATATACACAGATATACCGCTTATGCATGATATGACATTTAGACGCATATGCATGATATTATAAATGTTTCATGATTCACAAAGATATTCATATTCACAAGTTGAGTCCTTTACTTCATGCTTCTTTTATGTCTTTTACATACTACTTTCCATGCCTTACATACTCGGTACATTATTCATAATGACGCCCCTATTGCTTGGGGCCTGCGTTTTATACCCGTATGTGCAAGTAGACAGGCTGACGGTCACCTTTCTTAGGATCTTTGCTCAGTGAGACTTGGTTTGCTCCATTTGGTCCGGAGTTGCTTTTGGCTTTTGGTACGATATTTTTGTATGCATATATGGGTATGACGAGGCCCTGTCCCATCCTTTATACAGCTATACATTGTATTAGAGGTCTATTGTAACGATCCGACCGGTCGTTTTGATAATTTAAGATTCATTCGGCTGCATAAGGGCTTAAGTAGCTTCGCATTATGTATATCGACCTGCGTGCATGGTTGGATTCAGTTTCCAGATGATTCAGAGTCTAATTGAAAGAAGGATTCTAGTTTTAGAAGATTAAGCGGTGAGAATTTGGCCGGAATTTGACTTTTTGTGTAAACAGCTCCGGAATGAGTTATGGATGGTGTCAGCAGCTTTGTATGGTCATTTTGGGCTTAGGAGCTCGTCCGGAATATATTTTGGAGGTCCGTAGTAGATTTAGGCTTGAATTGGCGAAAGTTAGTTTTTTTGGCGATTTCGGTCGGCAGTGGAAATTTTGATTTCGGTCGGCAATGGAATTCCGGAAGTGGCTGTAGTTTCGTAGTGTCATTTGTGATAGGTTTGTGAAATTTGAAGTCATTCGGACTAGGTTTGATATGTTGCGGCGTCATTTGTAGAATTTGAAAAAATTCAAAGTTCCTTAGGCTTGAATTTGAGCTCCATTCATGTATTTGATGTTGTTCAATGTGGTTTTAAGGCTCAACTAAGATCGTATGGTGTTAAAGGATTGGTTGGTATGTTTGGTTGAGGTCCCGGGAGCCTCGGGTGTGTTTCGGATGCTTAACGGATGAATTTTTGGACTTAGGCCATTGCTGTAGTTTTTCTGGTGTCTGGTGTTTCGCACCTGCGGAGTGGGAACCGCATGTGCGAGTTAGACTTAGGCCATTGCTGTAGTTTTTCTAGTGTCTGGTGTTTCGCACCTGCGGAGTGGGAACCGCATGTGCGGACTCGCGCATGCGGAGATGGAAGCACAGATGCGAGAATTGAGAGTTGGCTTGGGGTCACAGGTGCGAGGAAGTTCTGCATCTGCAATGCCTGTAGATGTGCAGAAGGCTCGTAGGTACGGAGACTGTGGGAGTTAGTGACTTCCACAGGTGCGACTGTTTAGACCGCAGGTGCAGTAGGCGCAGGTGTGAGAAATGGTCTCAGGTGCGAGGATCGCTGGGCAGAAAAGGGGTTGGAATCGAGGGTTAGTTCATTTCCACTCCATTTTGATTTTGAGCTCAGGAGAAGCCGATTCTTTGAGGGATTTTCAGAGAAATTTTGTGGGTAAAGATTTCTTGCTCGAATTTGGTTTTATTGCATTAATCTATTGTAGTTTTCCTCATTTAATCAAGGTAATTGGGTGAGAAATGTACGAAATGGGGGGAAAAGTTCCCCAATCAAAATTCTGAGTTTTGATCGAGTTCTAGGCATCAGATTTAGATGATTTTTGTACGAGTGGTCTCGTGAGTGAATGGATGTTCTAAATTGGTAACTTTTACCCGATTTCGAGTCGTGGGCCCAGGGAGATGTTTTGGGCATTTTTTCTATTTTCTTGCCTTAGCTTCGAATTCATTAGCTAAAGTAGTTACTTGTAGTATTATTTACATTATGCAATTGATTTGATTAGATTTGGGCCATTAGGAGTTGGATACTCGTGGAAAGAGCGTGGTTTCAGATTGAGTCGAGTGAATCGAGGTAAGTATCTTGCCTAACCTTGTGTGGGGGAACTACCCCTTAGGATTTGAGTCATCTATGTTGACTGTAGTCTGTGTACGTGAGGTGACGAGGGTGTGCTCGGACTTATTTGTGGAAAGTTGGCCTTTTAGGGTTCTTATGTCCTTATATTCACTATGTATGATGTTGTTCTTGATACGCTTGAATTCCTTTTTGCTAGTTTCACCTCTACATGCTTTGATTAGAGATAATTGCTCTAGGATTCACTCTTACTGTCTATTTGACCCTTATTCGACTTAACCAAATATTTTACCTCTTCTATGATGGTGCTATATTTTTCATAACTGCTTATCTTTAATTGAAATCATTATTTTCTCATCCTATAATTGTTTAGTCTTAATTGGAGTTATGATTATCTTTCGCTGCTTATCCTTACTTGAATTGTTGAATATTCCTCGTAATTGCTCAACCTCAAAAGGAGTTTAGATAACATATATCTTAGTTGACTTGCCACTATTTGGAACTATTTGACTCGTGTTGGCTTCTTATTGTTGACTTGAATATTGTGGAATCGTTGCTACATTTTATTTTGTTTTCCCTTGGTAAGTTGTTCTCCTTGTGCCTAGCATTCTTTACTGTGATTATTCCTTGTGAATGAGTTCTACCGTTCTTGTGATTTAAGTTTTTGAGTTGATTTGCTTGCCGTACTTTGCATCTCTATAATTGTTTCTTTTGTACTGTGTTCGGAGCTGCTAATCTTCCATGTTTAGGTGTCACAGGGTGACTTATACTCAAAGAATATTTATTTGAAAGGGTTATACTTGAAAAGTATTTATCTTGAAATAACTATGTTTGAAGGCTAATTATTTGAAAAGTTATTATTTGAAAGTTTTTTAACTTGAAAGAACTATGTTTGAAAGATATTTATTTGAAGGAAGTATATTTCAAAAATAATTTCTTATTGGAAAGGATTATATTCTAAAGACCTCAATTTAAAACTTACGGGTAAAAGTTTACACTTGAAGGATTTGACTAATTTATTGGGGTTTGTTGGCTGAGACCTGATGTGAAACCTATTGCAGTTGCTGAGTTACTACTCGCCTTTACTGTATTGTGATTTTCGGATTTGGGTTGTGTTTCCGTTCATTCTTCTGTGTCTTATTCTGGTGTTCCGCTGTTACTTGCGATTTTTCCTTCCTTATTGCAGTTGCTATGTCGTTAGCCATATCGCGGGGTCCTTAGATAGATATCATGTTTTGTCATCCCTATGCTTATGCTTATTCAGTTTATTAGACCAGTGGGTGTCTTGACTAGTCCTCGTCACTACTTCACCGAGGTTAGTCTTAATACTTACTGGGCACCGCTGTGGTGTGCTCATACTACACTTCTGCATATTTTGTGCAGATCCAGGTATCGATCGTTAGTAGCTGTGCGGATCCTTGCTGAGGAGACTCAAGGTAAACCTGCCGCTGCATTTGCAGGCTTCGGAGTCACCTTCCTATTTTGTATTTACACCGTTTTTACTTACTTCCGAAGAGTTGTATTTAGAAGTTGTAGTAAACTCTGTAGAGCTTATGACTTGTACTACCAGTTTTGGGAAATTGTAAATTTTGTAAAGATTTCTATATCGAGACTGTTAGATTTCCTTTGTTATTGTTGTTACTCAGTAAATGTTAGGCTTACCTAGTCCCTAAGACTAGGTGCCATCACGATACCCAACGAAGGGAAAATTGGGTCATGACAAGTTGGTATCAGAGACCTAGGTTCATAGGTGCTACGAGTCATAAGCGAATTTAGTAGAGTCTTGCGGATCGGTACGGAGACGTCTGTATTTATCTTCGAGAGGCTACGGAACTATTAGGACAATTTCACTTCCTTCATTCCTATCGTGCGAGTTCATTGATCTTGAAGTTTGAAATTTACCATTCCATTCTCTCACAGATGATGAGGACACGAGCTACGGTTCCTGATGATGTTACCCCCGGAGTTGATGCCGCTATGGCCAGAGGCAGAGGCCGACGAGGAGCACGTGTCGTAGCTAGGGCACCTACCAGAGCAGTAGTTAGGGAGCCGCCAGTAGTTCCAGTTTGGGGGGGGGGCAAGTACCGGAGGCGCCTGCCGTTGCCCTTGGACTTCAGGAGACTTTAGCACAGTTCCTGAGCATGTTTGTCATGATCCAAATAGATGGGCCGCGACGAGTACCCGAGTCCTACCTGTCGAACACCCTTATGCATGTGACTAAGATATAGGAACATGAATAGCATCTACTAAATTATGAGAATAACATGCGTGAGGAAAACCTGTCCAAAAGACATATATACATATACATGCGGAATACGTAGGGCAAGCCGACAAGGCTGCTATAGACAACTATATACCCAAAACTGAAAGCCGACAAGGCCACATACTATCCAACTATACATAACTGTCTACAGAACTCTAATAGAAATACAACTGTACAAAGACGGGACTGAGCCACGTCATACCCATATATATATATATATACAATCATGTCGTACCAAAATCAAAAGTAGCTCCGGATCAAGTGGAGCACGCCAACTCTCGCTGATCAAGGATCCTAAGAAGGGGGGCCATCGGCTTGCCTACCTGCACCTGCGGGCATGAAACGCAGGCCCCGGGAAATAGGGCATCAGTACGAATAATATACTGAGTATGTCAGGCATGAAAATCAGTACATAAAAGACATAGATGAAACATGGAATAAAGAAATCCATCTGTAAGTCTCAATAACTTTGTAAATTCCAAAACATTTATAATGTCATGCACGTGCATATAAATATTGTGTCGTGCATAGGTATAGGTGTACATAACATCATCAAGCCTCTGAGGGCATCCCATCATATCGTCTCGGCCACTGTGGGCAATATCATCAACATATACCAACTGATCAGGTGGTGGTGCATATATAACCTCGTAACCTTTTTCCATATCTCATATACATATATATATACATATATACACGTATATAACGCCATATGGTCATGGGTCAATGTATATGTATAAATGCATGAAATGCATAAGAAATACGTTTATAAAATTTCTCGGAATGTCATAAAATAGTATGCCTATCGGATAAATTTTATCAAATACGAATTTTTCTGAGACCCATGAACAGAAGATATAATAATAATTCACATGGGGAATTAAGAATATAGACACCCCTACTATTTCTATGAATAGAGTCGTTTATGGAAACTGTGTGTTTGCTCGTTTCTTCTGTATAATTTGGATCATGCCAAAAAGAAAGAATGGATAGCTTTAACATACCTGGAGTAGGGAAAAATTCGTATAATATTCTTAAAAAAGATTGCACCGTACTCCTTTAGAACCACAAAATTTTACGTTGTTACGGTTCTAACAATTCTCGTTGGAATTGTTTTGTTGCAAGAATTTCGTTGGAAGCTTTGTTTTGGATGGAGTTTAGCGTCTGTTAGTGTCTTGAATTGTAACTGGAATTGTTTGGTTTCATGTAGGAACTTGAATTGTAGGAAGTGCTAATGTTTTTGATTGTTAAGAATGTCTAATGTTTTGATTGTAGTGATTGTATACAAAGCATAAAAAAATGAGGTGTCTTGAAATTATTGTGGTATGTTGCCACCTAACCACAAATGACCAAGAGTCATTTGTTTGTTTAGGTGCTTTGCTGCCATGTGGGGGTTGGGGGGAAAATTTTAATCTTTATCTAACTTATTAGTTAATTAGGCAATGTCCCGCTACCCGGTAATTAACCAATTACCCGCATAATTAAGAATTGTCTCAAATTACTTAAAATTCTACTTATTTTTAATATACTTTATACATCGTACTATCATGGTCATATGGTACCTTGTATGGTACTAGTCCATAAATATCGGGTATTATAGCTCGGACCGTATTTTATCCCAAATCGACAACCTTTAACGAAACTCATTTTCTTTAATTCGTGTATCCTTTATCCTTCATGGCACTTACTTATCGCTTGTTATAAATAGCATAAATACATTAACCTCAAGATAATCTCATCCCCGAGTCTACGTCAATTAACTGAAGACGAAACTTTGACGTACAAAAACGCGAGATGTAACATCCTTCCCCCCTTAGAAACATTCATCCTCGAATGTTTAACTCCCCGGGATCTATATAACTTTGGCATAGTCGCCTTTGTAACAACACTACTACCAATTCTTGTAGAAACTCAATAATCCAACGCCACATAGGACCACAATCATCAATAACGACAATGGCCTTACACGACTAATGACAATAACTAACACAAGAATCCATACATGTACCTTAAGGTTATGACGTCTCAGTCGGATCCGTCTCTGGAGGAGGAAATAAGTAGGGATATCTAGACTGCATGTCTTCCTCGGCCTCCCAAGTCATTTCTTCCACATTGTTGTTTCTCCAAAGTACTTTCACCGAAGCTACATCTTTAGTTCTCAATCTCCGAACCTGTCTGTCTAATATAGCAATGGAAGATTCTTCATATGATAGTTGCTCTGTGACCTGAATGTTGTCAACTGACACAACTCTGGAAGGATCTCTGTTGCATTTACGTAGCATAGACACATGAAAGACTGGATGTACAGACTCCAAGTTCAAAGGCAAGTCTAACTCATATGCTACATGGCCTACCTTGCGTATGATCCTATATGGTCCAATGTACCGAGGGTTAAGTTTTCCCCTCTTCCCGAATCTCATAATGCCTTTCATCGGTGATTCCTTTAGGAATACCCAATCGTCAACCTGAAATTCCAAGTCTCGCCGTCGATTATCCGCATAAGACTTCTGAGGCTTTGAGCTGCTAATAGCCTTTTCTGTATAAGCTTAATTTCCTTGATTGCCCGTTGTACCAATTCTGGTCCTACTAACGTAGTTTCCCCAACATTGAACCACCTTATAGGCGACCTACACTTCCGTCTGTAAAGAGCTTCGTATGGAGCCATCAGAATAGTGGAATGGTAGCTATTATTATATGCAAACTCAATAAGCGGCAGATGATCATCCTAGCTACCCTTGAAGTATATCACACAAGCTCTTAACATATCCTCAAGTGTCTGAATCATACGCTCAGCTTGTCCGTCTGTCTAGGGATGAAATATTGTACTAAGACTTACCTGAGTCCCTAATCCTTTTTGGAAGGACTTCCTGAAGTTAGCTGTAAATTGAGCTCCTTGATCTAAGATAATAGAAACACGGGCACCATGTAGTCGTACTATCTCCTTAACCTTAATATAAAGCCTTGTGTAATCCTTTGCGGAATATGTAGTCCTAACGGGCAAAAAATGGGCTGATTTTATAAGCCTATCAACAATCACCCATATAGAATCGAACTTACGCTGGGTACGAGGTAAGCCTACGATGAAATCTATATTAATTACTTCCCATTTCCAAGTCAGAATCTCCATAGCCTGCAATAATCCACCGGGCAATTGATGCTCAATCGCAACCTGCTGACAGCTAGGGCACTGAGCAACAAACTCCGCTGTATCCTTTTTTATTCCACCCCACCAATATACCTCCTTGATATCATGATACATCTTTGTTACTCCTGGTTGGATAGAATAACGAGAATAGTGAGTTTCTCCCATAACCCGCCGATGCAGCCCTGCAACATTAGGTACACATAATCGTCCTCGATATCTGAGGACCCCATCTTCTGTAATCTCAAACGATGTCTTCTCCTTCTGAGGGGTGATATCCCTATAATGAACTAACACAGGATCCTCGTACTGGCGTTCCTTCACTTCAGTTACTAACAAGGATGTTACCGTATCCTGAATAGTAATTCTAATATCACCTGAGTCTAGTAATCGAACTCCAAGACTAGCTAGCTGATGAATCTCATGGGCTATTCCCCTCTTCTCTGGCTTTAAATATGACAGGCTACCCATAGATCTACAATTAAGGGCATCAGCTACCACGTTCACCTTCCCCGGATGGTATAAAATATCAACGTCATAATCTTTAAGTAGCTCCAACCACCTCCTTTGACATAAATTCAATTCCTTTTTCTTGAAGATATACTAGAGTCTCTTATGATCCATATAGATATCAACATGAATTCCATACAAGTAGTGCCTCCACATCTTTAGTGCATGAATCACAGCGGCTAACTCTAAATCGTGGGTTGGGTAATTCTTCTTGTGCTTTCTCAGTTGTCTAGAAGCATAAGCTACAACCTCACAATGCTGCATACGAACACAACCCAACCCAACGCCCGAGGCATCACAATAGATAACATAACCATCGGTCCCTTCTGGGAGCGTTATAACCGGGGCCGAAGTCAATCTTTCCTTCAATGCCTGGAAACTCCGTTCGCAAGCATCAGTCCATTGAAACTTTGCTCCCTTCTGAGTCAACTTCGTCAAAGGTACTGAAAGGGAAGCAAACCCCTCTACAAATCTCCTGTAATAACCTGCCAAACCGAGAAAGCTACGAACCTCCGTCGGTGCCATGGGTCTAGGCCAAGTCTTTACTGCATCAATATTTTATGTATCAACCCGGATACCTTCACTCGAAATGATATGCCCAAGGAAAGCTACAGAGTTTAACCAGAATTCACATTTAGAGAATTTTGCATACAACTTTCCTTTTTGTAGAACTCTGAGCACAATACGCAAATGATCTGCATGCTCAGCCTATGAACGAGAATACACCAATATATCATCGATAAATACAATTACGAACAGATCTAAAAAGGGCCTGAACACACGGTTCATCAAATCCATGAATACTGCTGGGGTATTGGTCAAACCGAACGACATAACACAAAACTCAAAGTGCCCGTATCTGGTCCTGAATGTTGTATTCGAAATATCTTTCTCCTTAACCCTTACCTGATGGTACCCGGACCTCAAGTCTATCTTTGAAAAACACTTGGCACCTTGCAACTGATCAAATAAATCATCAATCCTCGGGAGCGGGTACTTATTCTTGATCGTCACCTTATTCAACTGTCTATAATCAATACACATCCGTAAGGAACCATCGTTCTTTCTCACAAATAACACAGGTGCTCCCCACGGAGATGTACTAAGTCTAATAAAGCCTTTTTCAAGCAAGTCGTTTAGCTGCTCCTTCAACTCATTAAGCTATGCGGGGACCATTCTATAGGGAGGAATAAATATTGGGTGACTATCTGATAGTAGGTCAATAGCAAACTCAATTTCTCGCTCTAGTGGAAGACCCGGAAGTTCATCAGGAAAAACATCGGGAAACTCATTAACAACAGGGATGGACTGAATGGTTGGTGACTCTACTTCCGCAACCTGAACCCAAACTAAGTGATAAATACATCCCTTTCTGATCATCTTCCTTGCCTGGAGATAGGAAATAAATCTACCTCTCGGCGACGCAGTATTACCTTTCCTCTCCAAAACAGGCTCCCCTGAAAATTGAAATCGGACTATCTTTGATCTACAATCAACGTTGGCATGACAAGAAGCCAACCAATCCATACCTATTATAACGTCAAATTCTACCATATGTAACTCGATTAGGTCGGCTACGGTAGATCGACTATGAACCACTATTATACAACCCCTATATACTCGCTTAGCTACCACTGAGTCCCCAACAGGTGTAGATACCTCAAAAGGTTTAACCAATTCAGGTTTTATTCCAAACTTACTAGCAACCAACGGAGTAACATATGTTAAGGTGGAACCTGGGTCAATCAGTGCATATACATCATATGAGAAGACTGATAATATACCTGTAACAACATCAGGCGATGACTCCTGATCCTGTCGTACTGCCAACGCATAAATGCACTTCTGAGGACCGCTCGAGCTAGATGCTCTGCCGCTGCCTCTACCACGACTCATTGATGCTTGTGAACCTTGCTCGGGGGGGGGGGGGGCGTACTAATAATGACGAACCAGCTACAGATCCCGCTAGCTGAGCTATGCTTGCATCACCTCTCGTCAGACAATCCCTCATAACGTGGCCCGGATAAGCACAAGTATAACAAACACCCAACCCCATACGGCACTGCCCGGCATGCTGCTTACCACACTGAGCACATCGTGGCAAGGGCGGCCTCATCTGACTTGACTCACCCCTATAATGAGAACTTGAGGCCCTGAAATTCTGACCAGACCCTGAATATGTGGAACGATCAAATCTCTTACCGCAAAACTAAGGGGGCGTGCTAGCCGATGGCTGGGCTGGATACCTCGGGTATTATGGTCTTTGACCACCTCGAAACTCACTAGAAGGACCCGAAGACTTCGCTCTCTTATTCTGGGCCCTATCATGCTCACGATCGGCCCTCTGCTTCTGCTTACGCTCCTCTACACCCTGAGTGTATGCCTGAATACGAGAAATATCCATGTCCGGTTGAAGTGAGACCGATGTACAATCGTTAATCAAGTGTGGCTCTAATCCCATCACGAACCGGTGAACCCGATCCTCCATCTTAGATACAATAGTGGGAGTACACCCAACCAATAAATCAAACTGAAGACTGTATTCTTGAACACTCATGTTACCCTGCCGAAGGGTCAAGAACCTATCAACTCTAGCCCGTCTAAGCTCTAGTGGCAGATAATGATGAAGAAAAGCTTCTCTAAACTCCCGCCATACAGCTGGAGGGGCATCCTCACCTCTGGACAATTCCCAAGACTCGTACCAATAAACTGCAGCATCTTGGAATCTATAGGAAGCTAGCTCAACTGACTCAGTCGCAGTGGCCTTCATTACCCTCAACGTCCTCTGCATTCTATCAATAAATACATGAAGGACCTCGTTGGGATCTGCCCGCGTGAATACTGGAGGGTCTAAATTAATGAAATCACGAACCGTCACACTGACGGACCTATCTGCGTGACCAATACCTACTTCCTGACGCCGAGCCTGTGCGGCTACTAATCGAGTTAATAGCGGAATAACATCTCTCATCTCCTGACCCGGTGTATCCGGCTGAGGGGCTGAACGTACAGAGGCGGGCACTGGAGCTGGTGCCTCTCGAAGCTCTCTTGGAGAGGGCGGGGTATGTGAAGTCTGAGATGGAATCTCACTATGAGACTCTCCCCGAGCCCTAATCACTCGTAGCGCTCGATTAGTAATCTCATCAGCCACGGACTTTCCCTTCTGGGTGGCTGTAGTCTTTCGAGGCATCGCTGAAAATATAACATATCGTTAGGAACATGAATTCTTATATCGCACGATTTAAGATAAAAAGAGAGGATAACATCCTATATGTCCTGTAGCCTCCTGTTTATAAGTGTGGTGCACAACACACCCATAAATAAGACTCTACTAGACATGGTCTGTCGACAACCCTAGGACATAACTGCTCTGATACCACTTTTATCACGACCCAAACCGATGGGCTGCGACAAGTGCCTGAGTCCTACCTGTCGAACACCCTTAAGCATGCGACTATGATATAAACATGAATAATATCCGCTGAATTACGAGAATAACATGTATGAGAAAAACCTGTCCGAAAGACATATATACATATATGTACGGAATACAGTGGGCAAGCCGGCAAGGCTGCTAAAGGCAACTATATACCCAAAACTGAAAGCCGACAAGGCCACATACTATCCAACTATACATAACTGTCTACATACCTCTAATAGAAATACAACTGTACAAAGACGGGACTGAGCCACGTCATACCCAAATATATATATACAATCATGTCGTACCAAGATCAAAAGCAGCTGCGGATCAAGTAGAGCACGCCAACTCTCGCTGATCAAGGATCCTAAGAAGAGGGACCGTCGGCTTGCCTACCTGCACCTGCGGGCATGAAACGCAGGCCCCGGGAAATAGGACGTCAGTACGAATAATATACTGAGTATGTCAGGCATGAAAATCAGTACATAAAAGACATAGATGAAACATGGAATAAAGAAATCCATCTGTAAGTCTCAGTAACTTTGTAAATTCCAAAACATTTATAATGTCATGCACGTGCATATAAATGTTGTGTTGTGCATAGGTATAGGTGTACATAACATCATCAGGCCTCTGAGGGCATCCCATCATATCGTCTCGGCCACTGTGGGCAACATCATCAACATATACCAACTGATTAGGTGGTGGTGCGTATATAACGCCGTAACCTTTTCCCATATCCCATATACATATATATATATATATATATATATATATATATATATATATATATATATATATATATATATATATATACACACACACACACACACACACACACACCTGATTATGGGTAAATGTATGTGTATAAATGCATGAAATGCATAAGAAATACGTTAATAATATTTTCTCGAAATGTCACAAAAATAATATGCCTGTCGGATAATTTTTATCAAATACGTATTTTTCTGAGACCCATGAACAGAAGATATAATAATAATTCACATGGGGAATCAAGAATATAGACACCCCTAATATTTCTATGAATATAGTCGTTTATTGAAACTGTGCGTTTGCTCGTTTCTTCTGTATAATTTGGATCATGCCAAAAGAAAGAATGGATAACCTTAACATACCTGGAGTAGGGAAAAATCCGTATAATATTCTTGAAAAAGATTGCACCGTACTCCTTTAGAACCGCAAAATTTTACGTTGTTACGGTTCTAACAATTCTCGTTGAATTGTTTGGTTGCAAGAATTTCATTGGAAGCTTTGTTTTGTATGAAGTTTAGCGTCTGTTAGTGTCTTGAATTGTAACAGGAATTGTTCGGTTTCATGTAGGAACTTGAATTGTAGGAAGTGCTAACGTTTTTGATTGTTAAGAATGTCTAATGTTTTAATTGTAGTGAGTGTATACAAAGCATAAAAAAATGAGGTGTCTTGAAATTATTGTGGTATGTTGCCACCTAACCACAAATGACCAAGAGTCATTTGTTTGTTTAGGTGCTTTGCTACCACGTGGGGGTTGGGGGGAAATTTTTAATCTTTATCTAACTTATTAGTTAATTAGGTAATGTCCCGCTACCCGGTAATTAACCAATTACCCGCATAATTAAGAATTATCTCAAATTACTTAAAATTCTACTTATTTTTAATATACTTTATACATCGTACTTTCACAGTCATATGGTACCTTGTATGGTACTAGTTCATAAATATTGGGTATTATAGCTCGGAACGTATTTTATCCCAAATCGACAACCTTCAACGAAACCTGTTTTCTTTAATTCGTGTATCCTTTATCCTTCATGGAACTTACTTAACGCTTGTTATAAATAGCATAAATACGTTAACCTCAAGATAATCTCATCCCCGAGTCTACGTCGATTAACTGAAGACGAAACTTTAACGTACGAAAATGCGAGTTGTAACAATGTTGGTATATTGGATCAGGTGGGATTATTCCCGGTTGCACCAGTTACTTCATAGACCGGGGGAGGAGCCCAGACTCCCGCCGCCCACACTCCAGATCAGCGAGTTCACATTGGTCAGGTTCCAGGTATTATGGTGACACAGGTTATGGTTCCAGTTTAGCTTATGGTCAGAGCAGCAGCATCCGAGGAAGGGCAACATAGTTTTGCAAGGTTCAAGAGATATAACCCTCCTACATTCGGCGATTTGGCTTCAGAGAGTGCACAGGGTTTTCTGGAGGAGTGCCATACCATCCTCCGCACTATGGACATTGTTGAGACGAGTGGGGTTGCTTTTACTATGTTCCAGCTTAAGGGAGCAGCTCATCAGTGGTGGCGGGCATATGAGTTGGGTAGCCCGGCCGATGCAGCTTCACTTACATGGGTTCAGTTTTTAGAGATGTTTTTGAGAAAGTTTGTACCTCAGTCCCTCCGGGATGCATGGCGCGCAGAGTTTGAGCAGTTGCGTCTGAGCACTATGTCAGTATTAGGGTATGCCGTCAGATTCAGTGATTTGTCTAGGCATACACCTGCCTTGGTCACTTTAGTTAGAGGGCGAGTCCATAGATTCATTGAGAGGCTCAGGCATGATATTCAGTTCAGCATGGCTCGAGAGTTAGAGTCATATGTTTCGTTACAGCAGGTAGTAGGGATCGCTCGCCGATTAGAGAGCATGTGGGACCAGGAACGAGAGAACAGACAAGATCAGGAGAGAGAGTACAGGGAGGTGAGGACGCCTCGTAGACCGGAGAGATCTACTGGTCCTTATTTTGGAGGCAGGGTACGACATGGTAAAAGTTTGGTGGGTTAGCCAGTTCAGTTGCACTTCCGTCTTCGCGCAATGTTTCAGGTGCTGATGGGTCTCAGATTACTCGTACTGCTCAATTTCCACAGCCACATCAGCAGAGAGGCTTCGTTGAGTGTGGAGATATCAGCCACATGGTGAGATATTGTCCTAGGCTTCAGGCAGTTATGTCACAACCAGTTATTCAGGTGAGTAGAGGGCGCCCAAGAGGGGGAGGCCCGACCCGTTGATGTGTTTCATATAGTAGGCTGGAGGCTGTTATGCCAGATATTATCATACAGGTATGTTTTGATCTGTTACAGAGGGGCACCATTTGTATTTCATTATAGTTCTGCTGGTCGGGATGAATCCCTTATTTGTTGCTTCATTTATGAGTGAGTTTCATGCTTTGCACTCTATTTTTGTGTTTGCTCCTGTTGGGAGATTTTATGAGTGGTAGCCTGCGTCTATCGTTATTTTTATTCATCATTGAGAGTGCTGAGACTATAAATGAGTCCTTGTTGTTCATCATGGTAAGCTTGATGTGATTTTTCCTGAGTATTTTGGTAAGCGAGTGTTGTGATTTATTGGCAGAGCTGAGTTAGTGGAAGACTTCAATTGGTATGATATATATATATTCGATATGTGATTTAGAGTTGAGGGCGAGACCCTCGTGATCTCTTGTGATTCGATATGTTTGAACTGGGCTGAGTACCGCGGTGGAAGTTATATCAGGATGGGACCCTTGTGATTATTCATATGCTTTAATTCTTTCCTTGTTATATTGTTTTGTAGGTTAGTATTGATAGAGAGTTGTGCCTGTCGGGCTTGTTTGGTAGTTTCCTTATGTGTTTCTCTTTTCATATTCAGTCAATTTTGTTCTGTGCTTCTTGAGTTTTAGCTTGCGGGGTGTGTTCCCGGTGGTGTTAGTTGTGGCTTAGTGATTCGAGTGTCAAATTATGAGGTCTTCGTGTTTCTTGAATTATTATCAGTATTATGGAGGTTTGAAACAGAGTTCTATCGGATATGAGGCTAATTGCCAGTGCTGGGTTGATTTCGGGCAGCTATTGGGATCAGAAGTGTTACTAAGGGCCTATGAGTAGTGTGTTATGTTGTGTGGTCGTACTTTGTGGGTATAGGCGTCAGTTGGTGCAGCTGGTTGAGACTGATACCGGATATGGATTTAGAATCGGGTATTTTGTAAATGAATAGAAGGTGAGAATTTGGGGTATGAGGCTTATCGGTGTTGGTAGAAAGGCTAAATTGTAGTTGATATGGTGTCGTCAGGCTTATGTAGATTGGGGTGACGTGGGATCACCCGCTGGTGTATGTTGGAAGTGTGCTTTCAGTGATTTGATGAGCTCGAGGCGAATCTTGGCACATTCGAGGACGAATATTTATTTTAAGAGGGGGAGAATGTAACGACCCGACCGGTCCTTTTGATAATTTAAGCTCCGTTCAGCGGCATAAGGCCTTGAGCAGCTTCACATTATGTATATCGACCTGCGTGGATGGTTGGATTCATTTGCCGGATGATTCGGAGTCGAATTGGAAGAAGGATTCTAGTTTTGGAAGCTTAAGCGGTGAGAATTTGACCGGAATTTGACTTTTTGTGTAAACGGCTCTAGAATGAGTTATGGATGGTGTCAGCAGCTTCGTATGGTGATTTTGGGCTTAGGAGCGCGTCCGGAATGTGTTTTGGAGGTCCGTAGTAGATTTAGGCTTGAATTGGCGAAAGTTAGTTTTTTTGGCGATTTCGGTCGGCAGTGAAAATTTTGATATCGAGCCCAAAATGGAATTCCGAAAGTGGCTGTAGTTTCGTAGTGTCATTTGTGACCTGTGTGTGAAATTTGAAGTCATTCTAACTAGATTTGATATGTTTCGGTGTCATTTGTAGAATTTGGAAAAATTCAAAGTTCCTTAGGATTGAATTCATGCTCCATTCATGTTTTTGCTGTTGTTCAATGTGGTTTGAAGGCTCGATTAAGATCGTATGGTGTTATAGGATTGGTTGGTATATTTGGTTGAGGTGTGTTTCGAATGCTTAACGGATGAATTTTTGGACTCAGGCCATTGCTGTAGTTTTTCTAGTGTCTGGTGTTTCGCACATGCGGAGTGGGAACCGCAGGTGCGGACTCGCACGTGCGGAGATGGAAGCGCAGATGCGAGAATTGAGAGTTTGCTTGGGGTCGCAGGTGCGAGGAGGATTCGCATCTGTGATCCCCGCAGATGCGCAGAAGGTTCGCAGATGCGGAGACTGTGGGAGTTAGTGACTTTTGCAGGTGCGACCGGTTAGACCGCAGGTGCGGTAGGCACAGATGCAAGAAATGGTCGCAGGTGCGAGGATCGCTGGGCAAAAAAGGGGTTGGAATCGAGGGTTAGTTCATTTTAACTCCATTTTTTATTTTGAGCTCGGGAGAAGGTGATTCTTTGAGGGATTTTCAGAGGAATCTTGTGGGTAATGATTTCTTACTCGAATTTGGTTTTATTGCATTAATCTATTATAGTTTTCCTCATTTAATCAAGGTAATTGGGTGAGAAATGTAAGAAATGGGGGAAAGGTTCCCCCAATCGAAATTATGAGTTTTGATCGAGTTCTAGGCATCGGATTTAGATGATTTTTGTACGAGTGGTCTCGTGAGTGAATGGGTGTTCTAAATTGGTAACCTTTACCAGATTTCGAGTCGTGGGCCCGGGGAGACTTTTTGGAAGTTTTTCCTATTTTCTTGCCTTAGCTTCGAATTCATTAGCTAAAGTAGTTACTTGTAATATTATTTACATTATGCAATTAATTTGATTAGATTTGGGCCATTCGGAGTTTGATACTCGTGGCAAGAGCGTGGTTTCAGATTGAGTTGAGTGATTTGAGGTAAGTATCTTGCCTAACCTTGTGTGGGGGAACTACCCCTTTGGATTTGAGTCATCTATGTTGATTGTAGTATGTGTATGCAAGGTGACGAGGGCGTGCTCGGACTTATTTGTGGAAAGTTGGCCTTTTCGAGTACTTATGTCCTTATATTCACCGTGTATGATGTTGTTCTTGATACGCTTGAATTCCTATTTGCTAGTGTCACCACTACATGCTTTGATTTGAGATACTTGCTCTAGGATTCACTCTTACTGTCTATTTGACCCTTATTCGACTTAACCAAAGATTTTACCTCTTCTATCGTGGTGCTATATTTTTCATAACTGCTTATCTTTAACTGAAATTATTATTTTTTCATCCTATAATTGTTTAGTCTTAATTGGAGTTATGATTATCTTCCGCTTCTTATCCTTACTTGAAATGTTGAATATTCCTCGTAATTGCTCAACATCAAAAGGAGTTTAGATAACATATATCTTAGTTGACTTGCCACTATTTGGAACTATTTGACTCGTGTTGGCTTCTTATTGTTGACTTGAATATTGTGGAATCGTTGCTATGGTTATTACTGTGGTTATTCCTTGTAAATGAGTTCTACCGTTTTTGTGATTTAAGTTCTTGAGTTGATTTGCTCGCCGTACTTTGCATCTCTATAATTGTTTCTTTTGTACTTGTTGTGGTGATGTACGAGGTTTCTGTCGTGTTATAGTTGTTATCTCTGTTGTTTGCGCTGCATATTTAAATTGGGACTACAGACGTATTCCAGGAGATCCCCCTGTCTTGCATATTTATTTTGGGACTACGGACGTATTCCGGGAGATCCCCCAGCACTGCATATTTAAATTGGGACTACGGACGTATTTCGGGAGATCCCCCTGTCTTGCATATTTACTTTGGGACTACGGACGTATTCCGAGAGATCCCCCAGCACTGCATATTTATTTTGGGACTACAGACGTATTCCGGGAGATTCCACTCCCCTCCCCCGTACTACATAATTAATTCGGGACTACGGGACGGTATCCCGGTAGATTCTCCTGTGGTTATATCTGTGTTCGGAGCTGCTAATCTTCCATGCTTAGGTGTCACATGGTGATTTATACTCGAAGAATATTTATTTGAAAGGGTTATACTTTAAAAGTATTTATCGTGAAAGAACTATGTTTGAAGGCTAATTATTTGAAAAGTTATTATTTGAAAGGTTTTTATCTTGAAAGAACTATGTTTGAAATATATTTATTTGTAGGAAGTATATTTCAAAAATAATTTCTTAATGGAAAGGATTATATTCTAAAGACCTCAATTTAAAAACATACGGGTGAAAGTTTACACTTGAAGGATTTGACTAATTTATTGGGGTTTGTTGGCTGAGATGTGATGTGAAAACTATTGCAGTTGCTGAGTTACTACTTGCCTTTACGTATTGTGATTTTCGGATTTGGGTTGTGTTTCCGTTCATTCTTCTGTGTCTTATTCTGGTGTTCCGCTGTTACTTGCTATTTTTCATTCCTTATTGCAGTTGCTATGTCGTTAGCCATATCGTGGGGTGCTTAGATAGATGTCATGTTCTGTCATCCCTATACTTATGCTTGTTTAGTTTATTAGACCAGTGGGTGTCTTGACTAGTCCTCGTCACTACTTCACCGAGGTTAGTCTTGATACTTACTGGGCACCGCTGTGGTGTGCTCATACTACACTTCTGCACATTTTGTGCAGATCCAGGTATCGATCGTTAGTAGCTGTGCGGATCCTTAATGAGGAGACTCAAGGTAAACCTGCCGCTGCGTTCGTAGGCTTTGGAGTCACCTTCCTATTTTGTATTTACACTGTTTTTACTTACTTCCGAACAGTTGTATTTAGAAGTTGTAGTAAACTTTGTAGAGCTTATGACTTGTACTACCAGTTTTGGAAAATTGTAAATTTTGTAAAGATTTCTATATCGAGACCGTTAGATTTCCTTTGTTATTGTTGTTACTCAGTAAATGTTAGGCTTACCTAGTCCCCAAGACTAGGTGCCATCATGATACCTAATGGAGGGGAAATTGGGTCGTGACATCTGTAGACACTCATGTGTAGTTGGATAGTATGTGGCCTTGTCGGCTTTTAATTTTGGATATATTGTTGTCTATAGTAGCCTTGTCGGCTCGCCCTACCGTATTCCGCAGGTATATGTATATATGTCTTTTGGACATGTTTTCCTCACGTATGTTATTCACTTGATTCAGCAGTTTATTGGCATATGTTATTCATGACCTACCCTTAATTCATGTTTATATCTTAGACGCATGCTTAGGGGTGTTCGACAGGTATGACTCGGGCACTCGTCATGGCCCATCGGTTTGGGTCGTGACATTTGCATTGAGTTGTTGTAACACATTCTTGGAGGTTGTAGATATTTGTTCTGTTATGATTTCCGTTGTCAGTTTTATGTTGATATCCTGTACAAGTTATTTGACTAGTGAGTGTCTTGACTTGTACCTCGTCACTACTCCACCAAGGTTAGTCTTGATACTTATTGGGTACAAATTGCGGTGTACTCATACTACGCTTCTGCAAATTCTTTATGCAGATCCATGCACCTCGGATCGTGCTGGTCATTAGAGAGTTAAGCCAGAGCTGTTGGAGACTTCAAGGTATAACTGCTACTGCGCTCGCAGGCCTCGTAGTCACACTTTTTCATTTCATTACTATTGTTTATGTATCTAAAATAGTGATGTATTTTTTAGACTTCTTATGTATTTCATGTAGAGCTTATGACTCAGTGTTACTGGGTATTGGGATTATGACTGTTATATCCTCGTTTTGGCTACATTATGGCATTTCTCATCTTTTATTTAATATTTAAGATGTTATATTCTTTTTGGTATCGTATAAAATATGCCTACCTAGTCTTAGAGACTAGGTACCATCCCGACCCTTATGGTGGAATTTTGGATCATATATATATATGTGTGTGTGTGTGTGTGTGTGTATGTGTATGCATTCTCTGGATCCCTTCTCAACACCTCACAACACAAATCTGTGTGCCTGATACATGCCACGTATTCAAACCAAGCACCAAATCTGAGTACCTACGCTCATAGGGCCCAAGTAACATGGGTAATCACCTGACTTCGGAGGGCCAGATCTATATTTAAGCGTTGATCATTTTACAATGAATGATCAATAACTAATAATCAATATCCACTCATAGTGTCCTTAGTACCAAAATCCTCAACTTTCTCAATATTCAACTCTCCAAATCATGCATGCGTGTATGAAATAATATAATTAAGATGCACCGAAACATAACAATAGATATGCGGATAAGAGCTAACATGGTTAAAATATGACTATGGCTAATCATGTAATTCAATCTATCATAAAAATTCAATGAGCAATTTCAACATCTATGAGTTTAATCATAATATTTGACATGAGTAAACTAAGGCATTTAACCACCAATCATGAGTCAAATAAAAAAGTGTATGACTAAGTCTTAATAAGAAAGCTCAATATCATAAAATAATCTTTTATTCCAAATTCAACAAGCCATAATTATGAGTCATCACATCTCATAGAATCAATAAAACATGAATAATAAATTTACATAGTCCCAACAAGGCATAATCATTATCCGAACTCTGTTTGATGTGGTCATAACCTAGCTATGCATATACGCTCACCACCTCTCACATATGTGGCTCCTAAATTAAGCAACATAGTAGCGAATAGATCATCTATAGGGAGAATTTCCTTATACAAGGATAGCTAAGAACACCTTCAACCTTCAAAACCGTGTTTCCCTTAAAATTCACCTCAAACGACTCAAATCTAGTCAAATATTGCTCCAATTAGTCGTTACAAGCTTTAAAAATGGATTTCATGTTAAATAGATTCAATCTTTATCCCAAATAAGGAGGTCTACTTGTCTGTCTGTCTAAACCTGCACGCATGAAATACAGTGCCCCCAGAAAAGGGACGTCAGTGCGAAATAATGTACCGAGTATGTAAGGCAATATACTGAAAGTTGTAACTGAACTGATAATATAATAACTGAAAGTAACAGGGAGTCAAAGATAATCTAAAGATATGCTTACCAGCTGATACAGACTCAACTCTCTCAATATAGTAAGTAAAATAGTTGTCCGGCCTTATAAGGCTCGGTATATATATAACTGCTCTGCCGTACTAGGCTCGCTCATAGGCGCTTGACCATACTAGGCTCTGTATCTCGGCCAACTGGGCTCGCTCATAGGCGCTCGTCCACAGTAGGCTCGGTATATAACTTACCATCTGATCAGAGGTTGCCCAATAGGGGCCTGCCCATCGATTATAGCTCGATGATAATGAAAATACTGTAATACTGTATATATAGGCTCTCTGCTCTCTTGACTGGAAGAAGACAATACTCAATTGAATATGAAGTCTTAATAAGGAGAATACTGTAATTTATGAGATTAGGATAACGTATATAAATGTGGGAGTATGAACTTCTCTTTATGCCTCGTTATCAAACATATGTAATTACGAGATCATGCCAAAATGAAGGAAGGGCTTAGCCTTAACATACCTGATGTAGGGAAAAATCCGTATGATATTCTTGGAAAAGCTTGCACCGTACTCCTTTAGAATCACAAAATCTCACGTTGCTAAGGTGCTAAGAAATCTCGTTGGAATTTGTGTAGGAATTGATTGAAGATGTTATGAATTCTCTTTGAAGATGTTATGAATCCTTGTAGGAAGTGCTAACGTCTGTTTTGCAATGTTTGAAATAGGAAGAAAATGATAAGATTACTTACTTGATTATCTTAAGGCCAAATAAAGCCAAAATGCCAAACTTCTCATTATGTCTTTACATGTAAGTGTCATGTGTATAACTTTTAGTTGGCCACCTTCAATCTAGATTATGAGTCACTTAATCTGAATGGGGGGGGGGGGCTGCCACATAATGCCATTTTAATTCTTATCCAATATATCCCCAATTAATTAGGTAATATCCCATTACCCAATAATTAATCAATTACCCACATAATTAAGAATTATCTCAACTTACTTAAAATGCTACTCACTTTTAACACACCTTAAACACCTTACTATCATGGTCATGTGGTACCATGTAGGATACTAGTCCATAAATACGGGGTATTATAGCTTGGACCGTATTTTATCCCAAATTGCCAAACTTCGACGAAACTCATTTTCCTCAATTTGCTTACCCTCTCTCCTTCACGAGCTTACTCATCACTTATTTGAAATAGCATAATGCTTATAATCTGAAAATAACCTCATCCCAGAACATACGTCGATTAACGTACGACGAAACTTTAACGTACGAAATGCGGGATGTAACATCTCATTTTCCGAGCTTCCATCACTTTACTTATGGCGTACTTTCACGTACGAAAACATGGGGTGTAACATCATTCCCCCCTTTGGAACATTCGTCCTCGAATGTTGACTGATGCTCTTATCGTTTTCATAACTTATGTCTTCCGAATACTTTTGTACTCTCCTTGCCATCTAGGCAACTGTTCTGTGAATAATTCCAAAGGCCAGGGAATTCCCTTTTTTAGGCCTCTTTCACATACCACGACTTGTAGTCGGAATCCTTCCAATCTCATAACTGTTGCTACCTTCTATCATATAGCCTGTACCACTTTTTCCTTGTATGTGTGCCTATGCGACTCTTCCCTCCTGCTGTTTCCTCTAGTTTTTTGCCAATCTCTAGCCCTTACCTTGTAAACATATACAGAGCTTGACAAGATGTCCCTCTCGGCATCTATAGGTATACTGAAGTTCTTTGCTCGGTACTTTGTTGAACTTAGGAATATTGCTATACCTTACTTCATGGACCCGGTTATCCATCCGTATGACTTTACCACATCTAGGTAGGTCATACTGTACTTACTAAGGCCTGCCACCAAACTCTAGGTTATTCTCGTTGCTTATCCTATATGTATAAATCTAAGTCCTTTAATGCTTTTTTATTACTGTTCATCTTAAGAATGACGGCCTAATCTCATCTTATACTTTGTGACTTTTGTCCATTCATTGTTGATTCACCTCAATATTGATCTACAATTTACCACTGATAACTTGAAACTTCTTACATAATCACTACGGCCCATGTTGTATCGAGGAACATCTGGAGTAATTTCCATAACCGTTTTTCATAGCATCGGGTGTTTCAATCCTGTACAATTCATTAAACCCCTTTTTTTCAAATCATTACTCAATCGAAGGCCCAAACGTCATCCCTTATTTATCACAACTACATCCTCATTCTATTACCAGGACAGCATTCTATCTCTTCTAAATGCTACTAGTCTTAGACTCCTTTGAGTTCTTTCAGGCTATACTGAGCTTTCTATAACTTAGAGAAACCATCAGCTCTTTTGTTTTCCTGGGCTTAATTCCGATGACTTATCCATTTCTCGTCACCGTCTTACTCGCCCTTTCTTTTCCTTACTCCTGTCTTCCTAAACCTTGTCTCTTTACCATACTTTAGCTTGCGACTTAGACATGTCTATTTATACTACTCGCAACCTCCCTTCAACTTGCATGCACCATAGATTTCCTTGTGTTATTCTGGATCATCAAGCGAGACATCACATCGTCACTGACTCTTCTTTCCTCTCTTAATCAGGCTTCTCGATACCTAGAAACCATAGGCTGGAAAGCATGCCACCGCTATCTTACCTGGATACTGAATCCCAATGCTTCTAGACTTCTATCCGAAATAAGGACTATTCACAACCTTCTGTACTTGAGTATCTCGTACGTTGTTCATCTTTACCTTACTTGTTTTAAAATATCGCATCACGTCTTCTATCTCTTTCATAACTTCCCTTTTGTATAGGTATGATTTGCATCCACAACTTGAAACTCTATTGTAATACTTGCACCTCTGGTGCATACACAATCTGGTGGGAGCTTCATACTGACTTCTTATGAGGCTGGTACTCTTCTAACTGGCTTTCTCATAGAGCCGTTATATAATATGGTTGTTGTACTATCTCTCTTGCACCTCTGATATTAAGGGTGATCCTGCAATGTTCTCAATCACAAGTTCTATAATTTTCTGGGTCCAATAAACAGACTCCTGATTTACTTAGTTGATGTATCTCTTTAGTTTCCTCTTTCCTCTGAGCAGCCTTTATGAGGCTTAATCTATCTTCCGATGTGCGGCTCATGGTATTAGTTATTACTTTTGCCTTCCATGGGTGCTATGGAATATCCATGATACAATCTTCTAACAATTCAATCCTTTGTCTATGCCCTGGGCTCAATTCTTTCTTTTAACTTATATCGGAGTCTTCTACGGCTGTATTATTGTCAACATATATGCTGCATAAATAATACTCCAAACTCTTAAGTGCGTTCATAACGTAACTAACTTTGAATCATTAATTGAATATTTCCTTTCGTTCCATCTCAGCTTACCTTAAACGTAGGTAATTACTTTTCCTAGTCTTTCTGCCCCTTGTTGCGTGCATAGTTAGCTTATCTTAGTTCCCACGCATGCCAGAATTTTTGTACGACTCATATGGTCTCGAATATTACTTCTAATTTTTACTCCCCATTCATTAGCCACGGTAGGTGCCACTTTTTTTTGGAGTGCATACAATTTTGTAGGGAGACTGTTTTTACATGACCATTTCTCCTTCAAGTTACCATGTTTAGGTTGAAGCCTTCTTCCTTATTTCCTCAGCTAGTCTTTCATTGTAGTACTTAGGGAGGACCCTCTGACTCTTGTAAAGTTGCAAGCTTGTTATATTGTATACCCAATGAAGTTTTTGATGTTCTTACTCACCTATAATTATCCTTAGTTACTTACCTCCATGCTCATGTGCTCGTATAGTTGCTTCTGAACTGAAGTTTTAACTGTCTTCCTAGTGAGACTCTCTTTTAATTCCATAACATTCATACAGTACCTTTAACTACCCCAACTCCTAACTGAATATTTCTCAAGGATTACGATGTCATATCTGCGAGACTGAATTCCCCATGTTGGGATTCACTATGTTTATCTTGCACGATCTGTTGATTTATCTGTATTCTCTTGTCTAGCCATAACTAGGCTCTTCCTAAATCAACTGCTAACTATTCATTGGCCCATCCTCATATCAATATTTTGTGTAATCTTTCTTGGGTTTTTTTCTTTTGTCCTAACTTACGTCTCACACTGGCTCCTTATCTATCAATAACATCCCGGGCATGAATCCTTACTTTCTCTCCTTGACGTCGTGTTTGCATAATATTCTGGAATCATAGCATATCAGTAGGATTTGAGTAAGTGCAATCTCATCCCTTTCTCATTTTTATCGCATTCTTACTTTACCATTCCATAGTTACTAGAACCACTTAATTCTGACTAAAATGCCACATTACCCCATATTCCCCCTTTAGGGGAGCACTTAGTGTTGGAGCCACGACGATCTACCTATAGATGTTTTACCTTGTCATATTTGGCATCTTTTCACATCATTAATGACCCTTACTCACCTTGCGGTAATCCTTCTGTACCAAGGATGACAAAATTCCTTACTCGCGAGGGTGACACTTAGTATAACTGGCACATACAGTCCTTTAAGCTTAACTTTACTCACATTGCTTACTTTGGGGAAGCATTTTCCTGAATGACCATTTTCTGAATTTCTCATGAATCTTCTTTTGTTGTCCATTCTATTATCGCTGGAACGCAATCTGAAATTCTCATGATGTCGACCATTATCAAACCACTCAGTCCCTAATTCATGTTTAGTTTATCTTTTTCACCAATTCATATTTATTACTATTACTTTGGGGTCTAACTTTTTCTTCCGTTAATAACGTTAGAGTCACATGCTTATTTCTCGAAATTAGGAAATGACTTTATGGCCTATACTCTTTTATTGTCTCAAGGCCTATCACCTCTCATCTCTTACTTCACCTGACTATAGGCTCTGTAATACTGTCATTTTTTTTAATCTGCCGTTGTCATCCATGTATCATATCTTACTCATAATGCTTCCTCATCTCTCTTCTTATTTCCCTGCTAATATTTTTGCGTATCACTTTCTTCTGAAGACTTCAACAAGACATTCTTTTGCTTTTAGCTCCCCTTGCTTTATTCATTGACTCTTTAGGTTGCCTAACATTCTCGCTCTACTAGGGACGGGATCCACACTAAGATAATATTTATCCATTCAAGGCTTCCAATGCCTATCTTTATAGAACTCATATCTAGCTGTACTATTTTAGAGTGCAACATCTGGGTGTCCCACAAGGAGATCTATTAGCACATTTGCACTATCCTTCGGAAATGTCAACTAACGCAAACAATCCATTCACCATTTTGGGTCACTTTGACCCCAGCAGGATCCTGATATCCGTCCTTCTCTTATACTACTTCAGTTATTGTTGGAGGTAACTCAAAAGGCTTATATTTTTCTTCCTGAATGGTAAATAATGATAATCTTCATTAACTGGGTACCTCATACCCTTCTTCACCTTGCTTCTTTTACTTGCTGAAACTTGTGTCTTCCTTCCGATTCTGTAAGAGTGGATAAGTATTCTTGCCTAAAAGCTCCTTATCAAGAACCTTACACCTTTTAGCACATGCATGATCTGCTGAAGACCTCACATTTACTCATCATAAGCATGATACAAAATCGAGTTTCTCTCACTCAACACTTCCACAACTATATCTCTTACCAACCGTCTTTCTGAATGTATGCATCGTTGTATTACAAATAAGATAGAATTTAGGAAATTGAGTTCTTACAACTGACCTCTACCACACGATCTAGAGTAAGAAGAAAGAGTGAAAGTCCTAAATGCCCTGTAGCCTCCTGCTTATAAGTGTGGTGCACAACACACCATAAACAAGACTCTGCTAGACACGGCTTGTAGACTCCCTAGGATAGAACTGCTATGATACCACTTTTGTCACGCCCCGATCCTGGGAGGCGAGACCAGCACCCGATGCCTCACCTATCCTTGCGTACCACTTGCAACTAAGGGACTCTGAACATATAATGTCATACTTTGGCCATGGGCCACATTGCAAGACAATTGCGAATGCATACTAAACATCAATATAAAGCTAGGCCGACAAAGCCGACATAACTACTACAGCTGGCCAACCAACAAAATATACATAGGCCTACAAGCCCAACATACTGTACTAACTGACAGGATATGTCTACAAGCCTCTACTGATGGATATACTATGATCGGAACAGGGCCCCGACCTACTCATAACATATATACGTATATACACAAGATGTACATAAAGCTCTAGACCCGGCAACTTCGGAGGGCATGGAGCTTACTGATCAAGATATAAGGACCCACAAAAAATAATTTAAAACAAAAACTTGGGGTTTTATGGTGCCAAGTTAGATTCCTGGGTTATTATAGTAGAAATTCTTCGCGGAAAGCTTGCAAGCCACAGTTCGGACTTTTTGGATTGAACAGTACCCTACGGACTTAGAGAAAATGTTTCGCAGAAGGACGCATTTCTGCGGCCCATTATGCGGCTGCATAATCACTCAGCGGACCGCATAATGGCCGCAGAGTAAAGCAGTACGTTGGCTAGTTTGAGGTCAGCTTTGCGGTTGATTATGCGACCGCATAACCACTATGAGGACCGCATAAGCACTATGAGGACCGCATAAGCACTATGCGGACCGCATATCGATCGCATAATCCTTCTTGGGTTTTTTTGCGGAGGGAGTTCTGCGGTGCATTATGCGACCGCAGAACGAGTATGCGGACCGCATACTGGTCGCATACCTGAGCCGTAAGTTCAGGCATCTGAAGGCCATTTCTGTGGTCACTTTGCGGACCGCATAACCGTTATGCGGTCGCATATGCGACCGCAGATCTGTGTCGGGACACCCATTTTTTTAATTTAAAACCCGACCCCTATTCCGTTAAAACACCCCCTTTAGTCTATTTGGAGCTCATTTTCTGATACTATAGAGTGAGAGAGGGAGTCTTAGAGTGAGAAACTAATCCTCATCAATTATTCTTCAATTCTTGCTTGAAACTTTGAAGATTATCAAGGAAAGCAATCTAGGCCTCCATCCTAGAGGTAAGAATCTATACCCTAGCCCTAAATGTTTTAAACTTATACTGAAAGTGAGTAATTAATAAGATGGTCCATGGGTATGAGGGTTGTTTATCTTGCATGCATGTGTGGTAAAAGAGTGTGGGAAAGGGAACTAGAACCATGAATGTTTTCCTAATTTTGGGTTCAATATGTATATTGCTAAAATAGATTGAGGTTGCTAAGGGTTCCGAAAAATTGTAGAGTCTAAAGAAGCGCAATTGAGGTATGTATGGCTAACTCTTTTCTTCGTAGAATCGAACTCCTGGTGTCCGAATATTTGGTGTAAGTTCCGACTTGATCATACTAGAATTGTTTTCCTTAGTGTGTTGGGTTGGAAGATTCATGTTCCCTAATTGTTTTAGATGTTTACCATGTTATCATGCTATTTGAGAACGTAACTATGATTTTTCAAGCTCCTTCCCTTATGTGTGAAATGCCTTATGTGATGGTACTTATCGACATGAATGATGACGTTACTTGAACGAACAAAAAAGGAAAGACTTGAATTGTAAAATGTGCCGAAGTGCCAAGAACTATTTAATAAATGAGGATGTTTGTGCCATGTAATGAAAAAAGGGAAAGAGATGTGAATTGAGTGAATACTTGAAAGAGGTTATGTCTCAAGTGAGATGGCTTAGCCGATCGGGCCGAGATCGGACGCCATGCCGTACACATGGTGGCATTTGTGTTGCAATTATTCATTTACTTTGTGGATATGGATATGTCTCACTTGGGATGGCTTAGCCAGTCGGGCCGATACCGGACTCCGTGTAAAAATACGATGGCATTGTGAGCTGTGGCTTTGGCACTAAATAACATTAACCTAAAAAGATGGAAAGATTGAATTGGAAATTATGTGATCCGTATTTGGTGATTCTTTTTATTTCTGTGAAGTACTTATTGATTGTTATGACTTCCTTCTCTTTGTTTCACTATTCATTCTACTAAGATTAGTGTTTTCCTTACATACTAGTACTATTCGACAGTACTAACATCCCTTTTGCTGGGGGCGCTACATCTTTGAATGGATGTAGGTGGTTCCATCGCAGATAGCACTGATCGCAGATAGTGGTGCTCTCCCTCTCACTCATCACAGCAGTCTTGGTGAACCCCATTTCTTCCTGGGGTCATGTAGTCCTTCTTCTGTATAAGTTTTTATATTTTGAGGTATAGTCGGGGCCTTATTGCCGGCATTGTCATGTTGCTCTTTTGCACCATTAGAAGCTCCGTAGATGTTTATGTGGGTGATGTATGTATGTTGGGGTGGTCATTGGACCGAGTTGTATTTTGGAAACTTAACTATGGCATAATGCATATAATGGAAAAAAAAAGAATGAACTAGCAATGTTTATATATTTATATAACTGATCTCTCCCCTATTTTACAAATGGTGACGCATTCCCTTTTTGGATCATGAATGAGTCGGGTAGGAAAGGTTTACTAGGCTTGCTCGACCGGGTTCACTCGGTTGAGCGCCGGTCGCGCTCCCCGAAGTTGGGGCGTGACAAACTTGGTATCAGAGCCAAAGGTTTTAAATTGTCCTAGGATGTCTCGGAGCCATGTCTAGTAGAGCCCTTCTTATCGGTGTGTTGTTGAACCACATCTATAATTAGGGGGCTACTTGGACATTTAAGAATGATACCCTTCATTATTGTTCTATATCGTGCGATAGAGCAGAACGTGACGTTGTTTTCCCCTAACACATGCATTGTTCTAACTTTCAGTAAATGGCACCTAAGAAGAGAGCGAGAATTGGCCAAGAAGCAAATGCCACACCAGGAGTGGCTGTTGATCCCTTACTTGATAATGCGGGTGAGGATAATCCCCCTATTATCACACTGCCTGATTCATCTACTCCGGAATAGACTACCCCAGTTCCTACACCCGCAGAGGGTGCCACAATCCCTCCCACCGATATACATGTTCCACCTCTAGCCCCAACTCCTGGTCCCGGTATTTCCGATGGGATCTTAGAGGAGCTATTCAGATGCTGACTCAGTTAGTAGCTTCCTAGGCCCAGAGGTCAAATATTGCACCCACCTTATTTAGCTCGCAAGAGGATTCTTCTAGTTCCAGGTAAATAGGTTCCTTCAGTTAGACCCTCCAGTGTTCACAGGTATTGATCCCGGGGCAGACCCTCAGGATTTCATTGATGAGATGCATAAGACTCTCCGAGTTATGGGTGCTACGGAGACAGAAGGAGTAGAGTTGGCCTTCTATCGTCTGAAAGGGGTGGCATATTCCTGGTTTGAAATGTGGGAGATTCCCGTGAGGAGGGGAGACCTCCGGCGAGATGGAGTGAGTTCGCGGATGCCTTCATAGACCATTTCATGCCTGCCAAGACTAAGGCAGACCGTGTTGTGGAGATTGAGACCCTTAAACAGGGTAGTAGGAATGTGTGGGAGTATCACATGGAGTTTGTGCATCTGTTGAAGTCTGTTGTTCATATTATGCCGACTATGGAGGCAAGAGTGCATCGATGTGTGCAGGGCCTTAGCCCTTTGGTTATTAATGAGGCTGCCACAGCTGGTCTAAATTCTGACATAAACTATGGAAGGATGGTGGCATTTGCCCAAGTTACGGAGGCTCGAAAGTTAAAGCTCAGGATGGAATGGGAAAGTAGTAGTAGGGCCCGATCAGTGGGCAACCTTGGGGATTCATTCGGAGGTGGGAGATCAGCTTTTCGGGGAGGATCATCAGGGCCATCCCAGTATTATGCTCAGTCTTCAGCTAGTGCCCCGCCATCAGGGCACGGTCATCAGCAGGGGAGTCGCTTTAGGCCCGGTCAGGGCAGCAGGGGGTCCCACCATCAGGGCTGATCAGGAGGGAGATTCCAGCAGCAGCAGAGGGTCCCATGCCCTAAGTGTAGGAGGATACATTCGGGAGTCTGCTACCTGGACATTCCAGTATGTTATGGATGCGGAATGAGAGGCCATATTCAGAGGGAGTGTCGTACATCCCGTCGGGGTGCAGGTAGGGGCACAGCTCAGTCATCCAGTCCTACAATCGCTACATCTTCAGCACCCCCTCCAGCTCGAGGCTCTCCAGTACCCATGGGGCATGGTGCAGCTAGGGGTGATGCAATGCGATAACAATACATGTAATCACAATAAACGACCTCGGCCCTCCTCGGATATGCATAGCATATGGCATGACCTCCACTAGACTGAGCTCCCCCTCTAAGACGATCGCATCCTGGACGACCTCCACCATGAGCTGGTTGAGCGGGTGGTGTAGCAATCGGTGCGGGAACATAGTATGATCTCCCAACTGCACTGCAACTCTACAAAAATATGGGCAATACTTCTTGACATGCCCTAACTCTTTACACTCATAGCAACCTCTAACTGCGAATGACTACGGGGCCTGAGTGGGACTCCGTGAACTAGAATAACTACTAGAAGAACCGAGCTTTGATGAGCTCTGAAAAGATGGAGTGCAATGAGAACTCTGTGCTGTAAGTGCACTAAATGAAGACTGCACAGAAGCCCCTCGACTGGGTGGTTGTGGATGATAAGCTGGCCATCTAGACTGGCCTTCTCCAAAGTGACTGCGGCCTCCCGATAAGGTAACACCAAAACTCCCTAAATGTCCGGACATATTGTCCCTACCTTGCATCATCTCTCTGGTCTCTATGCGAATGCGCTCAATGCAAATGTGCTCAATGCGACGCGCTATCTCCAAAACCTGGTGAAATGGAGTCCCGATCTCTACCTCTCTATCCATATCATTGTGAATACCGTGGTGAAGACCATCAATGAATCTCCTTACTCTCTCCTCCTCAATGGGAATAAAAAAAATAACATGACGTGACAACTCAGTGAACCTCATCTCATACTTAGTGACTGACATCGGACCCTGCTGAAGGTACTCAAACTTCCTCCTCAACTCCTCTCTCTCCTAGTGCGTGGTATGAAATGCTCCAAAAGGACTCTAGAGAACCGAGCCTAGGTAATAGGAGGTGATCCTACTAGTCGACCCATCTCATAAATCTTCCACCATCTCTTGGTTGGACCCAGCATTTGGAAGGCGGTGAAATCAGCTTCATTGGACTCCTCTAGTCCTAAATTGCAAAGTCTCATGGCAACAATCCAAGAATCCCTAAGCATCCTCTGAAGGTACCACTGAAGTGAGGAGGATTCAACTTGGTTAACTTATGTAACCTCTTCAAATCATCATCTAAGTTAGGAAATAGTAGGTTGAACTTCCCCAATAGGTATCAGTGCAGGAGTCTAAAACCCATGGCCACCTGCTCTAGGGTACGGGTAGTTGGAGTTTGTGCTTCGCCCCCTACTTGGAAAGTAGGTAGTATATTAGGAAATGCCTCGGCCTGAGCCATACTCTCGAACAAGACAACCTACGGACCAAAGTATCCTGAACAACTGGTGATACAAATAGGCCCTGGAGAACCTGAGCCGGTAGCTCCGGCTCATCATAGTCGTGAACCCGGTCCTCAGTAGGAGCTACTGGTTTCTCCACAATAGCTGCACGAGCAGAGGCTATAGAAGTGACACATGCTCTGTCCCTACCTCGGCCTTGCCCTAGCCTCTCATGGTCCTAGCTTGGGGTAACGGCTCCTGCTCAACTGAACCATATGATTGCATCCTCACTATTTGTGAGAGAATAGAAAAGCAACGATTCAGAATTAGGGATAAACAAATCTGCACAATAAAGAATGAAAGAAGTGAAGTTTCCTAATAGTCCTGTAGCCTCTCGAAGATAAGTACAGACATCTCCGTACCAATCCACAAGACTCTACTAGACCTTCTCATGACTCATGACACCGACGCAACATAGTGCTCTTATACCAATTTGTCACAACCCTAAATTCCACCAAAGTTTTGACGGCGCCTAACACTGCTTGCTAAGCAAGCCAAAATCAAATATATAGAAATAAACTCTAACAATAATAAGAAATAGCTTTAAAAGCATAATAAGATACATAACTAAAACAATAAAGTGATACAAATGCAATACCATCCCACAACCTCGTGTCAGCGAGTACATGAGCTCAATAGGATAATATGTACAACTGTCTGAATAACGATACAATACTATCCAAAGTGCATAATCAGTAATGAAAAAAGAAAGGAAAGGACTCTAAGGCTGCAGGCGAAAACAACAGTGCTACCTTGAAATAACCAATAAAAATCGATGCAACTCTCTAACAATCTGCTCTCTCAGCAAAACCTGGATTTGCACATGAAGTGCAGGGTATAGTATGAGTACAACCGACCCCATGGACTCAGAAAGTTGCAAGCCTAAACTCAGATGGAAGATAGTGACAAGATTGGCAAAGTCCGTTACTCACTTTCAATAGTCAACAATCACAGCAACAGCATAATAATAATAACAACAACAACAACAACAACAACAACAACAACAACAACAACAACAACAACAACAATAATAATAATAATAATAATAATAATAATAATAATAATAATAATAATAATAAATGAGAAGTAACAATGCCAAAATCAATGAATTCATAGTGAAATCATCAAATAAGCACACTCTCAGCAGTGTACGAGTGCCTTACATAAAGCCCCTCACTCAGCACATACCAAGTGCCTGCACTCACAGGGCCCAAAGACCATAGGTTATCACCGACTATGGAGGGGCGGATCCTAGCCTAAATGCTGATTTGATCAAAAGTCGACGATCATCATAACTTGGCCCAAATGGCCTAGTGAACGCATTACCTCAATATTAATACCACTCGGCCCAATAAGGGAGTTGACATACGTGTCCCCTCAATATCATTATCAATACGACTTGTGGCCCAAGTTTAGTCATTAATCCACCCAAATCCCAATATGCCAATATCTCACAGTATCATAAATCAATAAACCACACAAGTTATACCAGCGTGCCACAAATCCACTCAAAACCATAATACTCAAGTACGGAAACCAACAACTTGTGAGATATCCGGTAAGGAGTACACGAAAATGATGGTATAAGACACGAATATAATATCATGACAAAAGAAAGCCCTATCATGTCTCAAATATATAAGAACATAGCCTAGGCATGATTTCTAGCATGAATAATAGTCCAAGTAGTCATACAAGTGAAGAAAACATGGTAACACGAAGGCATGATAGCAAATCAAGGCACTAATAGCCTAAGGTCTACCCTGATCATGAATAACCACAGTGTATGCAAATACGCTTGTCACCACGTACGTGCATCACCCCCAACACATATAAAGCATCAAAATCTACGAGGAACATACCCTTAAGCCAAGCATAGGAAAGTTACTTACCTCAATGCGCGGGAATTAATACTCCAAAAATCCCTTGCCTCTCGAATCGACCTCCGAAAAGGTCAAATCTAGCTAAAAATAACTCAATAACAACAAACAATGCTATAGGAATCGACTCCAGGTAATAAAGATCCAATCTTTATCAAATAGCAAAGATTCAACCAAAAATATCAATCCTGGCCCGCCTCCCGAAAACCGACAAAAGTCACAATTCCCGACTACCCATTCGAGTAAGAATCCAAATATAGAAGTTTCTTCCAAATTGACTCTTATTCGAGGTTCAAATCTCTATTTTTCGCTCTCCAAAACCATAATCAAAATCCCCAAATTTCTCCTTAAAACACCATAAGTAATAATCCATGGGTAATCAAGATATAATGTTAAAATAAAGTGAAAATCCCCTTCAAAAATCGCCCTTCTCCAAGTCTAGGACTCAAAATATGAAATAATGGGTCTAAGTCCAGAAAATAGACAACTTTTAATTCTGCCGAGTGATACCCTTCGCAAACATGGCCGATGCCTCGTGTTTGCAAAGCACAAACTGAGCCAGCCCCAAAAATGCTCTTCACGAACGCGATCTGCCACCCGCGAATACGATTCTCAAAATCAACTAGCCAACGTGAACACAATCCACCCATTGCGAACGCGAATGCTTCGCCCCAACTGGCTCCCAACGAAGCTTCCCTCTATGCGAATGCGATCCCTTCACCCGCGAACAGGAAGACCAATTGCTCCAATAATCGCGAACGTGACGCCCTCTTTGCTAACGCGAAGAACAAAAGACTGCTGCCCTAAAATAAGCCTTCACGATTGTGAAACCCTCTCCGCGATCGCGAACCACGCCAGACAACAGCAAAGCTTTAGCAGCCCAACCAAGCTCAAAATTATCTGAAATCCACCTGAAACACTCCCATGTCCCTTAGACCTCTTCCAAACATATCAACCAGTCCCAAATATAACACGGACCTACTCGAAGTCTCAAATTACACAAAATAACATCAAAACTATAAATCGCACCTCAATTCAATCTTAATGAACTAATAAGCTTCCAACTTTCAAAGCTCATACTGAACCACATCTAACCAACTCGGAACAACCCCAAGTTCTGTACACGAGTCCCAAATGACATAACACACCTATTCCAACTACCGGAACAATAATCCGAACTCGATAACATCTAAGTTAACTCCTGGTCAAACCTATGAACCTTCCAAACCTTCAAATTTTCATCCTTTGCTAAATAGAGCCAAATAAACCTAGGACCCTCCAAATCCAAATCGGGACATATGTCCAAGTCCAAAATCATAGTACAAACCTATTTGAACAATCAAAATACTATTCCAAGGTCATTTACACAAAAGTCAAACCTCAATCAACTCTTATAACTTAAGCTTCCAACCTTGGAACTAAGTGTTCCAACTCACTCCAATACTTTCCCGAGACAAACCAACCATCCCCGCAAGTTACAAAAAAACAAAGAAGTATACGGGAAGCATAAAATATGGGAACGGGGCTAAAACACACAAAATGACTGGCCGAGTCGTCACACCTGGAGCAGACCGATAAGTGCTATATTTAAGAACTTTTGACCATTATTTCATATTTTGAGCCATAGACTTCAAGAGGAGGAGAATTTGAAGTAAGTAATTTTTACTTGGATTTGGCTTTATATCTTGATTCCCCATGGATTTCTACACCAAAAACACATAATTTTGAACGAATATTTGGGGGTTTTGTCTACAGTTTAAGAGAGAGTATTTTGGTGTTTAACCATAAATTTGGACCCGAATTTGGAAACTAATTGTATATTTGGACTCAGAAGGTTATGGCTCATCGAATTTTGGTAATGGTTTTGGATTTCGAGCATGCGAGCCCGGGTTGACATTTTTGGAATTTTTCAAAGATCGAAGCTTTATGGATTGGTACACATCCTTTAGCATTGTTTGACTTCCTTGGATGATGTTCGGCTTTGATTTGCATGATTTGACGGTTAGAGCGAGGTTCTGACATGATTTGTGGATAAAGCTAGCCCCTAAAGAAGGAAGTCTCTTGGCGAACCTTGTTAAGAGGGAAACCCCTGGGATTTAATTTGATTGCTATGTGTTTAAGGTATTGGGCATAGAATATATATGTGGTGGTGAGTGTATATGCACTTACAAATTTTATCGCATGCCCAAGATAGAATTGATATACATTATGCCTTGTATCAACTATGTACTCATTTGATTCATGATTTATTTGACTTATGTGACTACGTTGCTCTCTTATTTGACTCATGTTAGAAATCATACATAGCATTATGGTTGATTATGAAGGCATGAGAACATATCCTTGATATATTAAATTGCTTAAATTGACCGTAGTCACACAGAGATTTCATGGGCACATATTCGTATAATTTTTATTTAGTCCTTGTGTACCTTTTATCCTAAATTCTTGAGCATATGTATATATTTTTAATAGGATACTTGATTTGGACTGAGAACATTGGCATGAAAGGTAAAGCATGCAGATGAGATATAGTTATGGCACATTGTACATGATGATTATGATTTTTGAGGGATTCTATTATGTCCCTCTTTAAGCTTGGATTTGGTACCGTCCATCCGGAGTCAGGTGATTGCCCATGGTATATTGGGCCATATGAGCGTGGTCAGCACATGGATTTCGTACCAGATCGATATATGGATTTTGTCCATGGGTTTTGTGATACATGGATTTTGTATCATGATACATGAACCATGTATCGGAGTACATGGATCTTGTACCGGTTTGAGCATGCATTCATATTCTTGATTCTTTTAAAAGAATTCCTTAAAATGCTAACTGTTGCATGCCATGTTTATATGGGAGCCTCTACTCCGTTGATTGAAGAATGATAGCTATACTTGCCACACTTAATTAGTGTTATGATAATGTGATGTCGCCTAACACTGCTTGCTAGGCAAGCCAACATCAAATATACAGAAATAAACTCTAACAATAATAAGAAATAGCCTCAAAAGCAGAATAATACATAACTGAAACATTGGAGCCCTATATTTCGAGAGGAGGAGAATGTGAAGAAAAATTTTACTATTACATTGGAGGTAAGCAATTTGCACTTGGATTTGGCTTTATATCTTGATTCCCCATGGATTTGTACACCTAAAACACGGAATTTAGAAAGAAAATTTGGGGTTTTTGTCTACACTTTAAAAGACAGTATTTTGGTGTTTTAACCCTCAATTTGGACCCGAATTTGGAAACTAATTTTATATTTGGACTTGACAGGTTATGGGTCATCGAATTTTGGTATTGGTTTTGGATTTTGGGCATGCGAGCCTGGGTTGTCATTTTTGGAATTCTTCAAAGATCGAAGCTTTATGGATTGGGATTACATCCTTTAGCATTGTTTGACTTCCTTGGATGATGTTCTCCATCGATTAGCATTATTGGATGGCTAGAGTGAGGTTCTGACGTGATTTGTGGATAAAGCTAGCCCCTGAAAAGGGAAGTCTCTTGGCGAACCTTGTTAAGAGGGAAACCCCTAGGATTTAATTTGATTGCTACATATTTAAGGTATTGGGCATAGCGTATATATGTGGTGGTGAGTGTATAAGCACTTACAAATTTTATATCATGCCCGAGATAGAATTGATATACATTATGCCTTGTTTCAACTATGTACTCATTTGATTCATGATTTATTTGACTTATGTGACTACGTTGCTCTCTTATTTGACTCATGTTAGAAATCATGCCTAGTATTATGGTTGTTTATGAAGGCATGATGTCACGACCCAAACCGATGGGCCACGGCGAGTGCCCGAGTCCTACCTATGGAACACCCCTAAGCATGCATTTAAGATATAAACATGAATTAGGGAAAGATCATGGATAATATCTGTCAATAAACTACTGAATTACGTGAATAACATACGTGAATAACATATATGTCAATACACATATATATATGTATGCGAAATACGGTAGGACGACCCGGCAAGGCTACTATGGACAACTATATATCCAAGTGTAAGGCCCCTTAAAAACTTTCGTAAAAATCCAGATTTTTGTAATGCCGAGCCGGCAAGGCTACTATGAACACCCCTGAGCTCGCAACCTCACCGTGGTTCGGAATTTTGGGATTGAACAGTGCGCTGGGGAGTTGAAGAAAATGTTGGGCAGAAGTAGGCATTTCTACGGTCTATTCTGCGAATACAGAACCACACTGCGGACCGTAGAATGGTCGCAGAGTGGGTCAGATTTCTGGGTCATTTTGATGTCAAATTTCGCGGCCATTATGCTACCGCATAACCACTTCGCGGGCCACATTCTTGTTGCATATCCCACTTTGGGATTTTTCGGAGGGAGGTTCTGCGGTGCACTATGCGACCGCAGAACCGTTCTGCAGTGCATTATGCGACCGTAGAACAGGTATGCGGGCCGCATAGTGACCACAGACCGGGTCAGTCACGCCTAGTTTTGGAGGTCAAATTAAGCAGCCGATATGCGGACCGCATATCAATTATGCGATTGCATATGTGATCACAGAACCTGTTCCGAAGCTTTATTTTTGGGATTTTTAAACCGACCCTATTCCGTTAAAAGACCTACCTTAGGCCATTTTGAACTTATTTTCTGATATTTTTAGAGTGAGAGAGAGGGTCCTAGAGGAAGAAAGTGATCTTCATCAAATTGCTCTTCAATTCTCACTTAAAACCCCGAAGATTATCAAGAGAGGCACCTAAGTCATCTTCTTAAGAGGTAAGATTCTATCACCCAAACTCTTCATTACAAAATGTAACTAGAATGGGCCACTATTAAGGTAATTCATGGGGATGTGAGTGCTTACCTTGCATACATGTGTTCCTAAGGTATGTGGGGAGGTTGTGAGTTAAAGATAGAAAAGAATAGGGTGTGGGTTGGTGCAGTCTTTCATAAAAAGTGGCATAAAACCTTAATACACACATAGTGTTTGATAGAATGCTCAAGTGAGCTAGAATTATGATCGTTTTTCTAATTTTGGGTTCAATTTTTCCATATTGCTAAAATAGATTGAAGTTGCTAATATTCCGGAACGTCTTAGAGTTTTAAGAGGCACAATTGATGTATGTTAGCTAAACCCCCTCTTCCTAGAATTGAATCCCATGGTATTCATGCAATCAGCGTAAGTCCCAAATTGAACGTCCTAGAAATTGCTATCCCGAATGTACTTTCTTTGCAAATATATATGTAATATGTATTCTCATGATTTCATCATGTTATCTCGTCATCTGAGGAAATGTTCAAGACTTAGAATATGTGCTAATATGCCTAGACTTCAAGTCAAATTTGATTAAGGACTGTTATGCCAAATTGTGTGAAAAGACTCTATGTGCCTTGAATTCTAAATTCCTCACATGTGAAATCATGAGTCTTGAATGAAAACCGTGTTGTTATTGATGATAATGATAATGTTGGATTGTGGAAAAGAACTTGAATTATGAAATAAGGCCACTTGTGCCAATGTGCTAAAAAGATGGGAAAGAAATATGAAGTAATATGATCGATTGAAATGGTTGATGTCTCGAATGAGATGGCTTAGCCGATCGGGCCGAGATCGGACTCCGTGTGATAACACGGTGGTATTGTGAGTGAAATTGTGAACATGGTTGATGTCTCAAATGAGATGGCTTAGCCGATCGGGCCGAGATCGGACTCCGTGTAAGAACACAGTGGTATTGTGGACTGTGGTATATTGGCACTGAAAACCATCCAGCCTAATAAAGCGGGAATTGACTTAAAAAGCTATGTGATCCTTAACTTGATGTTTTAATATTATTTGAAGCTCTTATTGAATTATTTACTGTTCCTCCTGTATTATTATTCATTCTATTGAGATGGTGTTTAGCTATACATACTAGTACTATTCGACAGTACTAATGTCCCTTTTGCCGGGGGCGCTGCATCTTTAAATGGATGCAGGTTGTTCCGTAGCAGACAGTGTTGATCACAGATAAGTGCTGCATCCTATTCTCAGCAAACTCGGTGAGCCCCATTTCATTTCGGGGTCATGTAATATATCTTTTGTTTATATTGTTATACTTTTGAGGTATAGCCGGGGCCTTGTTGCCGGCACATTCTTTACACACTTTTGTATCTTTAGAGGCTCCGTAGATACTATGTGGGTTGCATATGGGTGCTAGAAAGGTTAAACGGATTATGTTGTATTTTCAATTTTTGTTCCACTAAATCACAAAATGTATGTACTTTGAAACTTAACAAGGAAGAAGCAAAAATGAAATGGTTTAGTAATGTCTATACATATGGTCCTTCTACCATTTAGCTAATAAAAACATGCCTCTTCTCATCATAAGCGAGTTGGGTAGAAAGTGTTTTATAGGCTTGCTCGACCAGGTCTACTTGGTTGGCGCCGATTACGCTCCTCGAGGTTGGGGCGTGACAAACTTGGTATCAGAGCCTAAGGTTTTAAAGTGTCCTAGGATGTCTCGGAGTCGTGTTTGGTAGAGTCCTTCTTATCGGTGTGTTGTCGACCACATCTATAAGTGGGAGGCTACTTGGACATTTAGGAACAATACTCTTCTTTGATATTCTGGATCGTGCGATGAAACTAATGGTGTAACTGTTCCTCTTTTAACTCGTGCATTCCTTTAACTTTTAGTATATGGCACCTAAGAAGAGAGCAAGAATTGGCCAAGGAGCCAATACTGCTTCAGGAGTGGCAGTTGACCCTCTATTTGATGATGCGGGTGAATACTCGAGGGGTGAAGATAATCCCTCGACTGCTTCACTGCCTGATTCCACTACACCTGACCAGGCCACACCAGTCTCTACACCTACTAAGGGAGCGATGATTCCTCCACTTGATATTCCGGTTCCACCTCGAGCCCCAACTTCCGGTTCTGGTATTTCTGATGGGGATCTTAGGGGAGCTATTCAAATGCTGACTCATATAGTGGCTTCTCAGGCCCAAAGATCGAATGTTACACCCACATCTTCTAGCCAACCAGGGGATTCCACTGGTTCTAGGGTGAACAGGTTTCTGCTATTGGATCCTCCGGTGTTCACGGGTGCTAATTCCGAGGATGACCCACAAGACTTTATTGATGAGATGCATAAGACTCTCCGTGTTATGTGCACTATTGAGACGGGGGGAGTGGAGTTGGCCACCTACCGCCAGAAATGGGTGGCCTATTCATGGTTCGAGCTGTGGGAGGACTTTAGGGAGGAGGGGAGCCCTCCAACAAGGTGGAGTGAGTTTGCTGATGCTTTCATAGACCATTTCTTGCCGGCTGAGACTAGGGAAGCCCATGCCGTAGAGTTTGAGAATCTTAAGCAAGGGAGTAAGGGTGTGTGGGAGTATCACATGGAGTTCGCGCGCCTGTCGAAATATGCTATTCACATGATGCCCACCATGGAGGCCAGAGTGCGTCGATTTGTGCAGGGCCTTAGCCCTTTGGTTATTAAAGAGGCTGCCACAGCTGCCTTAAATTCTGATATGAACTATGGTAAGATGGTGGCGTTTGCTCAAGCTACAGAGGCCCGAAAATTAAATAACAGGATGGAGCGAAAGGGTAGTAGTAGGGCCCGATCCGCGGGCAACCCTGGGGATTCATTTGGTGGTGGGAGATCAGCTTTTAGGGGAGGGTCATCAGGGCCATCACAGTCTTATGATCAGTCTTCAGCTAGTGCACCACCAGCGGGGCCCAGTCAGCAGTAGGGGAGTCACTTCATGCCCGATCATGGCAGTAGGGGGTCCCACCATCAGGGTCGATCAGGAGGGAGATTCCAGCAGCTACCAGGGTCGATCATGGGAGGATGTATATGGGGATCTGCTACCAGGACATGTCGTTATGTTACAGTTACGGAATGAGCAGTCATATTCAGAGGGAGTGTCGTTCATCTTGCCAGGGTGCAGGCAGGGGCACAGCACAACCCTCCAGTTCTGAAGCTGCTACATCTTCAGCACCCCCTCCAGCTTGAGGCTCTCCAGCACCTATAGGATGTGGTGCAGCTAGGGGTTGTGCGCAGAGTTCAGGAGGACCCAGCCTTTCTATGCTATGAGTGGTCGCCAGAGTGCAAAGGCTTCTCCAGATGTTGTCATATATTGACTGTCCAATCTCATGATGTATATGCTCTTATTGATCACGGTTCCACCTTGTCCTATGTTACCCCTTATGTTGCTATGGAATTTGGGATAGAACCGGAACAACTTCATGAGCCGTTCTCTGTATCTACTCCGGTTGGGGAGTCTATTATGGCCGCAAGGGTGTATATGGGTTTTGTTGTCACGGTACGTGGTCGGGACATCGTGGCTGATCTCATTGAATTGGGGATGGTCGATTTTGATATAATTATGGGGATGGATTGGCTTTATTCATGTTTTGCTAAGCTCGACTGCCGAACTAGAACTGTGAGGTTTGAATTTCCAAACGAGTCGGTTGTTGAGTGGAAGGGGGATAATGTGGTACCGAGGGGTAGGTTTATTTCTTACCGTAAGGCCACGAAGATGATTAACAAGGGGTGTATCTATCATTTGATCCGGGTCACAGACACCAATACTGAGGTGCCTACACTCGAGTCTGTGCCAGTTGTGAATGAATTTCCAGAGGTCTTTCCTAATGAGCTCCCTTGGATTCTACCAGACAGGGAGATTAATTTTAGGATTGATGTGATGCCAGGCACGCAGCCTATATCTATTCTGCCCTACAGGATGCCACCAGCAGAATTGAAGGAACTAAAGGAGCAATTGAAGGATTTGTTAGAGAAGGGTTTCATCCGACCAAGTGTGTCACCATGGGGCGCACCGGTTCTCTTTGTAAGGAAGAAAGATGGATCGCTGAGAATATGTATTGACTACCGGTAGCTCAACAAAGTCACAATAAAAAATAAGTACTCGTTACCAAGAATAGATGATTTATTTGATCAGTTACAGGGTGCTAGACACTTCTCCAAAATTGATTTATGATCCGGGTATCACCAATTGAAGATCAGGGAGCAGGATATTCCGAAAACAGCTTTCAGAACCTGGTATGGGCACTTTGAATTTCTGGTAATGTCTTTCGGGCTAACAAATGCCCCGACAGCTTTCATGGACCTTATGAATCGGGTTTTCAAGCCTTTCCTCGACTCCTTTTGATAGTGTTCCTTGACGATATTCTTGTGTATTCACGAGGTCGGGAGGACCATGCCGATAATCTCAGGGCAGTGTTGTAAACTCTTCATCAGCACCAATTGTACACAAAATTTTCAAAGTGTGAATTTTGGCTCGATTCTGTCACATTCTTGGGTCATGTTGTCTCCAGAGAAGGAATTAAAGTGGGTCCTCAAAAGTTTTCAGCAGTTAAGAATTGGCCTAGACCTACAACGCCAACCGAAATTCGCAGTTTCTTGGGTTTAGCAGGGTATTATCAGATATTTGTGGAGGGGTTCTCTTCTCTTGCCTCTCCATTGACTAGATTGACTTAGAAAGTGGTTAAGTTCCAATGGTCCGATGCTTGTGAAAGGAGCTTCCAGGAATTGAAATCGAGATTGACTACGGCGCCGGTATTGACCCTGCCAGAGGGTACAAGCGAGTTTGTGGTATATTGCGATGCTTCAAGTATCGGGATTAGGTGTGTGTTAATGCAACATGGCAAGGTTATAGCTTATGCTTCTATGCAACTCAAGAAACATGAAAAGAACTATCCAACTCATGACTTAGAACTTGCGGCAGTGGTTTTTGCATTGAAGATTTGGCGTCATTATTTATATGGGGTCCATGTGGATGTATTCACGGACCATAAAAGTCTTCAATATATTTTCAAACAAAAGGAACTGAATCTGAGGAAGAGAAGATGGCTTGAATTACTCAAAGATTACGACATCGATATTCTGTACCACCTAGGGAAAGCCAATGTTGTGGCGGATGCTCTTAGCCGAAAATCTATGGGTAGTTTGGCTCACTTGGAGGTATGTCAAGGTCGTTGGCCAGGGAGGTTCATCAGCTAGACAGTTTGGGAGTTCGTCTCACGAACACTAGTGAAGGAAGGGTAATTGTGCAAAATAGGGCTGAATCATCGCTTGTTGTGGAAGTCAAAAAGAAGCAATACAACGATCCATTGTTGGTACAGTTGAAGGAGGGGATTCATAAACATAAGACTAAGGCTTTTGCGCTTGGCATGGATGATGGTACACTGAAGTACCAAGGGCGACTATGTGTTCCGAATGTAGATGGTCTCCGAAAAAAAATCATGATCGAGGCTCACGCTTCTAGGTATTCCGTGCATCCAGGTTCTACAAAGATGTATCATGACCTCAAGAAAATATATTGGTGGAATGAAATGAAAAGGAATGTGGCAGACTTTGTGGCAAGGTGTCCGAATTGTCTGCAAGTGAAGGCCGAACATCAACGGCATGGTGGGTTGTAACAAAACATAGAAATTCCAATGTGGAAGTGGGAAATTATTAATATGGATTTTGTGGTAGGATTACCGCGCACTCCGTGCAAGTTTGACTCAATTTGGGTGATCGTGGATCGACTAACAAAATAAACACACTTCTTGCCAGTTAAATCCACCGACACAGCAGAACAATATGCACAGTTGTATATCATGGAAATAGTCAGGCTGCATGGCACTTCAGTTTCCATCATTTTTGATCGAGGGGCACAGTTCACGGCCAATATTTGGAAGAAATTTCAGCAACGTTTGTGTACTCGGGTAAATCTTAGTACAACCTTCCATCCACACACCGATGTGCAAGCAGAGCAGACTATTTAGACTCTTGAGGACATGTTGCGTACTTGTGTTCTTGATTTCAAGGGTAGCTGGGATGATCATTTGCCACTCATAGAGTTTTCTTATAACAAAAGCTTTAATGCGTGTATTCATATAGCACCATTTGAGGCATCGTATGGTAGGAGATGTAGATCTCCCATTGGGTGGTTCGAGATTGGGAAAGCTGAGTTGATAGGGCTAGACCTCGTGCATCAGGCTATGGAGAAGGTTAAGATAATAATGGAGCGGTTGCAAACTGCCTAGAGTCGTCAAAAATCCTATTCGGATGTCGGTCACAGAGACTTAAGAGTTCAAAGAAGATGATTGGGTATTCTTGAAGGTTTTCCCCATGAAGGGTATTATGCGGTTTGGGAAAAAGGGGAAAATTGAGTCTGAGGTATGTCGGGCCGTACAAAATCATTCAGAGAATTTGCCAGGTGTCGTACAAGCTTGAGCTACCACCCGAAATGTCATTAGTCCACCCGGTATTCCATGTGTCTATCTTGAAGAAGGTAGTTGGGGACCCGTCAAATATTGTGCCAATTGAGACCATTGAGGTTAATGAAGAAATATCATATGAATAAATTCCAGTTGCCATTCTTGATAGACAAGTCCGAAAGTTGAGGAATAAAGAAATTGCCTCCGTGAAAGTGTTATGGCGAAACCAGCAGGTTGAAGAGGCCACGTGGGAGGCCGAGGAAGAAATGAAGAAGAAGTATCCTTACTTGTTTGTATCACTTGTTCAGCTAATGTAAAGTGTTCCTTTTGATTATATGTTGCTTATGAGGCTACGATTGGTATTGTTATGACTTTTTGTTATGTCGTTGGGTTGTGCATATGTTTGTAAGATGTGTTACTGGGGCCCCCAGATAGGTGGATATGCCTAGTTACAAAGGAAACTCTGGCGAATGTTTTGGAAATTAAGGGAGTTAGTCAACTTTGGGGCTGCTAGTGTGTGGTATGATAACCGAGCTGCATAAGTTGCTTATAGTGGACCTTGATCCGCATTCAAGGATGAATGATCTTAAGTAGGGGAGGATGTAAGGCCCCGTAAAACTTTTCCTAAAATCAACGATTTTCGTGATGCCGAATTAGGCCTCGACATGTTATGGGTCATCGAATTTTGGTATTGGTTTTGGATTTTGGGCACGCGAGCCCGGGTTGACATTTTTGGAATTCTTCAAAGATCGAAGATTTATTGAATGGGATCACATCCTTTAGCATTGTTTGAATTCCTTGGATGATGTTCGCCTTCAATTTGCATGATTAGACGGCTAGAGCGAGGTTCTGACGTGATTTGTGGATAAATCTAGCCCCTGAAGAGGGAAGTCTCTTGGCGAACCTTGTTAAGAGTGAAACCCCTAGGATTTAATTTGATTGCTACGTGTTTAAGGTATTGGGTGTAGCGTATATATGTGGTGGTGAGTGTGTAAGCACTTACAAATTTTATATCATTCCCGTGATAGAATTTATATATATTATGCCTTGTTTCAACTATGTACTCATTTGATTCATGATTTATTTGACTTATGTGACTACGTTGCTCTCTTATTTGACTCATGTTAGAAATCATGCCTAGCATTATGGTTGTTTATGAAGTCATGATGTCACGACTCAAACCGATGGGCCATGACGAGTGCCCGAGTCCTACCTGTCGAACACCCCTAAGCATGCGTTTAAGATATAAACTTGAATTAAGGGAAGATCATGCATAATATCTATCAATAAACTGCTGAATTACGTGAATAACATACGTGAGGAAAAATTTCCAAAAGACATATACATATATATATATATATATATATATATATATATATATATATGCGAAATACGGTAGGGCGAGCCGGTAAGGCTACTATGGACAACTACATATCCAAGTGTAAGGCCCCGTAAAAGTTTTCCTAAAACCCAGGATTTTCGTGATGCCGAACTACGCGTAGAGGTTAATAGTAGTAGATATTCTTCGCGGCGAGGTTGCGAGCCGCAGTTCGGACTTTTTGGATTGAACAGTGTGCTGGGGAGTTGAAGAATGGTCGTAGAGTGGGTCATATTTCTGGGTCATTTTGATGTCAAATTTTGCGGCCATTATGCGATCGCATAACCACTTCGCGGGCCGCAATCTTGTCGCATATCCCAATTTGGGATTTTTCAGAGGGAGATTCTGCGGTACACTATGTTACCGTAGAACCATTCTACGGTACACTATGCTACTGCAGAACCGTTCTGCGGTACACTATGTGCCACATAGTGACCGTAAAGTGGGTCAGTGACACCCAGTTTTGGAAGCCAAATTATGCGGACCGCATATTAATTATGCGATCGCAGAACCTGTTCTGGAGCTTCATTTTTGGGGTTTTTAAACCCGACCCTATTCTGTTAAGAGACCTACCTTGGGCCATTTTGAACCTATTTTCTGATATTTTTAGAGTGAGAGAGAGGGTCCTAGAGGGAAAAAGTGATCTTCATCAAATTGCTCTTCAATTCTCACTTAAAACCTTGAAGATTATGAATATAGGAACCTAGGTCCTCTTCCTAAGAGGTAAGATTCTTTAACCCAAACTCTTAATTTCAAAATGTCTCTAGAATGGGCCATTAGTAAGGTAATTCATGGGGATGAGAGTGCTTACCTTGCATGCATGTGTTCCTAAGGTGTGTGGGGAGGTTGTGAGTTAAAGATAGAAAAGAATGGGGTGTGGGTTGGTGGAGTTTTTCATAAAAAGGGGCATGAAACCTTAATACAAATATAGTGTTTGATAGAATGCTCAAGTGAGCTAGAATTATGATCGTTTTCCTAATTTTGGGTTCAGTTTTGCCATATTGGTAAAATAGATTGAAGTTGCTAATATTCCAGAATGTCTTAGAGTTTTAAGACGCTCCATTGAGGTATGTTGGCTAAACTCCCTCTTCTTAGAATTGAATCCCATAGTATTCATGCAATCAACGTTAGTTCAAAATTGAACGCCCTAAAAATTGCTATCCTGAATGTGCTTGCTTTGCAAATATATGTGTAATATGTATTCCCATGCCTTCATCATGTTATCTCGTCATCTGAGAAAATGTTAAAGACTTAGAATATGTTTTAATATTCCTAGACTTCAAGTCAAATTTGATTAAGGACTGTTATGCCAAATTGTGTGAAAAACCTTTATATGCCTTGAATTCTAAATTGCTCACATGTGAAATCAAGAGTCTTGAATGAAAATCGTGTTGTTATTGATGATAATAATAATGTTGGATTGCGGAAAAGAACTTGAATTATGAAATAAGGCCACTTGTGCCAATGTGCTGAAAAGATGGGAAAGAAATATGAAGTAAGAAGATCGATTGAAATGGTTGATGTCTCGAATGAGATGGCTTAGCCGATCGGGCCGAGTTCGAACTTCGTGTAATAACACGGTGGTATTGTGAGTGAAATTGTAAACATGGTTGATGTCTCATATGAGATGGCTTAGCCGATCGGGCCGAGATCGGACTCCGTGTAAGAACACAGTGGTATTGTGGACTGTGGTATATTGGCACTAAAAACCATCCAGCCTAATAATGTGGGAATTGACTTAAAAAGCTATGTGATCCTTAACTTGATGTTTTAATATTATTTGAAGCTCTTATTGAATTATTGACTGTTCCTCTTGTATTATTATTCATTCTATTGAGATGGTGTTTAGCTATACATACTAGTACTATTCGACAGTACTAACGTTCCTTTTGCCGGGGGCGCTGCATCTTTAAATGGATACAGGTTGTTCCATAGCAGACAATGTTGATCACAGATAAGTGATGCATCCTCTTCTCAGCGAACTCGGTGAGCCCCATTTCATTCCGGGGTCATGTAATATATCTTTTGTTTATATTGTTGTACTTTTGAGCTATAGCCGGGGCCTTGTTGTCAGCACCTTCTTTACACTCTTTTATATCTTTAGAGGCTCCGTAGACACTATGTGGGTTGCATATGGGTGCTAGAAAGGTCAAATGGATTATGTTGTATTTTGGATTTTTGTTCCACTAAATCACAAAATGTATGTACTTTGAAACTTAACAAGGAAGAAGCAAAAATGAAATGGTTTAGTAATGTCTATACATATGGTCCTTCTACCATTTAGCTAATAAAAACATGCCTTCTCTCATCATAAGTGAGTTGGGTAGAAAGTGTCTTACAGGCTTGCTCGACCGGGTCTACTCAGTTGAGCACCGGTCACGCTCCGCGAGGTTGGGGCGTGACACCAAGACTGGAAGCCGACAAGGCCACATACTACCCAATTGTACATAACTGTCTACAGACCTTTAATAGAGTGTACAACTATATAAAGGATGGGACTGGGGGCCATCATACCCATATGTATACAAACACATCGTACCAAAACTCAAAGCAGCTCCAGATCAAATGGAGCACACAAACTCTCACTGATCAAGGATCCTAAGAAGGGGGACTGTCAGCCTGTCTACCAGCACCTGCGGGCATGAAACGCATGCCCTGGGAAATAGGGGCGTCAGTACGAATAATGTACTGAGTATGTAAGGCATGAAAATCAGTACATAAAGACATAGATGAAACATGGAGTAAAGAATTCCACCTGTAAGTCTAAATAACTTTGTGAATCCTTAAACATTTATAATGTCATGCACGTGCATATAAATATCGTATCATGCATAGGTATAGGTGTACATAATATCATCAAGCCTCTGAGGGCATCCGGTCATATCATCTCGGCCACTGTGGGTAAAATCATCAACATATACTAGCTGATCAGGTAGTGGTGCGTATATAACGCTGTAACCTTTTCTCATATCCCATATACATATAATATACGCGTATATAATGCCATCTGGTCATGGGTGAACGTACATATATAAATGAATGAAATGCATAAGAAATACCTTAATAAGATTTCTCGGAATGTCATAAGATCAATATGCCTTTCGGATAAACATTATCAAATACTTATTTTTCTGAGAGCCATGAACAAAAGATATAATAATAATTCACATGGGGAATCAAGAACATAGGCACCCCTAGTACTTCTATGAATAGAGTCATTTATGAAAGGTGTGAGTTTCCTCATTTCGTTTGTATCATATGAATCATGCCAAAAAGAAAGAAGGGGTAGCCTTAACATACCTGAGCCGATTCTCTTAACAATCCCTCTAACACACGTCTTTTGCGAAAAACACGTAACGGCGGATCGAAATAGGAAAAATCCATATGATATTCTTGAGATAGATTGTATTGTGCTCTCTTAGAATGGAATCTCACGTTGCTGTAACATTATGAAATTTCATATGAATTCATTTGGGAATTCATCTGTTACTTAGCACATACACCCCCCTTAAACATGTAGGAAGATGTCTTAAAATTTGAGGTTGTGGGCCCCACTTTTTTTGATGATTTAGCCACGTAATGCTCTAAGTGTGCCACCTTATTAAATGAACTTAAGAGTAACATTTATCTAAGGTCCTTGGCTTCCATGTTGATGTTCATTAGGCTTATCCAAAGATCATAATTAATTAGCTAATCTCCCACTCAAATCAATAATTACCCAATATTTTACATAATTAAGAATTATCTCAAATTACATAAAATACTACTCACTTTTAACACACTTTATACACCTTGCTATCATGTCCATGTGGTACCTTGTATGGCACTAGTTCATAAATACCGGGTATTATAGCTCGGACCGTATTTTATCCAAAATTGACAACCTTCAACGAAACTCATTTTCTTTGATTCGTTTACCCTTTAACCTTCACGGCACTTACTTATCGCCTGTTATGAATAGCATAAATGCTTATAACCTCAAAAATAATCTCATCCCCGAGTCTACGTCTATTAACTTACGATGAAACTTTAGCGTATGAAAACGCGAGATGTAACATCCTTCCCCCCCCCTTAGAAATATTCGTCCTCAATGTTTAACTCCCCGGGATCTATATAAATTTTGGCAGAGTCGCCTAGTACTACTATCAAACCTTCCTTTAGAAAACTCAATAATTCAATGCCACATAGGACCATAATCATCAATAACGACAATGGCCTCACACGACCAATGATAATAACTAACACAAGAATCCATACACGTACCTTAAGTCTGTGATGTCTCAGTCGGATCCTTCTTTGGAAGAGGAAACAAGTGAGGATATCTAGACTTCATGTCTTCTTCGGCTTCCCAATTCATTTCTTCCACATTATTGTTTCTCCAAAGTACTTTCACCGAAGCTACGTCTTTAGTCCTCAATCTCCGAACCTGTCTATCTAGTATAGCAATAGGAGTTTCCTCATATGATAGCTACTCTGTGACCTGAACATCGTCAACTGACACGACTCTAGAAGGATCTCCAATGCATTTATGAAGCATAGGCACATGAAAGACTGGATGTACAAGCTCCATGTCAGAAGGCAAGTCTAACTCATATGCTACCTGGCCTACCTTTCGTATGATCTTATATGGTCCAATGTACCGATGGCTAAGTTTTCCTTTCTTACCGAACCTCATAACGCCTTTCATCAGTGATACCTTTAGGAATACCCAATCGTCAACCTGAAACTCCAAGTCTCGTCGTCGATTATCCGCATAAGACTTCTGACGGCTTTGAGATGTTAATAGCCTTCCCTGTATAAGCTTAATCTTCTCGATTTCTTATTGTAACAACTCTGGTCTTACTAACTTAGTTTCCCCAACATCTAACCATCCTATAGGCGACCTACACTTTCGTCTGTAAAAAGCTTCGTATAGAGCCATTTCAATACTAGAATGATAGCTATTATTATACGCAAACTCAATAAGTGGCAGATGATCATCCCAGCTACCCTTGAAGTCTATCACATAGGCCCGTAAGATATCCTCAAGTGTCTGAATAGTACGCTCAGCCTATCTATCTGTCTAGGGATGAAATGTCGTACTAAGATTTACCTGAGTCCCCAATCCTTTTTGGAAGGACCTCCAAAAATTAGCTATAAACTGAGCTCCTCTATCCGAGATAATAGATATAGGGACACCATGAAGTCGTACTATTTCCTTAATGTAAACCCTTGCATAATCTTCTGCGGAATATGTAGTCCTAACGGTAGAAAATAGGTTGATTTTGTAAGTCTATCAATAATCACCCATATAGAATCGAATTTACACTGGGTACGAGGTAAGCCTACGATGAAATCCATATTGATTACTTCCCACTTCCAAGTCGGAATCTCTATAGCCTGCAATAATCCACCGAGTTTTTGATGCTCAATCTTAACCTGCTGACAATTAGGGCACTGAATAACAAACTCTGCTATATCATTTTTCATTCCGTCCCACTAATATATTTCCCTGATATCATGATACATCTTTGTTGCTCCTGGATGGATAGAATAACGAGAATAGTGAGTTTCTCCTATAACCTGCCGATGCAGCCCTGCAACATTAGGGACACATAATCATCCTCGATATCTGAGGACCCCATCTTCTGTAATCTCAAATGGTGTCTTCTTCTTCTGAGGGGTTGTATCCCTATAATGAGCTAACACAAGATCCTCGTACTGGCGTTCCTTCACTTCAGTTACTAAAGAGGATGTTGACGTGTCCTCAATAGTAATTCCAGTATCACCTGAGTCCAGTAACTGAACTCCGAGACTAGCTAGCTGAAGAATATCATGAGCTATCCCACTCTTCTTTGGTTGTAAATATGACATGTTACCCATAGATCTATGGCTGAGGGCATCAGCTACTACATTCGCCTTCCCTGGATGGTATAAAATATCAACGTCATAGTCTTTCAGTAGCTCCAACCATCTCCTTTGATGTAAATTCAATTCCTTTAGCTTGAAGATTTACTGAAGGCTCTTATGATCCGTATAGATATCAACATGAACGCCATACAAGTAGTGCCTCCACATCTTTAGTGCATGAATCACCGTGGCTAACTCTAAATCGTGGGTCGGGTAATTCTTCTCATGCTTTCTTAGTTTCCTAGAAGCATAAGCTATAACCTTACCATTTTGCATCAGTACACAACCCAATCCAAAGCCCGAAGTGTCACAATAGATAACATAACCATCGGTCCCCTCTGGGAGCGTTAGAACCGATGTTGAAGTTAATTTGTCCTTCAATGCCTAGAAACTCCGTTCGCAAGCATCAGTCCATTGAAACTTAGCTCCCTTCTGAGTCAACTTTGTCAATGGTGCTGATAGGGAATAAAATCCCTCTACGAATCTCCTATAATAACCTACCAAACCAAGGAAGCTACGAACCTCCGTCAGGGTTATAGGTCTAGGCCAAGTCTTTACTGCCTCAATTTTTTGTGTATCAACCCGGATACCTTCACCTGAAATAATATGCCCAAGGAAAGCTACAGAATTCAACCAGAATTCACATTTAGAGAATTTTGCATACAACTTCCCTTTTTGTAGAACTTTGAACACAGTACGCAAATGATCTGCATGCTCAGTCTCTGACCGAGAATACAACAATATATCATCGATAAATACAACCACAAACAGATCTAGAAAGGGTCTAAACACACGGTTCATCAAGTCCATGAATACTGCTGGGGCATTGGTCAAACCAAATGACATAACACGAAACTCAAAATGCCCATATCTGGTCCTTAATGTTGTCTTCGGAATATCTTTCTCCTTAACCCTTACTTAATGGTACCCGGACCTCAAGTCTATCTTTGAGAAACACTTGGCACCTTGCAACTGATCAAATAAATCATCAATCCTCGGGAGTGGTACTTATTCTTGATCGTCACCTTATTTAACTATCTATAATCAAAACACATCCGCAAGGAACCATCTTTCTTCATCACAAATAACACTGGTGCTCCCCACGGTGATGTACTAGGTCTGATAAAGTCTTTTTCAAGTAAGTCCCTTAGTTGTTCCTTCAACTCTCTCAGTTCTGCGGGTGCCATTCTATAGGGAGGAATAGATATTGGCTGAGTATCTGGTAATAGGTCAATAGCAAACACAATTGCTCGCTCTAGCGGAAGACCCGGAAGCTCATCGGGAAACTCATTAACCACAGGGATAGATTAAATGGTTGGTGACTCTACTTTCACATCCTGAACCTGAACTAAGTGATAAATATAGCCCTTTCTGATCATCTTCCTTGACTTGAGATAGGAAATAAATCTGCCTCTCGGCGATGCCATATTACCTTTCCACTCCAAAACAGGCTCCCCTGGAAATTGGAATCGGACCATCCTTGATCTACAATCAACATTGGCATAACAAGAAGACAACCAATCCATACCCATTATAACATCAAATTCTTCCATATCTAACTCGATTAGGTCTGCTACTGTAGATCGACTATGAACTACTACTATACAACCTTTATATACCCGCCTAGCTATCATTGGATCCCTAACAGTTGTGGACACCTCAAAAGGTTTAACCAACTCAAGTTTTATTCCAAACTTACTAGCAACCAACAGAGTAACATATGATAAGGTGGAACCTGGGTCAATCAGTGCATATACATCATATGAGGAGACTGATAATATACATGTAACAACATTAGGTGATGACCCCTGATCCTGTCGATCTGCTTATGCATAAATGTGATTATGAGGATCACTCGAGCTAGATGCTCCACCTCTGCCTCTACCACGACCGATTGGTGCTTGTGAACCTTGCCCAGGGGGGCGTATTGATGATGACAAACCAACTACAGATCTCGCTGGCTGAACTATGCTTGCATCACCTCTCATCAGACAATCCCTCATAATGTGGCCTGGATAACCACAAGTATAACAAACACTGAACCCCATACGGCACTGCCCAGCATGCTGCTTACCACACTGAGCACATCGTAGAAAGGGCGGCCTCATCTGACTTGACTCACACCTATACTGAGAACTTGAGGCCTTGGAATTATGACTAGGCCCTGAATATGTGGGACGATCAAATCTCCTACCGGTAAACTGAGGGAGTGCGCTAGCTGATGGCTAGGCTGGATACCTCAGGTATTGTTTTCTCTGACTACCTTAAAACTCACCAGAAGGACCCAAATATCTCGCTCTCTTACTCTAGCCCCTATCACGCTCACGATCTGCCCTCTACTTGTATTTACCCTCCTCTACACCTTGAGCGTATGCCTGAATACACAAAATATACATGCATGGCTGAAGTGAGACCAACATACAATCATTTAGCAGGTGCGACTCCAACCCCATCACGAACTGATAAACCCGATCCTCCATCTTAGATACAATAGTGGGAGCATACCTGGCCAACGAAACAAACTGAAGACTGTACTCCCGAACACTCATGTTACCCTGCCGAAGGGTCAAGAACTTATCAACTCTGGCCCGTCTAAGCTCTGGTGGCAGATAATGATGAAAACAAGCCTTTGTAAACTCTTGTCATACTGCTGGAGGGGCATCCTCACCTCTGGAAAACTCCCAAGACTCGTACCAATTAACTGCAACATCTTGATGTCTATAGGAAGCTAGCTCAACTAACTCAGTTGTAGTGGCCGTCATTACCCTCAAAGTCCTCTGCATCCTTTCGATAAATACCTGAGGGTCCTCATTTTGATCTGCATGACCAATACCTACTTCCTGATGCCGAGCCTGTGCGGTACTAATCGAGTTAATAGCTGAAAAGCCTCTCTCATCTCCTGACCCGATGCACCTGGCTGAGCAGGAGTTGGTGCCCCTCGGAGTTCCTCTAGAGAGGGCGGGGTATGTGAAGTCTGAAATGGAATCTCACTATGAGACTCTCCCCGAGCCCTAGTAACTCATGGCGCTTGACTAGTAGTCTTATTAGCCACGGACTTGCCCTTCTGGGTGGCTGTAGCCTTCTTCGGCATCGCCAAAAACATAACACATCGTTAGGAAAATAAATTCTTATATTGCACTATCTAAGATAAGAAGGGAGGATAACATCCTATATGTCCTGTAGCCTCCTGTCTATAAGTGTGGTGTACAACACACCCATAAACAAGACTCTACTAGACACGGTCTGTAGACAACCCTTGGACAGAACTGCTCTGATACCACTTTTGTCACGACCCAAACCGATGGGCCATGGCAAGTGCCCGAGTCCTACCTGTCGAACACCCCTAAGCATGCATTTACGATTTAAACATGAATTAAGGGAAGATCATGGATAATATCTGTTAATAAACTGCTGAATTACGTGAATAACATACGTGAGGAAAAACATGTCCAAAAGACATATATACATATATATAAGCGGAATACGGTAGGGCGAGCCGACAAGGCTGCGCGAGCCGGAAAGGCTACTATGGATAACTATATATCCAAGACTGGAAACCGACAAGGCCACACACTATCCAACTATACATGACTGTCTACAGATCTCTAATATAGTGTACAACTGTATAAAGAACGGGACTGGGTCCCGTCATACCCATACGTATACAAACACATCGTACCAAAACTCAAAGCAGCTCCAGATCAAATGGAGCACACCAACTCTCGCTAATCAAGGATCCTAAGAAGGGGGACCGTCAGCCTGTCTACCTGTACATGCGGGCATGAAACGCAGGCCCCGGGGTATAGGGACATCAGTACAAATAATATACTGAGTACGTAAGGCATGAAAATCAGTACATAAAGACATAGATGAAACATGGAGTAAAGAATTCCACCTGTAAGTCTAAATAACTTTGTGAATCCTTAAACATTTATAATGTCATGCACGTGCGTATAAATGTCGTATCATGCATAGGTATAGGTGTACATAACATCATCAAGCCTCTGTGGGCATCCTGTCATATCATCTCGGCCATTGTGGGTAAAATCATCAATATATACCACCTGATCAGGTGGTGGTGAGTATATAACGTCGTAACCTTTTCCCATATCCCATATACATATAATATACGCGTATATAACGCCATCTGGTCATGGGTCAATGTACATGTATAAATGAATGAAATGCATAAGAAATACGTTAATAAGATTTCTCGAAATGTCATAAGATGTATATGCCTTACGGATAAACTTTATCAAATACGTATTTTTCTGAGACCCATGAACAGAAGATATAATAATAATTCACATGGGGAATCAAGAACATAGGCACCCATAGTACTTCGATGAATAAAGTCATTTATGAAATCTGTGCGTTTGCTCATTTTGTTTGTATCATATGAATCATGCCAAAAAGAAAGAAGGGGTAGCCTTAACATACCTGAGCCGATTCTCTTAACAATCCCTCTAACACACGTCTTTTGCGAAAAACACGTAACGGCAGATCGGAATAGGAAAAATCCGTATGATATTCTTGAGAAAGATTGTACCGTGCTCTCTTGGAATTGAATCTCACGCTGCTGTAGCGTTATGAAATTTCATATGAATTCATTTGGGAATTCATCCGTTACTTAGCACATACACCCCCTAAATGATGTAGGAAGATGTCTTAAAATTTTAGGTTGTGGGACCTACTTGTTTTTGATGATTTAGCCACATAATCCTCTAAATGTGCCACCTTATTAAATGAACTTAAGAGTCACATTTATATAAGGTCCTTAGCTGCCACGTTGATGTTCATTAGGCTTATCCAAAAATCATAATTAATTACCTAATCTCCCGCTCAAATCAATAATTACCCAATTATCTACATAATTAAGAATTATCTCAAATTACTCAAAATACTACTCACTTTTAACACACTTTATACACCTCGCTATCATGGTCATGTGGTACCTTGTATGGTACTAGTCCATAAATACCGGGTATTATAGCTCGGACCGTATTTTATCTCAAATTGGCAACCTTCAACGAAAATCATTTTCTTTGATTCGTTTACCCTTTAACCTTCACGGAACTTACTTATCGCCTGTTATGAATAGCATAAATGCTTATAACCTCAAAAATAATCTCATTCCCGAGTCTACATCGATTAACTTATGACAAAACTTTAGCGTACGAAAACGCGAGATGTGACACATGAGAACATATCCTTGATATATTGAATTGCTTAAATTAACCGTACTCACACAGAGATTTCATGAGAACATATCCGTAAAATTTTTATTAAATCCTTCTGTACCTTTTATCCTAAATTCTTGAGCATATGCATATATTTTTAATAGGATACTTGATTTGGACTGAGAACTTTGGCATGAAAGGTAAAGCATGCAGATGAGATACAGTTATGGCACATTTGACACGATGATCATGATTTAAGAGGGATTCTATTATGTCCCTCTTTAAGCTTGGATTTGGTACCGTCCCTACAAAGCCAAGTGATTGCCCATGGTACGTTGGGCTCTATGAGTGTGGTCGGTACATGGATTTTATACCGGGTCAATACATGGATTTGTCCTAGGGTTTTGTGATACATAGATTTTGTATCGTGATACATGAATCATGTATCAGAGTACATGGATCTTGTACCGGTTTGAGCATGCATTTATATTCTTGATTCTTTTAAAAGAATTCCTTAAAATGCTAACTGTTGCATGCCATGTTTATATGGGAGCCTCGACTCCGTTGATTGAAGAATGCTAGCTATACTTGCCACACATAAGTGGTGTTATGATAATGTGACGTCGCCTAACACTGGTTGCTAGGCAAGCTAACATCAAATATACAGAAATAAACTCTAATAATAATAAGAAATAGCCTCAAAAGCAGCATAAGATACATAACTGAAACATTGGAGCCATAGACTTCGAGAGGAGGAGAATGTGAAGTGAAATTTCACTACTACATTGGAGGTAAGCAATTTTCGCTTGGATTTGGTTTATATCTTAATTCCCCATGTATTTGTACACATAAAACATGGAACTTTGAAAGAAAATTTGGGGTTTTTATCTACACTTTAAGAGAGAGTATTTTGGTATTTTAACCATCAATTTGGACCAAAATTTGGAAATTGATTGTATATTTGGACTTGACAGGTTATGGGTCATCGAAGTTTGGTATTGGTTTTGGATTTCGGGCATGCTAGCCCGGGTTGACTGTTTTGGAATTCTTCATAGATCGAAGATTTATGGATTGGGATCACATCCTTTTGAATTGTTTGACTTCCTTGGATGATGTTCGCCTTCGATTTGCATGATTGGACGGCTAGAGCGAGGTTTTGACGTGATTTGTGGATGAAGCTAGCCCTAGAAGAGGGAAGTCTCTTGGCTAACCTTGTTAAGAAAGAAAACCCCTAGGATTTGACTTGATTGCTGCGTGTTTAAGGTATTGGCCATTGCGTATATATGTGGTGGTGAGCGTATACGCACTTACCAATTTTATATCACGCCCGAGGTGTAATTGATATACTTTATGCCTTATTTCGACTATGTGCTCATTTGATTCATGATTTATTTGACTTATGTGACTACGTATTCATGTTAGAAATCATGCCTAGCATTATGATTGTTTATGAAGGCATGAGAACTTATCCTTGATTTATTGAATTGCTTAAATTGACCGTAGTCACATAGAGATTTCAGGAGCACATATACGTTTGAATTTTATTAAATCCTTGTGTACCTTTTATCTAAAATTCTTGAGCATATGCATATATTTTGAATAGGATACTTGATTTGGACTCTAAACTTTGGCACGAAAGGTAAAGCATGCAGATGCAATATAGTTATGGAACATTGGACATGATGATCGGATATTGATTTATGAGGGATTGCTATTATGCCCCTCCTTACTCTTGGATTTGGTACCGTCCCTCTGGAGTCAGGTGATTGTTCATGTTACTTGGGCCCTGTGAGTGTGATTGGTAAATGTATTTTGTACCGGATATATACATGGATTTTCTACCTGGTTTATGAAGACACAGTTGGTCGTCTTATGTATTATAGCCTCGTTCCCCTACTTATTGCTTATTCTATGTTCACTTGTGGTTACGTGACTTGCCAAGGAGGTTGATTTGGTTTCGGGGATGTTTCAGAGTGAATTGGGATACTTAGTCCCAAGGTTGGGATCTTAAGTTTAATGAGTTGACTAGATGTTGGCTTTTGTGTAAACGAATCCGGAATGGAGTTGGAAAGTTGGTAAGTTTCTGACTTTGTTGATACCCAACTCGGATTTTTGTTTCGGAAGTTGTAGTAGGTCCGTTGTGTCATTTATTATTTATGGGCAAAATTTGAGGTCAATCGGAGTTGGTTTGGTATGATTTGGCATTAGTTTTAGAGGTTGGAATTTTATTAGTTCATTAGGCTTGAATTGGGGTGTAATTCGATATTTCATGATGTTTGATATGATTTGAGGCTTCGACTGAGTTTGTGTCATGTTTTAGGACCTGTTGGTATGTTTGGATGGGGTCCTGGGGGCCTCAGGTGTGTTTCCAATCGAGTTCAGACTCGTTGTCATGGTGGAGTTGCTGATTTTTCTAGTATCTGGTTTCTTCTTTCGCGATTGTGAGAAGAGGGCCGCTATCGCATAGGGTTAATTCTGCCAGGAGGATCTTTATTCAATGCGTTTGCGAGTTTGAGGATGCGATCGCGGAGATTTGGTTATTTGTGCATCGCGAACACGGGAGATGGGACGCGTTCGCGAAGAAGGAAGGTGAGGTCTGGATGTTGCACACATTTGTTCCTCGTGATCGCGTGTCTTTGTCCGCGATCGCATAGGTCAGGGTTGCTGAGCATCGCATTCGCGATTGGTCGTTCACATTCGCATAGTCCATTTTTGGAGGCAATGAATTTTGTTCTTTACGATCGCGAGGGACTTTCCGTGATCTTGAAGAGGAACATCTGGGCAGACTATTAAAAATCCTAAATCGAGGGTTAGAGTATTATTTCACATTTTGAGTTGTAGAGCTCGGTTTTGAGAAATTTTGGAGAGGATTTTCTCATATTGGATAGGGATAAATGTTTTTGACTTGGATTCCATCTTTGCTTTAGCATTTAATTAGCAGATTAAAGTGAAGAACTGTGGGATTTTGGGGAAACTTTTCAAATAATGAAAAATAGAGGTTTGAAGGTAGATTTGAGGTCGGAATTGGTTGATTTTTGTATGGTTGGATTCGTAATTGAGTGGGTGTTCGGAATTTATGAATTTTATCGAGTTCCG